>NC_090439.1:402794698-403112025 GCF_031143425.1 Pleurodeles waltl
CAATTAAAACCTTTTTCTACTTAGGAAGAGAGACAGTAACTGTCTCTCTCTCTCTCGTGTGAGCCAATGAAAAGTTGACATTATGGTGTAGCTTTTGCCTAAAGGGATGTATGATGGAACAACGCATGCACTTACAACACATGCCTTTATGGTGCAGCTTTTGCCTAAAGGGATGTGTTAGAAATGGGGTCTTTGGTTGACAGTCAGGTTACCCCCTGTTCAAGCAAGGACCCTCACCCTAGTCAGGGTAAAAGAGAATCACCCTCAGCTAACCCCTGCTTACCCCCTTGGTAGCTTGGCAGCGCAGTCAGGCTTAACCTCAGAGTGCTAGGTGTAAAGTATTTGTACCAACACACACAGTAACTTCATGAAAACACTACAAAATGACACAACACCGGTTTAGAAAAATAGGAAATATTTATCTAAACAAAACAAGACGAAAACGTCAAAAATCCGACATACACAAGTCAAGTTATGAATTTTTAAAGATTAAACTCAAAAATAGCGCTTAGAAACAAAAATGCTTTGATGAGATGTTAACACAGCGTTGTGACGGAATCGTTCCCAACAAGCCGACACCAGCGGCACCGGACACGGAGTCGTGTAGACCCCCAAGTACAGTAACTTTGGTGAAGAGTGAAAACAAGCCGATGCGCGAAGTGGGGAATCGCGGCGTCTGTGCGAAACGTTGAATCAGTGCACTTCGAGCGGCATCGGTCACGACGTGGTGCGGCGACTTCCACGGAGTCGCGGACTTCAGCGGTGCTGCTGCGGCGTCGGGCCTGTGAAGAGCGTCACGTTCCAGCGAAGGTCACAGCGTTGGGTGCAGGCGGCGTTACCGGATTCAGCAGCGGCGTCGGTCCGAAGTCGTCCGAAGTCGATTTCCTTGGATTCCACCAGCTTTCCTTTCAAGGGCCCAGGGATTGGATAGGGCACCACTTGTCGGGGCAGGAGTCTCTCCAGAGACTCTAGGTGCTGGCAGAGAGAAGTCTTTGCTGTCCCTGAGACTTCAAACAACAGGAGGCAATCTCTAACTCAAGCCCTTGGAGATTTCTTCACAAGATGGAAGGCACACAAAGTCCAGTCTTTGCCCTCTTACTCTGGCAGAAGCAGCACTGCAGGAAAGCTCCACAAAGCACAGTCACAGGCAGGGCATCACTTCTTCCTCAGCTATCAGCTCTTCTCCAGGCAGAGGTTCCTCTTGGTTCCAGAAGTGTTTCTAAAGTCTGTAGATTTGGGTGCCCTTCTTATACCCATTTTAGTCTTTGAAGTCACCTTTCTTCAAAGGGGACTCACACCTACTTGTGAAATCCTGCCTTGCCCAGGCAAGGCATCAGACACACAGCAGGGGGTTGCAGCCTGCATTGTCAGAGGCAGGCGCAGTCCTTTCAGATGAGAGTGACCACTCCACCCCTCCCTCCTAGCAGAGATGGCTAATCAGGAAATGCAGGTTACACCCCAGACCCCTTTGTGTCACTGTCTAGTGCGAGGTGAAAAACAACCCAACTGTCAAACTAACCCAGACAGGGAATCCACAAACAAGGCAGAGTCACAAAATGGTTTAAGCAAGAAAATGCTCACTTTCTAAAAGTTGCATTTTCAAACGCACAATCTCAAAATCAACTTTACTAAAAGATGTATTTTTAAATTGTGAGTTCAGGGACCCCAAACTCCACATGTCCATCTACTCTCAAGGGGAATCTACGCTTTAATCATATTTAAAGGTAGCCCCCATATTATCCTATGAGAGAGACAGTCCTTGCAACAGTGAAAAACGAATTTAACAATATTTCACTGTCAGGACATATAAACCACATTACTATGGGGGTCATTCCAACCCTGGCGGTCGGTGTTAAAGCGGCGGCCAACCCGCCAACAGTCAGGCGGTAAAAAAAATGGAATTCTCACCCTGGCGGGAACCGCCAACACAGCCCGCCACTTTAACACTCCGACCGCCACGGCGGGACAAACAAACAGCGCGGCGGTCACCGCCAACAGACAGGCGGCAGACAATGTACCGCCAACACTATCACGACCCACCAATCCGCCACCTTTTCCGGTGCGGGAGCCCCGCCGATAAAAACACGGCGGAAACAGACTACGAACGGGAAAACGCTCACCTCTATACACTCCATGAGGAACCCGAATTATCCTACCAGCTATTGTCTACCTGCTCCTCTACCAGGAGCACGAACGCCGGCGCAGACGACAACGGTGAGTACTGCACCTATGACACAGGGGAGGGGGGAGGAGAAAAGGTTACGGGCACACACATACGCGACACACCTACCCCCCCCCCCCCACCCCCCTCCCAAAATCCCTACACACCAATGCAGAGCAACAAGTCAGAGTGACACCCCCCAAACCCTCCGGAAGAATGCAAAGACAAAATAAATTGATCCTTAAAATTGAAGTATATTATAGCATATTTGAAGTTAGGTGAAATATGAAATATCTAAATAAAATATATTACAACATGAACAATATATACATAGCCCAAAAGTCCGGCACATATTGGCTACCTTCCATTGTTCGTGGGCCAATGTGCATAAACACATGGGCAAAGCCCACACACGAGACCCGATTCCATTGGAGAGAACACTGCTGGGGCATCAGATAATAAAACTACAGGCACCTCAGGGGGAAGGGGGGGCACCTCAGCCACATGAGTCCACGATGCCAGATCCACGAGGGGTCTCCATGCCCACTGTACCATCCTGGGGAGTGCAAAGCCACAGTCTCTCAAGTCTCTACAGTGGGTGGGTTGACCACTGTCACGTCCTGGGAACTGCAAAGCCACAGTCCATCAGGTGGATTACAGACTCCACTGGTTATGGAGGAGGCATGTTGGCCAGAGTGCTTCGTGAAGCCCTGCCCGACACAGATCCGGCCCTGCCAATGGGCCAGCGGTGCTTGAGATGAAGGGCCCATCGGAGCGGTGCTTGACAGGAAGGGCCCAGCGGAGCAGTTCAGAGCAGAGCAGTTCAGAGACGGCGGTGCCCAGCAGAGCGGTGCTTGACAGGAAGGGCCCAGCGGAGCGGTGCTTGACAGGAAGGGCCTAGCGGAGCGGTGTTTGAGATGAAGGGCCCAGCGGAGCGGTGCTTGACAGGAAGGGACCAGCGGAGCGGTGCTTGACAGGAAGGGCCCAGCGGGGCAGTTCAGAGACGGCGGTGCCCAGCGGAGCGGTGCTTGAGATGAAGGGCCCAGAGGAGCGGAGCTTGAGATGAAGGGCCCAGCGGAGCGGTGCTTGACAGGAAGGGCCCTGTTCAGCGGTGCTTGTCACGGTGGGGCCCTGTTCAGCGGTGCTTGTCACGGCGGGGCCCTGTTCAGCGGTGCTTGTCACGGCGGGGCCCTGTTCAGTGGTGCTTGTCACGGCGGGGCCCTGTTCAGCGGTGCTTGTCACGGCGGGGCCCTGTTCAGCGGTGCTTGTCTTGTGTTCCTGGGGAACCGGATCTGGCCAATCATTCCCGCTCAGTCGCCATCTGACTTTTCGCTAGCGGGGCCCTCCTGTGCTGGAGTCCTGGGCCCGTGGGTGTCCTACGTCACACCCGAAATGGGGCTGGTGGGGCCCTCCTGGGCAGCTCGCCTGCTGCTGGACTTGTCCGCCCTGCTGCCCTTGCCCTCCTTCGCCGAATCTCAGGGGCCCTTGCCTCCCTTTGTGGATGTGCCAGGTGACGGTGCAAGGGTAGTGTCCTTGGGGGCAGCCGTCTCAGGCCTGTCGCGCCGGCCCTTCCCTTTTTTGGTTCTTTTCCCAGGGGGTGGGCTGGCTGTCCCCTTGCTGCTGGCCGATGTTCTGGCTCTAGGAGCTGGTGGACTCCAATAGCCCTGAACTATGGTCCTAGTAGGTGCAGGGCTTGTGGTGGCTGAGGTGCTGTTTGGACTCTTACGAGATGGAGGGGGTGGGTCAGGTGATGCAAAGAGGTTAATTTTGGAGAGGAAAAACTTTTTAGGAGCAGTGGGAAGGGTAGGTGCAGTGGGTATGGGAGTGGAGGAAGAGGATGTGGTTGTAGGAGAGTCAAGTGTGGTGTCTTTGGGTGCAGGTGCTTGTGCTGGAGGCTGTCGTGAGGTGGATGGCTGTTGGGTGGGTGGCTGCCTGCATTTGTGTGGTTTGGAAGAGTGGGTGACAGACACAGTGGGAGAGGACACAGGGGACGTGTAAATGGCAGTGGGGGTGGTGACTGCACATGTGCGGAGTGTTCTGGTGGGTGTGCTGGTGATGGACGTACTGCCTGATGGTGGTGTGCATGCATGTGTGAGTGGAGACGTCACAGGGAGGGAGGAGGGAGACGAGGAGGAGGGGGACACAGAGGAGGCAGTGGCTGTTGGCATGTCTGCATGTGGATGTTGCTTGTGTGAATGCTTGTGTGATCTGTGGTGCTTATGTCTGGATGAGCTGCCCTTGGGTGTTGATGTGTGTGCAGGCTGGTCTGTAGGTGTGTCTGGGATAGGCAGAGGAACAGGGGAGTGGGACTGGGTGGAGGGAGTTGGAGGAGGGAGGCTGGAGACAGGTACAATGGCTGCCGTCAGTGCTGAGGCCAGAGCGTTGAACGATCGCTGATGGGCAGCCTGACCGGAATGAATGCCCTCCAGGTATGCATTGCTCCGATGCACCTCCCTTTCCACCCCCTGGATGGCATTCAAAAGGGTAGACTGCCCAACAATGAGCGTCTGGAGGAGGTCAATGATCTCCGCACTGAGGGAAGCAGGGGTAACTGGGGCAGGGCCTGAGGTGCCTGGGGCGAAGGAGATGCCCGGCTTCCTGGCCGAGCGGGCACGGGGCGAACGCTGAGGGGCTGCTGGGAGGGCGGAGCTGGTGCTCTGGGTGGCGGCTATACCTGTTGTTGCGGTGGGCACAGATGTTGCCGCCACCACAAGGGAGCTCCCTTCCGAGGACGTGTCGGTGTCGCTGACGTCTCCACGGGTCCCCGTTGTGGTGCTCCCCTCGCCCTCCGTCTCACTGGTGAACTCGGAGTCGGTTGCAGGGCCCTCCGGGGCCATGTGAGATGCAGCTCCCTCGTGCGCCGATGCCACTTCTCCTCCGCCTGATGATGCTAATGCACACATGAACAGGAAAACCAAAAAGAAGGGGGGGAGAAGAAAGAAAGACATGTTGAGTGCATGCATTGGCGGCACCGTTGGCGGAGAGGACAGACACAGAAGCCACCTGCACTACGCCGCGCACTCGGGGTACACTACTCAATTATTGTGACTTGGCCTACAAGTCTATGGAGGACAACTGCACACATAGGTGAGCCCGGGTCATGGATAGCTGTACTTAGCACCCTACAGAGGTGGGGGGCGGGGGCACAGGGCCATGCCTAAAGGAGGGGCCTAGCCTACAGAAACCGCCCTGGACTAGAGATAGCCACAGCCCTCCTCCACCACCCAGACACCTCCACTGTGCGCTAATATAGCAGAATGTGCTGAGACTCACCCCCTTGTATCTGCTGTGATGTCCTCACGCGCCCATCCAAATCGGGGTAGGCCACCGCCAGGATCCGGGACATCAGGGGGGTCAATTGCCGTGTGGCACCCCTCCTAGGTTGGGAGGCCATCCCCAGCAGAGCCTCGGCGGTCTTTCTGCTCCCGCGGCGGATGTCCTCCCACCTCTTGCGGCAGTGGGTGCCCCGTCTGTTGTGAACCCCCAGGGCCCGGACGTCCTTGGCAATGGCACGCCAAATGTCGATCTTCTGATGGGCGCTGACCTATGTGACATGGACAGGGTGGGAAAAGAAATATCATCACTTTTCTGCATGGTCGATGTGAGTGGCCCCACCACCCCAACCTTGCCATGTGGCACATGCTCTCATCTGTCGTGCGTTGCATTCCTCATTCGCTCCCCTCCCCACCATCTTACATCCACCCCACTCAACACAGGCATAGCCCATACAACGTGCTCCCTGTGTACTTACCTGTTGGTCTGGAGGACCGTAGAGTAGTGCATACTGGGGGAGGACCCCATCAACAAGTTTCTCCAATTCCTCAGATGTGAAGGCAGGGGCCCTTTCCCCAGTCGCAGCAGCCATTGTCTCTTCCAGACCGAGGTCACACCAGCACTTGCAGTATAGGTCCTCTCCTGTGGATGATCAGGTCTCGAGTGATTAAGCAGATAGAAAATGGCGGTCACGCCCGCGGCGGTGCGTACTGCGGCGGTGCGTACCGCGTCCGCCGGCGCACATCGTCATTGGCTCCTGAGACCCATAGGGTTCAATGTTAACCAATGCTGCTTTGCGCCACGGTCTTCGACCGCCTACCGCCACGGTGTGCCACGCCAGCGCATTGACCTCACATCCCATTGTCACACTTCACAGGTCAGGCAGCCACCATTTCAAGGGCCCACATGGCTTAATTTCTACAGCGTCACACAGGCCTAGGCCTTGCATTGCCAATCATACAAGCCATTCAATGCATAGCGAATCGTGTACTGTGCAAGCTGTGGTTACGTACCTGTGGGTTGCTTGACTCTGTGCTCCATGTTGTCCTTCCTAGGCACCGTCCGCTGGGACTTGCGAGGAGATGGAGGAATCTTCCCGTGTACAGACCGCTGGTGGACCTGTCGGCAATGGAAGAAAGACATGTCATACTGACATACAGGCTTGACAGAGCCACTATACAGGAACTGTGTGCCCAGCTGGAGCCAGACCTGATGTCCCCCATTCGCCAACCCACAGGGATTCCCCCTCTGGTGCAGGTTCTGTCAGTACTCCATTTTTTGGCAAGTGGATCATTCCAAACAACAGTGGCCACATCATCAGGGATGTCTCAGCCTATGTTTTCTAAGGTTTTGTCCAGAGTGTTGTCTGCCCTGATGAAATACATGCGGAACTACATTGTTTTCCCTGAGGTGGGCGATTTGGCTACAGTGAAGGGTGATTTCTATGCCCTTGGACATATCCCCAACATCATTGGTGCCATTGATGGGACTCATGTGGCTTTGGTTCCCCCCAGTGAAAGTGAGCAGGTGTACAGGAACAGAAAAAGTTATCATTCGATGAATGTCCAGGTGGTCTGTTTGGCTGACCAGTACATCTCCCATGTAAATGCCAAGTTCCCTGGGTCAGTGCATGACGCGTACATCATGCAAAATAGCAGCATCCCTTATGTGATGGAACAGCTACAGAGACACCGTGTGTGGCTAATAGGTGACTCTGGTTACCCCAACCTGTCGTGGCTACTTACCCCAGTGAGGAATCCCAGGACAAGGGCAGAGGAACGCTACAATGAGGCCCATGGGCAAACTAGGAGGATTATAGAAAGAACCTTCGGCCTCCTGAAGGCCAGGTTTAGGTGCCTGCATATGACAGGTGGATCCCTAATGTACTCACCAAAGAAGGTGTGCCATATCATCTTGGCCTGCTGTATGCTTCACAACCTGGCTTTGCGATGCCAGGTGCCTTTCCTGCAGGAGGATGGTCCAGATGGTGGTGTTGTAGCAGCTGTGGAGCCTGTGGAGAGTGAAGAGGAGGAAGACGACGGGGACGACACAGACAACAGGGACACAGTGATACAACAGTATTTTCAGTAGCACACAGGTACGAATCAACCACGCCATTTTACATTTACTTAAAGTCTCCTGCCTCTCTACTGTCTGAGTTTCCCCCCTGTTCCTGTTAACTGAGTTGTGACTTTCCCTTCCGTTTTCAGAGCTGTGGGCCCCACTGCGTGACCTCTGCTTTGTTTGCCCATGGACTACAGCTGTGTGACAGTGGTATGTTGTCATCACAATGTGACTGAACATTATTGCACTGTTATGTCTAATACATTTGTTCAAAATACAAGCAGACTCCAGATTTTTTAAGTGCAATAAGTGATTTTATTAAAGTGCTACATTTAGGAACATGATTGTAAAACGGTGATGGGTGATGGTGGAGTAATGTCCATGGCAGAGTCCAGTTTTCAGTCTCACAGGTGCATTGTCCATATGCCTGTGGAAGGATGGAGCAGGGGCAGTTCAAGGTTGGACAGGGTGACAATGTGGGACAGTGGGATGACATCAGGGGGTATCCTTTGCTGGCGGGGGTCTTGGCATCCTACTCTGTCTTCTTGTGAGATCTCAGGTGCCGCTTGCGGGGTGGTTCTTCTTCTGCAGGAGGTGGGGTTCTGGTGGCCTGTCGTTGTGTGGGGCCTCCTGTTCACTAGCGCCGGCGAAGGTGGTAGGCTGTTCCTGGTCCAGGCTAGTGACAGGGGCCCTTTGTGGTGCCACATGGTCCCGCAATGTGGTGACTATCTGGTTAAGGGCCACGATGATGGTCCCCATTGCGGAACTAATGTTCCTCAGTTCCTCTCTGAACCCCATGTACTGTTCCTCCTGCAGTACCTGGATTTCCTGGAACCTGGCCAGTACCGTAGCCATCGTCTCCTGGGAGTGGTGGTATGCTCCCATGATGGAGGAGAGGGCCTCTTGGAGAGTCGGTTCCCTGGGCCTGTTCCCCCCCCCTGTCGCACAGCAGCCCTCCCAGTTCCCCTGTTTCCCTGGGCCTCTGTCCCTTGGACAGTGTGCCCACTACCACTGCCCCCAGGTCCCTGTTGTTGTTGGGGTGGTGGGTCAACCTGGGTGCCCTGTAGTGGTGGACACACCGCTGATTGACGTGTCCTGGAGACAGAGGCATGGGCCCGCTGGGTGGGAGCTGTGCTGGTGTTCCCAGAGGGGGTTAGGTCTGGTGTAGCCTGTGGCTGTCTGTGGGGAACCGACTGTCCCGAGGTCCCCGATGGGCCGGGCTGGTCATCTGGGTCCAGGGAGACAGAGCTGCTGTCATCACTGGGGGCCTCTTCTGGGGGTGGGATGGACATCTCTGGACCCTCCGTGGCGGTGTGGTGGCGTTCAGGTCCTGCAGGGGTATAAGAGTATGGGTATTGCTTCTGTGTGTGGCATTTCGTGTAATGGGTGCGTGGCCGTGTACCCCAGTGCTGGCATTCCCTTGTGGGGGCTTTTGTGACGGTGGCTTGTGGGGGTGATGGGTGTGTGCAGTGGGCATGCTTTGGTGATGGGTGTCTATGCTTTGGGGACGCATGCAGGGCTAGGTTTTGGGATGGGTGGGTTGTGATGGTGAGCCATTTGCAAGGAGTTGGTGTGATGGGGGTGGGGGTGAGGGTGGGGGTATGATTTGGCATGCAGGTGGGGTGGGGGGAATGAAGTAGTGGAGATTTGACTTACCAGAGTCCATTCCTCCGCCTACTCCTGCGAGGCCCTCAGGATGCAGGATGTGCAAGACTTCCTCCTCCCATGCTGTGAATTCTGGGGGAGTAGGTGGGGGTCCGCCGCCAGTCCGCTGTACCGCGATGTTGTGCCTTGATACATGGAACGCACCTTCCCCCGTAGGTCATTCCACCGCTTCCTGATGTCGTCCTGATTGCGTGGATGCTGTCCCACAGCGTTGACCCTGTCCACTATTCTGCTCTATAGCTCCATCTTCCTAGCAATGGTGGTGTGCTGCACTTGTGCACCGAAGAGCTGGGGCTCTACACAAACTATTTCCTCCACCATGACCCTGAGTTCTGCGTCAGAGAACCTGGGGTGTCTTTGGGGTGCCATGGGGTGGTGTGGATGAGGTGAGGGGTGGTGTATGTGTTGTAGAGTGTGGTGAGTGTGGTGGTGTATGGTGTTTTGTGCGTGGAAATTATGTGGGTGATGTTGTGATTTGGCTCTGTGTGATGGTCTACTCTATGCTGTGCTGTCTCTCTCTGTCCTTCAGTCGCAATTGTGGTCGTAAGGGTTTGTGGGTGATGTGGGTGTGTGTTTTATATTTAATTGGGTGTGTGGGAGTGGTGTGTGTATGTGTCTCAGGTGTGTGTTTTTTGATTTGTCCAATGTGGTAGAGTTTTGTAAAGGTGTGTGTATTTTGACCGCGGCGGTGTGTACCGCCAATGGAATACCGCGGTTGAAAGACCGCTGCGGGGATTTGTGGGTCGGAATGGCATGGGCGTATTTCTGTTGGCGTGACAGTGGAGGTTTGGTCATCGCCTGTTTTGCGCTGGCCATTGGTGTGGCGGACTTTTGTGGATGTCGGGTTTTTGGCGGTTTGCCAGTTGCGGGTCAGAATGACCGTGGCGGTTTACCGCGGCGGTGTTATGGCGGTCTTCTGACCGGCGATAAGCGCCTTTTACCGCCGAGGTCAGAATGACCCCCTATATGTCCTACCTTAACCATACACTGCACCCTGCCCTTGGCGCTACCTAGGGCCTACCTTAGGGGTGCCTTACATGTAAGAAAAGGGAAGGTTTAGGCCTGGCAAGTGGGTACACTTGTCAAGTCGAATTTACAGAGTAAAAATACACACACAGACACTGCAGTGGCAGGTCTGAGACATGATTACAGGGTTACTTGTGTGGGTGGCACAACCAGTGCTGCAGGCCCACTAGTAACATTTGATTTACAGGCCCTGGGCACCTCTAGTGCACTTTACTAGGGACTTAACAGTAAAACAAATATGCCAATCATGGAGAACCAATTACGTACATATTTTAAACAGGAGCCCTTGCACTTTAGCACTGGTTAGCAGAGGTAAAGTGCCCAGAGTAACAAAAACAGTAAAATCAGAGTCCAGCACACATCAACAACCTGGGGAACAGAGGCAAAAAGTTAAGGGAGACCACGCCAAGGATGAAAAGTCTAACAGGATGTATGATGGAACAACGCATGTACTTACAACGCATGCCTTTACCACATGGTAAGTACAATGCATGGTCATTACCAAACATGCACTTACCACGAAATGTTTATACCATGCATATGCTTTTACCACTCATGTCTCTACCACAGAAATTTCAAAGTTAAGGTATAGTTGGTAAAGGCATATGCATGGTAAAAAGTATGGGTAAGTATAACATACATTATTATATGTATATATATACACACATATCTACATACATGCATACATATGTAATATATATATTTCTATATATCTATGTGTGTATATAAATATATACACACATGTATATATATATATATATATATATATATATATATATATATGTATATATAAAATACACACACACAAACATATATATATATATATATTTACCACACTCAAACACACCTTTCCACCCAAAAACCCTACCTACCCTAAACCCTAAAAATAACCTTACCACCCAAAACCCACACCCACCATAAAACCTAAACACCCCTTACCGCCCCAAATCTCATACCCACCCTAAAACCTAAAAATGTCCTTACCACCCCAAAACCAGTACCCACCCTAAAACCTAGAAATGCCCTTACCACCTCAAAACCCATGCCTACCCAAAAACCTAAAAAAAACTTTACCATCTCAAAACCCATAAACACCCTAAAACCTAAAAATGCCCTTACCACCCAAAAACCCATACTCATCCTAAAACCTAAAAATGCCCTTACCACCCAAAAAGCCATACCCACTTTAAAACCTAAAAATGCCCTTTCAACCCCAAATCCCATACCCACCCTAAAACATAAAATCCATTCACCACCAATAACTGTTACCCACCCACTTAATACTTACCTGTACTTACCTTTAAGACCTTTACCACGCATACACCTTTACCATTCATGCCTTTACAACGAAATACATTGTAAAGGCGTGCATGATAAAGCTATATTCATGGCAAAGGCATGTGTGGTAAACCCATATGCGTTTTGAAAGGATCATGGTAAATGCATCTCTTTACATTTACCACGTTGTAAGTGATGTCCCCCCTACAGTGTGAATAGAGCAAAGTGCTATAGATTAACATGGAAGAACTACAGATTCAGATTAAAATACTACAGACTAACACTTTGGTAATAAAGAAATGGGGATAGTTCTCTTTGAATGCCAAATACATTCAATTATATGGCCGGCACAGGGCACAATCAAGTTAGTAACTATCCCATCCATGACAGACTACCTGCATGCAGGCTGTTTTACAAACTAGTCCCACTTGCACAGCTCACACAGGCATACACATACATGTGCCCAAGTTACCTCGAGTAACCAGCACAGAGCCTTTTACCACAGTGGTGTAACAAGAGACTGTGTTAAAAAAGGGTACACTGGTGGTAGGCAATCAAGACCTCACACGACTCACCACAGAGATCTACAAACTGGGTGCTCCAAAATTAAAAACAAATCTAAGGGGTTACTACAGGTCAAAATCCACTTTCACACAACTACATGTTTATTCCAAGCATTAGGGGGAGCCAAGTGCAAGATGAAATGTCCTAAACAGGGGGTCTGAATCACAGATGTTGCCAGGAAAACAAATCAAAAACGTTGGTACATATTGTTGCCCTAACTTTAAAAACACATTTCAACTTTTTAGAAATTCTCAGCGACTCGTATAGTGCTCATATCAGTCTGCATCGGTTGCATGTTTCAAGGAGTAATCATAAGCATACACATTTCTGCTTACAGATATTTAACAGGTTTTGTCTGCATACTCTGTATATCTAGAAAGGGAAAGGGCATTTTACCCAGAAAAACACAGCGTTCTATTGTTTAAAACTATATCTGTATCCCACTTAAGTGCTTTTAGAGCTATACTCTAATTACACGGCATTAGACATCTAGCCCTATTCTACTGAGGTTCTTGAAGGCTGTTTTTCCTGAGCAAATGCAATTATATTTGTTATGTTATGTTGTTTCCTTTTCACCTATTCACCTTTTCCTTTAACATTTTGGATCAGTAAGCATTGTATCTCCTTTAATTTGCATTCATGCCTAGAATAGCACTTGAATTATTAAAAAGCTCATACTTATGCGTCTGTAAACTGAAAACTCATTATTGGTTTGGATTTTATTGGTAACATTCTATTGTAACTTTCAAAACTCCTCTAGGAGCTATGATTAGGAGCCAAGAATTTCAGCTCAGCCCACGATTGCATTTATATCTCTTGTGAGTTTAGACCAATAAGATTTATCAAGACTTTTCTTCTGCAAAAGCAGGTTGCATGTATCAAACATCAGAAACCCACTTCAGAGCCAAGTGCCATGATGTGAGGCGTGAGAAGGGTTAGGCATATGCAACTGAACAGTACTGATAGGTGCATAAAAGGAGAGTGAGCACATTCAACTTCACATAGTTTAGCATGGCAGAAAGACCTAAATAAGCCACATGCATGCCCCAACAATAAATGAAAACAGATGTATAATCAGTGTTCATGCAGACAATAATGTTTAGCTGTTGGCCATGACATCATTGGTGTTGTATTTCCCCAAAAGATACCCCTCCTGTTTTGCTGGATTTGTTTTATTTAGCTCTTGGTTTCTGTACACGGTACCAGTGCTAAAGTGCTTGTGTTCTCTCCTCCAAGCATGATAAAACTGGACTACACCTAAGTGACACTGTGATGATTTTGGTGTACTATATGGTACGGCTGTGAAGCCCTACCATGCAGTACAGTCACAAATATCGCCTTGGGTCCAGTAAGGTATGTTTACTTAGCCTTAGCCCAACCCTAGGTAGCTGTAGCTTTCAGAAGTAAGGTTTAGCAAAGGAAGAATGTGAAAGCATTTAACAGCACCAAACAACAGAATAAGAATGTCACACAACACAAAAAAAGCAAGACACCAATTTATAGAACTAGAACAGATTGTTATACATTTTTTGAGATCTTAATAATCAAAACTCACCATACGGTTCTGGAGTGTTTCTACATAATAGATAACATTTGTATCAACTGCAAACAATCATGGGCCAAAATAAGTTATACAGTTATAAAAGTTAGTTTGACAACTCCTGCTGGAATTAGGTGACCAAGTCTGACAGGACAGAGGTCTAGGGGAGCAGAAAGGAAAATTTGGAAGTGACCTCATCACCAGAGCATTTTAGAGCAAGATCAAGAACCAAACTTTACAGGATGACCTCTATATAGATCAATGGAGTGGTCCTGATGCTGAGGGGTGCAGCCTCAAAGATGCTCAAGGACCCTCCTGATGCTGTGTGACTTCCGGCTAACTCCAAATTGTCTTTAGGTGTGCCTGGCATCTGGTAGTGGAAACATGTCTGTGGTGGCTACCAGAGATGCCACTTGGACTCTCTAAGCTTTAATGTCCCCAATGCCATTCTTGCAGCCTCTGCTTTGAACTGGGCCAGGAACCACCTTTTCCCCAAGTCAGGCATACAGAATATTGTCCATACTCTGCTAGCTCAAAGTGTAGCAGGTGTGTTTGCTCTGACATCGCAGCCTCTCTTTATGGGCTCCCAGTGGTTGTAAAGTGGTCTTTTAGTTGCCTTCCTTCCAAGTCCAGTGAGTACTGAGGGTCAACGTGCCAGGGGCGCCATATTTATCCCAGGAAAGATCCTTGAGGGGGCCAGGTGGTCACTAGCCAACATAGGTCCTGTAATGTGTGGTATCTGGCTATCCTGGAATGCCACATTCTAGCCCTCTTCAAGATGACACAACCCTTCCTCTGTAGAGATGTGGCTACTTGAGGGCAACACTTCTACTGTAAAACTGGTTTGGGGCAAGTTTCCCCTCTCTGGCCCTGTCTCCATGCCATCTACAGATACTAAAGACATCCTGCTCAGGGATGTTGGGTCAGGCAGCCCATCCAAGGCAGCTTCCCCCTTGAAGAATGCCTCTGGGCTAACTTCCCAAGTGGCCATCCTGGCACAGTAAGTGACACCTTGTTGCTGCAACACTGTTCCTGAGCCTTGGAATCATTCACATGTCTCTCCAGGTCATCAGAAAACTCTGTGTGTGTATATGGCTTTGTGAAGCCAATGAACAAGCACATGACAGAGTGGCAACTTTCTAATTGCATGGATGGCCCATCCTATTCACACCAGGCTTAGAAGGGAACTTTTCAGCTGGACTAACTTGGCCAATGTATCCAACTCATGGTCCATCACGGTTGGCTTGAACTTCTGACTTAATTACAATCAGAAAACCGCAAGTGGTGCATTGTGCGTTTAGGTGCTATTTCCACTATAAAGTTTGAAATGGAATGTCTCTGGTTCTATTGATTGTTTTTTGTCATTTTGGTGTCATTTAATTAATTAAAAATGATTCTATTTTTCTGCATTGGTTTGGGATTTCCCCATCAGTCCAATTAACATGGGCCTTCTGAAGAACACCCACGACTTGCCTCCTCAACTAGATTTGCATGCACACAGAAATCTCACCCCACTTTCATAACTGCATGGTAAGAAAATCCCATTCAGAAAGGAATGATCCCACCATTCCTAATTCTGTGCATCAGCAATTGGATTTAACAGTTGAATATATGTGCAGCTAGTTTTGTGATAATGGGCTATCCCTATTAATTGACTTTCCGGTTCACAATTGTTTCAATCCTACTTGAATGGGATCTGCTAATTGCCTCTAGCTTATTTTGTATTATTTTCAAAATGCCAACATGGCATTCGATAAAAATATTAACAACACTCCATTTGCTATTTCTCATTTACTGATACACTTTGGGCATCCTCACCATGACTGCAGGCTTGTTTGTTTTAAAGTAATGGGCCAAGATTTACAATGGTGTTGCACTGGGTTTGCATTGCTTTTGCAATGCAAACCCATTGGTAAACCTTTTTGGGGATTTGAAAACCAATGCAACTTGGTATTTACATTGGTTTGTTATGAAAAGTAGCGCAAACCAGCATGAAGCACTGCTTTTGTGTTACTTAGCGCTAAGGGGGCATTACATGGGTGGAACATGGGCATTCACATGCAACCACCCATGCTTTCTGAGGTAAAACCCTAACTACTAGTAGTTATAGATAGGGTTTTGCTCTATAAAATAAAGCCGCTGGAAATCAGGCTTTAAAAGGAGAGCTGTTTTCATTTCTCATTTCTTTCCTGGCTTTTCATGTGTGCTGCACTGTACAGCACACATACAAAGTAGGGGATGTTTTAAAAGTTGTCTAGGCATAGTATTTTGTACTGGAAGTATACACTTCCAGTACAGAACCTATGATACACTCACGCACATACCCTTGCACTATGGAACAAAGGTGTGCGCATGGCACTCCGCAGCAAAATTCTGCGACGGCGCTAGGGAGAGAGGACGAGAGTGCCATATCTCTGTATATATGGAGCTCTCCTCTCTCTATCACACAATGAAACACATCAATTTTGGGTGCTGTACTGCTTTCTGTGACACCTTTCTGAATTTGGGTCATTGAATCTTTCAGTAGAAATATTTTTTACAAAGTTTCCTCAAAGTACACTTAGATTAAGCCGCGCTATGTGCCCATAATTTTGGGAGGTTTTTCCGATTCCATGCCAGGAGCCGAAAAGTTTGTAAAATCACAGCAAAATTACAAATTATTTTTAAACCGAAAACAATGACAGCAATGTGTGTTGTGCTTTTGTTTGAAAAGCAGCGGACGTCGCACAAAGGAGTATTCGAACGCATCACAGCATTAGAGGAGGGAGGCAGTTTGATTTTCTAAATGCATTGTCTAGCTTGATGTGGCATTCAATGATTTATGAATAATTGCACACTTAATTATCTATAATTGTATTTCCCACTCTTACAGTAGAGCATTGTAATAACCACTTACATCTAAATGAGTCTCTTCATTGAAAAGAGAGATATTGAAGCACCTGTACGCCTTAAATAATAACATGAGATATGAAATGGGAATATTATGCACATCAAAGCCTTTCACGCACTCACCATATTAAATAATTTATTGCATGATGCATTTTGCATTCAGGGCTTAATGCAGATTTAAATTATTGGAAGTTTCTCTTCAATGGTTGGCACAAAGATAATTAGAGCACTTTTTCAATTTCTTTGCGCTGTGTAAACATTAACTATAATTTAAATCTCCAAGTATTACTTTTATGAAATATAGAATTGCAAATGAAAAGGAAACATGTAAAATGAACATTTGCCTTCATACAGCACACTGAAGAGCTGTTTATGGGCAAATTTACAGAGTCAGCCATCCAAATTTCATACCTAAGGCCCAGATTTAGGAGAAAGTGCCACACTGTGGCAAAACAAGATACTTTGCTGATTTTTTGCCAACCACAATTACAATATTGAGGATTAAGTGGAAATTCAAACATTTTAACAACAGAGATGATGAGCATTTGCACTGGATGTAAGTAGAACATTGGACAGAAGCAATGCAATATGTAACTTTTCATAATCTACCAATAGGTTGTACAGAGCACAGGCATCTTTTTTGCATCGATATTGTGGAGTCGCTATTGTGGCGGTGAAACATTGCTTCCCCTCCACTGGCATGAGCTGGTTTCAATGCCCTGTCCAATGGCAACCCAAATTCCACACTGGTCCACCTTAAGGGCATCCTAATGTGGAAATTGTTTTTTTCAATAGCCTGTAGAATTATAACCATATCACCCCTATCTTGATGAAACTCAATTCACCCCTTTTGTGGCCTGCACCATCTTCAAAACCAGCTGTATCATTAATACAGCCATGAAGACCAGCAAATCTACAGCCAGGACACCAGCAGAATGGAGGCAATGAAGTGTACAAGAAAAAACACAAGTCAACAGGGCTTCTCTGTCCAGACACTCAGTATCGGACACAATATCCCTGTAAGCCTAAGAATCACCACAATCCACAGCTGCAATTTAGAAAAGAGCTGAAAGTGCATCTCTTTAAAAACACTAATCATTATGAGGTAACAATTCACTTCTGCTCTGAGAAACCAGATTATGCAGCAATCATTAGTTGACTATCTTTGTCTGCCACATTATAAAACACCTCATGCCTTCTAGGCTTGTAATTATCACATATTAAAAGCAATAATGCAACTCCAAATATTATCAAATGGGACAAGTATGCCTTGCAGTAGTGAAAAACAGGTTTAAGAGTTTCACTACCTGGACATGTACAATTTTGATGTTTATGTCTTACTTTTTAAATACACTGCAACCTGCCCTGTCGGCATTCCAGAGACTACCCTAGGGGTGACTAATATGTATTATAAAGGAAGATTTTGGCCCGGTAAAGGGTTTATTTTTCCAGCTTGACATGGTGTTAGAAATGGGGTTTCTGGTTGGATAGGGTATGCACCTAAGCCAGGTAGAACCCACCCACTCTAGTCAGGGTAAGGGAGTTACCCATCCAAGATAACCCCTGCTGACCCCCTTGGTAGATTGGCACAAGCAGTCAGGCCTAACCCGGAGGTAATGTGTAAAGCGTTTGCCCAACACACATAACACACGTGACACACTATCCCCACCACAAAAGAAACACAACACAAAGTTATATGAAAATATACTGTATTGTACACAACGCAATTATTAGACCAAATATCACATATCAGTGATATCCTAATACCTTAGCAGTTGTCAGAACGTTACACATTAGTTACTCTGCAGAACTAGCATTAGTCCCATACAATACACAGGTTACTCAGCATTCTGCAACATAAGCAGTAGTCAGGAAACACGTACGTTATTACACCAAAGCACTTGTCATTAGAATATCATAAACATCCATATTAGGAACCTTATAAAACATATGGCAAGTCAGAAAAACACGTCCATAAAAGGAACATTTGCATACACAAATGAAAACATCATAAAAACAGGTAGGCAACATATACATCAATGAACTCTCTAAAAATAACTTATATCATATACATTGTCTCTGAGTAGTACCTGCTTAAGATGAGGGCACCTCCAGTGGAATGAAATTGGGGCCCCCGGTGCTCCTCTGTGCCAAACGGGGGCCTCTCACTAATTCTGGGGTTGAGGGGGGCAGTTATGGAGGAGGGTGGTGCCATACACCCCCTCTGCTGTAATAACAGGCCCTTCCTGGGGCCTGCGATCTCTGGGGGGGCCCCCCTGGGCCTCCACTGGCCCTCACCAGGGGGGCCAAAGTCCACAAAGTAATTAGGGAGGAGGGGTGCCATGCACCCCCGCTCTGTAACGGGCCCCTCCTGGGGCCCACGATCTCTAAGCCCCCCGTGGTCCTCCACTGGCCCTTCCACATGGGGGGGAGCACCACAATGGCACTGGCCCACAAGGGGCCACAAAGTGACACCAGCGGCTTGAGGAGGCCTCCGGCGAGGCTTCCGCCTCACCCGCAGTCTCCGATGACAGGCCCCTGGGTTCTGTTGGGGCAGGAGTAGCCTCCTGTGAGGTTTCCTTTCCATCTGCCCATCAGAGAGGACAAATAGGGGCCCGGTTGGACGGGGTAACCTCCTATAAGGCTTCCTTTCCCCCTCCCGGCTTCTGGTACACGCTGCGGCCCGCCCGGGCTGCAGCTGAAGGCAGGCACCCAAGAAGGTGCCTGCTTGTACCCAGGGGGTGCTCCTCAGAGTGTGCTTTACCCCTGGGGCACGGTAGGAGCGTACTCGCTCCTTTGCATTTGTTTAGTGGTGCCCCAGGGGCATAGGAAACAGCGCAACTTGGGCGTTCAGTAAAAACAGCCCAGGTCCCGGCGGTGATTTAACAAAAACACACGCTTTACCAAGCGCAATGCCTGGGTTGCATTGGTGAATTCTGGTGGCAGAAAAGCACTTTTAGGCACTGGGGAAACAAAGGTGAAGCTCTTTTCCAAAGCGTGTCCCCAGCACAACCAGAAGCTTTTCTCAAGATGTTTCAAAGTAAAAATGAAGCACTCCTAGTGCTGTAGATGGCTGCAAGGGTCAGGGGCCATTGGCACCCTGCCCCTGGAGGACAAGAGTCCAAGGAAAAGGCCAAAAGGTGGAGGGGCTCAGCAACAGGCCAGCACAAAGAGGATGCAAGTAAGTGGCAAGTCCTTACAGTAACCAAACAGGTCACAGGTCAGCACAGCAACAGCAGTCCTTGGCGGTTCCTGGTGAGTCCTTCCAGCGTTCTGTGTCCAGTTCCAAAATGTCTCAAAAATGTGGGGAAAATTCCCCTGTACTTATACTCAGTTTTTACAGTGTTTTACTATGGGAGGGGAGAGGAGGTTCCAACCAGTTACAACTTGTTCTGGGAGTGCCCCCTCTCTTCTCCAAACATCAGTTGGCAGTAAACAGCCCTCTTGTGTGAGGCCAGAGCACAGCCTTTACAAATGTAGGTGTGCCCCGTCTCTCTCTTCTCCCAGCCCAGGAAGACTATTCAGTATGCAGATACACCTCTGTGACACCTCCACTCTCCCTGCGAACAGGCTGTCTGAAACGTATGCACAAAGCCTGTCACTCTGCCCAGACGTTGATTGGAGTCAAGCTGCAAAACACCAGAGTCATAAGCACAGAGAAATGCTCACTTTCTAGGAGTGGCATTTCTGTATTAGTACTAAAAAGTACACCTACACCAATAAGCAGCATTTCTTATCACCATTACACCCATACCAAACATGCCTATGCTACCCCTCATGAATCAGACAATACCCCCTACATATACAGCAGGGGATTTCCAATGCAATCCTATGAGAAGGCAGCACTCACAGCAGTGAGACACCACGTTTTTCACTACCAGTACAGGCCACGCAACCTGGCACATGTCCTGCCTTCTACATACATGGCACCCTGCCCATAGGGCTAGCTAGGGCCTATTTTAGGGGTGACATACATGTACTAAAAGGGGAGTTCTAGGCCTGGCAAGTAAATTTAGATGCCAGGTCCCTGTGGCAGAAAACTGCGCACACAGGCCTTGTCTTTTTTATACCATTTTTCTTTAATGTATTTTGAACATGGATAATCTGTGGGAGATTACTACAGACATTTTGCAGGGAATGTTGTGTTTATGTTTTTCACCACCATGAAACATCCATAAAAAGGTTTCTTTAAATCCAAACAGGAACTCACATTTGAGAAATGAGAACGGCATAAGAATGAATATTTGTAATAACATTAGTGATCTGTTGTGTACTACACTATTGATGGAAGCACCTTTAGAATTTGGATCTGTGTGACTGTTGACTGCTAGTGACCTGGCCAAAAGAGCATGACAGAGTTGTAACTGGATCATACATTTAAAGCTGTTCTGAACTGGGGTCTCCAAAACACATTTATCCCAGGGCCCCCAAAATCCTTAAAATGTCCTTACATGAAACATGGCTTATGGTGCAGATAACAAACACATTCAATTCTTGCTATTAGCTTTTGAATAACTATTCTGTACATCAGTAATATATATGACCATGCCCATGCAAGGCCACCTGGCCCCTTATACCTTGGGGTATGGGATGCATTGCAAAGTTTATGTTAACTAAGAAAGAGTTAATGTTTACAAGTGTAGACGGTCTGGTGCATTTTGGATGATTACCTCAACTCTTTCACCAAACTTGCTGACATGGACCATATGTTTTAATGCCAACAAAGAAATCAAATGCACCTGACGCACATGCATCTACGACATATGCGTAGTGCTCCTGCAAAAATGAGCTCCCGGTTGAGAGGGGTGGAAGTCCCACTCAGGAAACAATCACAGAACTTTTTAGGGTGAACTTCAAAAGTCACTAAATTAATCTGTGCTTACCCTCTGGTAGCTTGGCACAGAAGCAGTCAGTATTAACTTACAGGCAATGTATAAAGTAAGCAGGGAGAATATACACAGAAATCAAGTGAAAACATAATATAAGAAAAATCCCATACCAATTTAGAACAATTAGAGTAAATTTTAATAAATAAAATGAAACCAGAAGGACAAAAATCCAATAAGTGAACCAGAAATACACAATTTCAAATTTCTTAATGACAATCGCACCTAAAAGCACAAAGCAACACTTGCAGCCATTTGGTCATGCTAGATTAAATGAAAGTCACATGTTCAATCGGACTGCAATGGTCGCCGGTTTCACACAGAGACCAGGTTATTTCTGCAAATAGATACCTTTAAAGTCCTGCGTGAATAGTTTTGTTAACAAAGGAGGAGACCCAAGGAGGAAGTTGAGAGCTGCTAATGGTCATCACTGTAGTTCGAAGAGGAAGTTGGGAGTCATGGACAGTCATCAGGGTAGCGTAACCAGCCAGTTGGGTGTCACAGTCAGTCATTGCTGTAGTTTCAGGTTGGCGGTAGTCACAGGTGGTTTTTGCTGTAGAGCAAAGTGTAGGTCTCACTTTGGATATCAATGCTGGAGGACACTGGAGGTGGGAAAAGCAGGTCTCACTGACCACGTTAATCATTGCGTAGGTGGCCGAGTCTCAGCTAGTATGACCTGTTCATGGTCAGGAGGAGTACAAATGTCAGGCTTTTCACCTTTTCCTGAGGAGGAGTGCACTTTGATGCTATCCAGGTATCCATGACATGGGCAAGCACCTCTTTGGGATCAGAGACTCACTCCAAGCCTGATGTAAGATTCCTTTGAAAGTGCAAGAGACAAAGCCCTTTGAAATGGAAAAGAGGTTGGGTATAGCTCCTACCAGTGATCCTGCAAGAATGGTCCATCCTGTCCACACCTAAACCCTCTTTGTCTTACTGTCTGGAAGCAATAATAATAATTCATAATTGTTTATTATAGCACAAAGGTGTGTACGGCACATGGCAGCAGGTTTCTGCGCTGGTGTGAGGGAGAGAGGAGGAGAGTGCCATGTTTCGGTAAATACGGCACTCTCCTGTTCTCCCCTTCTCAAGCAGCGCAGATTGTTTGGCTGTTGTGCTGCATGAGAATCTAGTAAATCTGGGCCTGAGTGTCACATACAAGGATCTGGAAATTTGGGCTGGGTTTGCTGTGGAACATATGCAATACCTTGGTCACTGTGCACAATTATACATTTCTGTTCTATGTCTCACAATACAATTTATACATTATTTTCAAATATTTATGAGAATATTAAAGTGACTGGGTTAGTAACAACCTGCAGAGGAGTTCCAGCTGCTCTTAGGATACATGAATAATTTCAGTCACCTCCCCCCAATAACCTGATGACTATCGCTTGCATGAAATACATTCAAGGTGTTATTTGTTGCATTTCTTTCGCGAAATGAAACACTTTTTTACACAGCTGTCTGGTACTGTAACTATAAAGTCCATACAATTTCTTTTACCTCGATGTATTTAATAAAAAATACAACAAATCTAATTTATTTAAAACCTGATGGCAAAATACTGTAATGAACTCCAAATTAGCTAACCAGGATTACTTCAGTCGTTTGTAGAGAGTACGTTTTCCATCACAATGTGAAAAATGCAGAATTTCGATACCGTAGCTTGATTACTTTGTGGGAAACTTCTCTAGTGTTCATACTGCACATGCGATTAACTATCCATGTGTCACCTGGAAAATTAGGCTAGAAGTCCTGAGCTCATCTACCCCTAACAGATGCCATCGTGCAAGCCACCTGTTTGTGGAACTCTTTTAGAAAACGAAGCCAATGTATAGAAATGCCATTTTTACAAACGGTTTATTTTCAGATACTCAGAATAAGATACTATGGAAGCCCACATATTGAGTCGGCACGTGCATGATGGCATGAAGTTATAGGGATTCGTTTATGGAGTGTGCCTGTATGATTACAGTGGCAAGTGAGGGGGTATAGCATTTGAGATGCCACGATTAAATTTTAATAAAAAAAAAAAAAACTTAGTTGATTTGTAATACTTCGCATATCATACTCTATGTGTTTGCTTGTATCTTATCTACTGTGCTAACTTAAATATTAAATAAACGTTATATTTTAAACTTAAAAAACAATAATAACAAAAAGGAACAGAACAAACAGCATTACCTTTAACACAATAAGAGTAACACAACACTAATGAATCATGAACCACTATTTTTCTCTGAGCAAAAAGAAACTGGTATCCTCATTGTAAGAGCTTTGGAACTTTGTGTGTGGGGGGGTGGGGGGGGGGTGACACCACAGCAGAGAAATACCAAATGTGATGTGCGCCTGCACACATTCCAAAGGGTAATGCATGGCAGAATTGTGCATTGAAAAAGTGCGGTATTTTTGTTTTACTTTTGTGTGCAGTTCAGAGGGATAATTCTATTTCAGCAACACCAGGGTTACGATTAACTGCATGAATGAAGCACTAGAAAGGCAAGTAATTGTATTGTATTGCTTCTCACAGATAGAAATAGGAAACCGTCACCCACTGAGCTAGAGTCACCTCTTTACACTGACCCTTCACTAACGTCTGTGGCTAATAACGTTCAAAAGGAACACATGTTGACTCAAAAGCATGGCTGGACAGGCTTTTTATACCATCAGGCTTTTCACGGTGGCCTGGAAGCCTTGAGTCCGTTTGAAAGCCCAAGGCCACTGTTTGTGTTTCTGCTTCTTACGCATCTTCACAAGGTTAATTGCAGCAGGCAAAGGAAGGCTTCGAGAGAACTTGGAACGGGAGGGAGGGGGAAGGTAGAGAGAAAGTAAAAAGAGTGGAAAGGAAAAGAGAGAAAGAAGAGAACAGGAGAGAGAGAATAAATGGATGGAAGAGTGGGGTTTCACTGGAAGAAACAGGTTGTGGGGCAGGTTTGAGCATTTTTGCCAGGCCTGCTTTTGGTTCCCAAGTTTAACCCTGCTCAGTAGGTTGTTGGATCAACCAAGAAGAGTGCGCGTCATCATCCTGTTTTAGTGCTGCACAGACACAGCTCGCGATTAAGCCCTTTTTTCAGAAGCTGCACACTCTGCGGATATGGCAATTTGCAATGAAATGCAGACAGTACTGCGCAGAAACAGAGCTAAGCAATTATGGGGCATATTTACAATGAATTGGCGTAGGGCAGCACCACAAGTCTTTTTTGCTGTGCTGCCCAATGCCAATTCGAAAAGGTGGGAATGCACCATATTTATGAGATACAGAGTTTTCCTGCCCTTTCAGCCAGCACTTGTGTACAATTTGGTGCCTAGTGTCAATGCAGGCACATTTGCACCATAAAGTTATTTCTCCTCGTTGCGCCTCTGCTGGGGAGGCATACGGTTTTGTTGCATCCCCACATTTACAGGTCCTTGTAAATCTGGGAATGTGCATCAAAACCCATTTGTGTTGCATAGGAAAACACACTGCAATGCCTATAATACAATGTAAAGCAATGCAGAAACTTACCTTCTCCCGGAGATTTTCCAGATTAATATATAAAATGTAAATGGCACAATTGTGGACAGAGAGCCAGTCCCCAACTATGCAACTTAGTAATGGGGGTGTGATACGCCCCAGGGTAATCTATTACATATGAGAGTGCATAACTTATGAATGGCATACAAGGCCTATTTTTTAATCAATAAGTTCAATTCTGTGCAGTGTTTAAAAAAGTGATGGCCTTCTGTAATCTTCAATCCTTACAATACATTTTTTCAAATTTTATTTACTGTCCCGAGTGGTGTTTCAGAGTAAATTGTGGCATGATGGCTAAATGAAGAAAGGCTTTTACATTAACTCCTGACAATAGTATACTGGGGAGTGGACGTGTACATACAGCAGATCATAATTAGAGCAAATGGATCAACTTGTGCAGCCATTGTCTCTGCATATAATGTGCAAACTGCTGCTGGCAAACAGAACTCAAATAGGTGTCTATGTTTACTTATTTTTTGTATGGAGCCTTTTACTTCTGATATAGTTGTACAACATCTGCACTTAATTGTTATAGGAACATCAATTCTATCACAACTTTACGTTCTGCACAATGAAGCATGTAGCTTAATAACACATTTGGGGCCAGATTTGAAAAAAGTGGGGCTGCACTCAGTACAGCGCCTCTTTTCTTGCACCCCTTAGCGAGCCCCTAATTTCACCATGTGTGAGCGGTGCCTGAGATATGGCACACCATGCCAGTAGTTAGAGAACTCGCATTAGAATTTTGTACGCTACTTCAGAGCTTTGCAGGATTACCGTCACAAATGTTTACACTAATCCTGCAAACCCCATTGAGGCCCATTGTAAACAATGGTGTGCCTCCTTTTAACACCTTCTCTGAGCAGGCATTAAAAATGCCGAAAACAATGACACAAAAAAATCTCCTAGATTTCTTTACACCATTGTTTTGCCCCATCTACCCCCCTCCCCCCCAATGCCACTTTGTAAATTTAGCGCAGCGATGTTGGCCTCGTTGGGCCACATTAGTGACAAAAAATATTGCTAATGTGGCACAAGGAGGCGCAAGGGGCTCTTAAGTCTGCCCCTTGGTATATTACAAAATCCTGCTACAGCATTAAAGTAAAATATATTTTCTAACTGTAGGTGATGGAAGTCAGAAAATGGGCCTGCTGAAGCATATATGATAATTTTAAATATTAATGAGTGTGCTAACACGTCCCTTTATAACTAATTTACTCACTCTGGGACTCGTTTTAGGCCAATGAATCTTTTGACCCTGACTGAAGACACCTTAGAATGAGATAACTAATCAGCATGTCAATCAATATGTCAATAACGTCATCAATGTTTACCATAATAAGACAATTCAGATTAGTCAAAGACATTAATAAAATTCAGAAACCACCATGACTTTGCAGTCATGAATAACCACACCAGTTTAGTACTATTATATGAAGTTTATTTCCTATTGATTACAATTCTACTAGTAAGTTTATTAGTCTCAAAACCAAGAAACACATAAGCATAGACACAATATGGCAGCTCTGATAAGATTTCATCAAAGCAAGAATCACGAATATTAGAATATAGCACGTCGTCAACATATGTAATCCTTAGCAGAGTATCATTATCACGTTATTCAACAAAGCATAGAGTCAATCATTTGTCTATTTGCGTCTGTTAGTGTACCCCTCATTTAACCTCAAAATCGCATTGGCATGTTGGGCTTCATGCAAAACAATTTAGCAACACAAATTTAGAAAAGATCTAACTGTGGTCTCTGTCAAAAGAAGCAGTTGGTACCTAGAAAGGAAAAGCAAACAGACAACTACAATTTCATTGTCATATAGTTACCCTCCGTATTGGGTCAGCATACAGATTCAGGCTTCGCCCTCAGGACATCCGTTGATTCGCCATCAGCCAGGAAATCAGCAAAGTTGGGTAGGGCAGGGTAAAATGTACTCCCCTCATAAGGAGGTAAAGTACAAACGGGCAAGGTAAAGACAAAGTTGATTTGAAGAAAAAAACGGCAAAGTCTCTATGCAGAGTGACAAAGTGTCTGGGTCATAGCGAAATTCGCAAACGGCATCTCCCCTCTCTCCTATCCCTAGTCTCCTAGTCTCATTTACTTCCTTGTGTCAAGGGTTTTTATCCCTTTTCTGTTGTATAGTCCCCTAAATTTTAATTGGTTGGGGTTGGCACCCCACTGTCTCCCTCCAATAGGGTTTCAATGACTTCATTAAAATTGTCACCCCATAACAGTTCTCACGTAGTTTATTGGTCCTTATGACTGACGTCTCCAGCGGGGAGAATGTCCGGTATGATTTCATACTCTTGGGGTCCTCTTTGCATCTTCAGTCAGTGGTTCCATTGTCTGTACCGGTTCAGGTGACCTTGTACCTGCGACTGTTGCATTCAGCAAGAATGTTTCACTAAGTAAGTCGAATTTCATTAGAACGGATCTACTACAGTTACATTCATCTTCTAGCTTTGGAAAAATACGAGTTCATGTCCTTCAGCAAGCCAGCACACTGTACGTTAGAAAAACACATTTAATATGAAACCAGGCAGCTAGGCCTCGACTTGTGCTAACTAAGGCCTAATGATTTATTAGCAGAACTTTAACATATAATCTTTTATTATTAGTGCAAAATCATACTTTAACGTAACATTTAATCATTATTAATCAGTTTCATTAGTCATTGTATATATTGGTGGCCACTCCCCATGGGCACATTTCAAGTGCACGTTTAGTAAAATACATCAATACATTTTCTATGCGGCATTATTATAAATTAGTTCATAAACATTTCATATTAATTTCTATTTATATAGAAGCTGCACTATCTCAGTTCCTCCTCTGATGACACTTGTCATCACACAAAACCTTTCCCTTCACAACCTTTCATTTTTCTTAATACACGCATTTCAACTTCTTCCCTGTGTGATTTTTCCCAAATTTCTTGGAACATTTTCTCCTTTTCCTTTTCTTCTTTTCTTTTATTGCGTTTTGCCAAATCTCTTTTAATTCTTTTACTAATTTTGCATGATAACCATAGTCCAAATAAACAAGTCAGGACAATCAATATACCCCCTATTATTTTTGCAAAAACCCCATTCCAAATACTACTAAATCAATTCCCTACTTTAGTAATTCCTTTCCCAACTTTTTCCCAAACTCCAGGTTCCTTCAGCTCCTTCAAATCTGCACTATCTCTTGTTAGGTTAGTAAGCATACCTCTAATCTTTTTACTATTATCAGGAATGAATGCACAACAATGGCGCTCATTAAGCATCTTACAGACTCGGCCACTCTTTGCTAAAAGAATGTCTAAAGCAAGCCGGTTTTGAAGAGTCATAGCTCTTTCCGCAGCAAGTTCAGTATCCATCAGGAGTATGGCCCCTGTGAAGTTTGTCAGCATGTTATCCACAATAGTAGACAACTTTCGAATCTTTATGGAGTTTAAGATAACCCCTACTGGAGGAATTATGGCTCCAAATATGTCACCAGCGACAGCAGCCACTGTCTCTCTCTTTTGTTTAGATGATGTAATTCAGACATTTTAGGAAGTTGCTTTAAGTCATCAATCTGGTAGATCTTGGGAAAAACTATTCCCAAATAACGCGTCCCATACCATCCCTTT
This sequence comes from Pleurodeles waltl, assembly GCF_031143425.1. Lineage (NCBI taxonomy): Eukaryota > Metazoa > Chordata > Amphibia > Caudata > Salamandridae > Pleurodeles > Pleurodeles waltl. The sequence goes on from NC_090439.1 coordinate 402,823,188, forward strand.
GGAAGACGGGAATAAGCATTAAGTCCACATATATGATAGATCCCAGGGATCGCTGGATCCTGTCCATTTAACATGAACGTCCATTTACTCTGAAACAAAAACACATGCCTGCATTCACTTGTTCCCACAAATAAAGTGTCATGCTCAGATTTCGGCCTATATATACAAAGCCTTCCTACGTGTAATGCATCTATAGCTAATTTGCCCTGTGTCTTCATTGCAGTGTAAGCGTAATCATTTTCAAGCGTGCGTTTTTCTAATCCCTTTTCTAGCCTTTCCTTTAATGCTTTCCGTCTATCATCAGTGTGATCTAAGAAGCTCTTTTCTACAGGTGTTAGTAAGCAGGTTAGATTATTGCAGTGCGCATAAGCTGTCGCAAATGTCAGTGTTGGCTCAAAGAAACCCCTAACTCATTTTATGCTGTGTTCTTTAGCTAATTTATTTAGAAACTCAATCACAGGCACAAAGAAAAAAACTACATCTAAGTTAGAATAGAAGCATTGAACATGTTCTTGATCATAAAATCTTGTTAACAGCAAACTACAGCTTATCCCGTAGGTAAGTAGCAGACTATGATAAGTAACCCTTTCTTGCACTGAGGAAGGAATCTTTGTACACACATAGCAATTCTTTGCATCCATTGTGTCAACATACTCATTCAACAAGCAATAGAAGACATTAGTAGATAGTTCCCCTTTTGAATTAGTTCCCTCATGCAAGTGTTTTGTACCCTGCTCAAACTTCCCCCATGGTGTTAGTGTAGCAGTCTCAGGATTTGAAGCATTGTTAGTCACTTTCTTATCTACCAATGTCATTCCCACAGTCACAGCTATTATAACTACCACACACATAATTCCCACGCCATCAACCAAACATGCATGTGTCCTACCCCTATTACTATTATCTCTAGTGTAACTCATGATCTGTAAAGAACCAGAAAGCAGAATAATACAAAGCAAACAATCAACTTGAGGACGATATAAAAGCTCTCTTTTTTTTCTGTGCAAAGCCTCTCTCTTTCTCTGCGAGTATTTACAGCGTTTCACTCACTCCAGGACCCCTTTGTCAAATCAGGTTAGCAGCTTGTCATAATCGGTTTTCAGAGTTAATTCATGTTAACAGTGTCACATCTGGTAATTTATCAGTCTCTTTTCTCAGCTTTTCAGCTTTCAATTTCAATTTAACACAGTCTCTTTCTAAAGTTTAATTCAGGTGCCCTAATATTGACCTGGAACCTCTCGATCAAAACAGAATGCCAAGAATTCTTGTTGCCATTCAGCTGATGTTGCATATGCCCATTCAGGACCTGCGTACCTTCTGTTTGCAACTCTCTTTCTTTTCAGTTTGCGATCACCCTGCAACTCTCTTTCACTAAGATCTTCTTTCCTGGTTGTATCAACTTCTTCCTCTATTGTTTCATTAGGGATCACTTTCTCTCCTGCAGCTTGTGGCTCCGGCCAATTATCTCCTTTAAGTGTTTTCTTTCTGCTTGGCCTTTCAGGACGTTGAACAGAGCCCTCCTCTTGGGCTATGGTGTTTTCTCTTGATGGCTCTGCACGTGGCTCAGGAGGAGTCAGAACACTTTGACCCCCTGCCACTTCACCTTCTTTGCCTTCAGGGTCTGTTATGGACTCAATTTCAAACCCGTATCCGTCTGCTTCTGGGAGAACCTCTCTTTGTGTTGGTTCCCCTGTTACCTCAGCTGAGATAGGCTCACCGTCACCCCTCTGGAACTCGTTTGCTGCTTGAGTGACTGAGCCGTCCTCCTTCAGTCTCATTTCCCCTTTGAATATTCTCCGGCCCTGAGACTTCCTTCTCTGCAGCTGTTGTTTTGTACACTTCAAGTTCCTCATCAGTTGGACACGTCACCTTCTTTGTGTGCCTGGCATGTATCCAATTTGGAAGACCTGCACATTTCACAGCAGTAGCAGTTGTCAGTATTACTTGATACGGCCCCTTCCAACGTGGCTCCAAACACAACTTCCTCACGTGTTTCTTGACAACAACCCAGTCACCGGCTTACAGGGTGTGACCTGGATCACTTATCGGTGGCAATGTGGTAGCCTCCACCTGGTGAGAGAAAGAGCGGACCACGTCAGCCAGACCCTTGTAGTAGTCCAACACCATATCATCCGTGATATTCACAAGAACATTTGCAGGCACTGCAGGCAATCTTATAGCTCGGCCCATGAGAATTTCATGAGGAGACAGTCCTGTTTTCTTGTCAGGTGTGTTTCTCATTGACATCAGCATTAAGGGCAATGCATCTGGCCACTTCAAATTGGTAGCTGCGCACATTTTTACCATTCTCGACTTCATGGTACCATTCATCTGCTCCACTAGTCCTGATGCTTCAAGGCGATAGCTACCATGCAACTTCTGCTCAATGTTTGATGCAGCACACAAGAGCTTAATCACCTCATTGTCGAAGTGTCTTCCCCAATCTGATTCTAAAGAGATCGGGAACCCTAAATTTGGTATTAACTCCCTAAGCAGCAGCTTTGCTACTGTGAGACTGTCATTCCTACGTGTAGGGTAAGCTTCAATCCAGTGGCTAAAAATGCACACAATCACCAACACGTACCTCAATCCTCCACACACAGGCATTTCAATAAAATCCATCTGCATTCTGCTAAATGGACCTCCTGCTCTCCCAACGTGGCTCAAATTCACCACAGTCCCTTTTCCTGCATTCATCTGCTGACAGATGATGCACCTGTGACAGACAACCTCTGCAGCTTGTCTGAATTTTGGATTGAATCAATCGATTTTAAACAACCTGATCATTGCGTCTCTCCCAACATGTGCTTGACCATGGTAAAACCTCGCAAACTGTCACAAAAGACTGTTTGGCAAAACCATTTTTCCCTCCTCTGAAACCCATAAATCATCAGATCTCTGTACGCATTGCATTCTCTGCCAGGAACGTTTCTCCTCTTTGCTGGCACTTCCCTGCAAAGATTTTAGCTCATCTAATGTGTCAACTACCCTTAATGCATACCCTGTGCATGTTTCATTTTCAGTTTCAGGTAACAATTCCCACTGGTCTCCAAACGATATACAGTTCAATGCACAAAACCTTGCGACTTGATCTGCATATCCGTTTCCCATTGACACAAAATCTTGTGACTTAACATGAGCATTGCATTTCACCACAGCAATTTCAAGAGGTAACTGAATCGCGTGCAACAAATCCTTAATCTTTTCGCCATTTTTCAATGGAGAAACAGAAGAGGTCATAAAACCCCTGTGTGACCATAACTGGCCAAAATCATGTACAATTCCAAATCCGTATCTGCTGTCAGTATAGATAGTAACTTTTAGGTTTTCAGCTGCGTGGCATGCCCTAGTAAGAGCAATTAATTCAGCCACTTGAGCAGAGTATACTCTTTTGAGCCAGGAAGCTTCTAAGATACCAGTGATTGTACACACGGCACATCCAGCTCTCAGTACTCCTACTGCGTCTCTCAGGTATGACCCATCAACAACAATAATGTAATCATTTTCTTCCAGTTCGGTATCTTTAATATCAGGTCTTAGTTTGGTGCACAGATCTGTTACCTCAAGACAATCATGTTCTACCTCCCCAGCATCATCAATGTCTGCATTTTCAATAGGAAGTAAAGTTGCTGGGTTCAATACAGTACATCTTTTAAGGGATACATTAGGTGACCCCAGTATAATTGTTTCGTATTTTGTCAATCTCGCATTTGTCATGTGCTGCGTCTTGGTTCGGGTTAACAAGATTTCAACTGAATGGGGGACCATTACTGTTAAAGGATGTCCCATCACTATTCCTTCACACCGGGTGAGGTGTTGACCAACTGCTGCAACTGCACGCAAACAACCCGGTAAGGCTGCTGCGACTGGGTCCAAAGTAGCTGAAAAATATGCTACTGGGCGGTTTGCTCCTCCATGGACCTGTGTCAGGACAGACAAAGAACTAGCATCACGTTCATGACAAAACAGTACAAAAGGCTTTGTGTAATCAGGCATACCTAAAGCTGGTGCCCTGCAATACTTTCCCTCAATTCCATGAATGCCTTCATCTCTTTCTCGGACATGATTATGTCACCTGGGCCATCCTGAACTTCTTTGACAGTCAGTCTCACCAATGGTTTAGAGATAATCGAGAAGTTGGGGATCCACTGACGACACTAGCCCACCATTCCCAAAAACATCCTAACGTCTCTTTTTGTTGTTGGGGGATTCATCTGCAGTATGGCTGTCACCCTTTCCTTGGATATTTTTCTCGATCCTTTCTCAATCAGGTGACCTAAGTATTTCACCTCTTTCTGATAGTATTGCAGCTTCTTTGGGGACACTTTATGTCCATTCTTTCCCAAATGGTTTAATAAGGCAATTGTGTCATACCTGCAGTCATCTTTTGTTCTGGACGCAATTAACAAGTAATCAATGTACTGTACTAGAGTCAAACTGAAAGGCAGTTCTAATGACTCCAAATCCTTCTTCAGTGTCTGATTAAAGATGGAAGGTGACTCAGAAAACCCTTGAGGAATTCGACACCAACTGTAAACCTAATCCAGGAATTTGAAACAGAAAAGAAATTGGCTATCCTCATGAAGAGGCACCGAAAAGAATGCTTGAGACAGGTCTACAACTGTGAACCACTCTGCATCACACTGAACCTGAAACATGATCACAGCTGGATTTGGCACTATGGGGCAACACTTTACCACAATCTTGTTTATTTTCCTCAAATCTTGCATAATTCGAACCTTCCCACAAGGCTTTTTAAGACCCATTATTGGTGAATTACACGGGCTACTCAGCACTTCTTTCAGAACCCCTTGCTTCACAAAGTTCGCAATTATCTGCTCTACTTGAATGAGGACGTCTTGTGCCATGTGGTACTGCGGACCCAGGGAAAACACTGCATTTGGCTTTACCTCTACTTTAACCGGTTCTACTCCTTTTATTAGTCCCACTTCCTTTCCTGTCAGGTCCCACACTTTCTCTGTCACTGTTCCCTGCAACTCAGGTGGTAAGTCAGTCACTGTAAGCATCAGGAATAGGGTTATCAAAGGGTATTCTTTAATTGCGGTCTCCGTCTCTAACTCTGGAAACTGACCATCATCTCCTTCATCATCACTGTTTGTCTGCACCTCTGTCCCTTCATTGGAACAGGTCATTGAAAACCTTGTTTTGCACAGTAAGTCTCTTTCCAGTAAGGATACGGGACTCGAGTCACAGACTACAAATTTGTGTAATCCCTGGAAGTTATGAATCTCAACTTGGACCGGATCTGTAATCGGATTTGTCAGGAACTGATTTGCTACTCCTACCACCCTTTTGGTATGCCCCGAAAGTGGCAATTTCGGAACCTCTGCTCTTCTAACTGTAGAGCGTGTAGCTCCTGTATCAACTAGGAACGAAACCTTATGGTCCATCACCTTTCCCTCTACATAGGGTCCCCTCTGGTCTACTTCTAGGGACGCTGCAAGCCTGCACTCCTCACTGTCTGAACAACCATCCGACCACTCATCGTTTATTCCATCCTCACCACGCAATGGGAACTGTTGTACTGTGTTATTTTGACTCATTGTTTGACCTGTAACCTGTTAAGGAAGCATCACCTGTTGCTGTCCCATTGGAGCTAATGGTATCTGCATTTGCTGTCTAGGTACCATGGGAATCTGCTGTTGTTCCTGCTGCATTTGTGCTGGTTGAACACGTGGCATTTGCATCTGTTGCACAGGTTGGAGACCCTGCATCTGCACCATGTTCTTCTGAAAATTTGGATTTTGACCCCTCATTTGTGGACCCCTCACATTTTGAAATGTACTAACATCATTGCTTTGTTGAACAGCACCATCCTGCACCACCATTGGGCCTTCCCGCTTCCAGTGCCCCACAACCCCACACGCGTGACATGGTGACACCTTTTTCATCCCCTGCACATCATTTTGAACCACAACAGTATTCATATCTTGACCACAGTTCACAAAACGTCCACGTCCTCGGCCTCTTGATTGTGCCTGAAACATTCCATTCCCCTGCAGTTGCTGCTGTACCATCTGCTGTATTCCATTTCCCTGCATCCCTGCTTGTACTGCCTTAATCTGCATCTCCATCTCCATCACCTTCTCTTTCAATTTTCGCTGCTTTAATTCAATCTCATCACTACAGTATTTTGCATACTGCAACACCTCATCAATTGGCTTCGCTTGTCAACAGATCAAATGATTCTTAATCATCTGGCTAATTTCTGGTCTCAGCCCTTCAACAAACCTGAACACAAGATGATTCATGTCTTTCGGCTCAATGACCTCAGTGTCACTGTAGTGTTTGAATGATTTCAACAATCTCTCATAGTAAGCATGAATCGACTCTTTGGCCTCCTGTGATGTTCGATCAATTTTCTGCCAATCAGTTACTTTCGGCAACACTTTCTGCTTCAAAAACTCAAACACTTTATGATAATACCTCACCACTTCTGCAGACGGTGCTCCAGTAACCTTATCCCTTGCCCGCTCCTCTGTCGGCCAATCTACGCCCCTCTTGCACTCAAGCCATAAGTCAGGTGGAACTATAATTTCAAACAGGGTATTTAAGTCCTCCCAGAGACATTTCGCAAGTTTCACAAATCTGTCCGTCTGCTGGCTTCTCTCTCAACCTGGGATAATCATTTGTGAATTACAGGATCTCACCCCTAGACCACGGTACATGGACTAGAAACCCTCCGGCTGTTTCTCTCATTGGTAACATTTTTATTATCCCAGTGTCCGGTGCAGCTTTAGCCTGCTTTGGTTCCGGACTATAACCTTTCTCTTTATCTCTCTTCTGTGCCCATCTGCCTTCCCATTTCTCTAAGGCTCCCCAAATTTGAGCACTCTGCAGTATTTCTTTAAGATGTGCTTTCATTCCGGTACATCTCATGTGATCAAAATCTTTAGGCTCAAAGTCTAATCTGTAGCTTCTTTTCAAATGTTTAGTACTTTCAATGTCTATGCTGTATTTATCCGCCAGGTTTGCCAACCTCTGATGCACCTTGCTCACTTCTTTAGTTATTTTGGGGCACAGATACCTCAATTCTGCTTCCGTGTATGACTCTAGTCTGTTCACCCCCATTGTTCCTTCCACTAGTTCCGTGGCTTCAACATCCAGTCTCACAAAATTCAGGTATTCTTCCCTTTCTGACCTCTCTGCAGTCATGGTAGTAGTCTGCGGAGTGTTGAGCTTGTCTAACCACTTGTTCAATTGTTGCGCTGTTAAGCCTTGCAACAAAATATTTCCAGACTGCACCATTGGTGTCTGTGTCGTATTTGTACTCATTACCTGTGGGGTTAGTGTTCCCAACCCTGCTTGCCTCATTGTCTCCAAAGGAACCCCAATCGGACTAAAGTCTAACAGGGATCTAGACCTTTCGACTGTCGGTTCTCCCTGCAAGTGTCATGTGGACTCTCCTCTTATTGCCTCTTGGGTCATTACTCCCTGATCACATACGCCAGGCTTACCTTGCGCATACAGCGGTACTGGTGGACCAACAGTAATTGGCAATGATATAGCAGCTGGTGTCTGACCAAGTCCCAAACCCTGTGGAGCATTAACTCCCATAGCTTGATTCATCATTGGTGCTGTAGCTACCGACTGCGGTCCTGCAACTGAAGTGTAACTCGGAAACCACCTGTAGCTGCAGCTGGGGCAGCAATTGCGGAGTTGGCTCAATCTGCACTAACTTTGATCTGGTGTATACCGGATCAGACGGCACCATCAGACTCGTACTTGTTTCTAATTCTGGAACATCAGGATAAAGCCTCTGAATCTGTGGTGACTGCAACTGTATCTGTGTGTCTGGCGCAGTGGGTACACTGACACCATTCTGTATCAAAACTGTATCACTTGTCTGCACTGTATTTGAGATTCCCTTATTTCATGCCGGGTCTTCAGAACTCACACTAGTGCTCTGTACGTTATCATTTATGGCATTGGTGGCGGGTGATCATGTAACAACTGTTTGAGAAACGCTTCATCGTCTGAATCATCTGCGTGTACCCAAGACCTCTGAGTCTCCTTTGGCTTACTAGAGCCCTTGTCTGTCTTACAAGTGGCTTTCTTTCCCGTGTCTCATCTTCTTGTGTTATTGCCGGAAACATTTTAAGTCCGTCAACTACTCCCCTTCTCCACATCTTGGTCTCATTATCCCATCTAGCCTCAGCTAAAGTCTTTTCGGCTCTTTTCATTCTCCTTTCAAATTTCTGCTGTCTCTGTTGTATGACCATCAAATCCCAGATTGATAATGCCTCATACTGGGCTGGTCTCGGAGGTGGTTTTTGCACACTTAACATCATTCACAAATTTTCCAAAATTCTTACATTAAACGTTCCGTGTTCCGGAAACACCAAATAATCCCTCCTTCTCTGTCAATTTGCACCACTGTTTTAACCAAAGACATGGCGCGACTCCCTTCCCCTCCATTACAATATAAGCTGGAGTACCCTCAGGCAGTGTAGGCTCCCCTACACTCGCTGTAATGTATGTATCTCCCCTCAAAGCACTCTTCAAAGCCTTGAAAAACTTCATTTTTGTGTCTTTTATTTTGTTTTAAAATCTAATCAGGAAGTGACTTTAATTCCCAGAACACTCTTCACCCACCTTTCTCAACCAATTGCCTCTCACGGATGGCTGCCAATCCGTGCGTGACCCCTCTCAGCAACTGACCTGTTCCAGCGCGGCTCAAATGAAGACACTCTCATACACACTGCAGCTGACAAAGTCTTGCGGCTTGTCCGCCTCACACAAAACTAATGCAAAAATATTGCGAGCACCTTTAATCAACAAAAACCCAAATTTGCTGGTTTACTACAGGAAGGGTAACACAATTGCTTCAGAACTTTACAGAGGTTTCACTTGAAGCCTCGGCTGCTACTCTCTCCTTCTCAGCTCCCACACTTGCAAGCAGAATTCGACCCGCAAATCCTACTCTCAACTTGTCAATGATTTGTTCTAGTGCACTTTAGAACTTGTCAAATCTCCATCGAAGGTTTCATTCGCACAATTTGAGTCAAACTCGACTTGTCAACCATGCCCGATTGACCTATTACACCGCACAAATTACAACATAAACCCAAGTGTCTTCTACACTTGTCAATATACTCTGGAGTTTTAGACCACGACGGGTCCGTACATCACCAACAACCATGTGGATAATTTTTTAGCACAAACCGCCACACTCACATGAAGTTCACCGACTTCCCTATTATCATACTGCGGAGTATGCCCACTCCTACTAAAACAACATTATCTGACCTAAATCCACACAAACTTCACAAATCACCTGCAATATGCCTAAACTGAGCAAGCACAAATTCTACACCACACATGCTAGAACGCCGAGAACATACCCAACTCACAAAGGCAAGCTCCGAGATTCCGGGAAAAGTCGAGGGGAATTTAGAAATGCATCATACCTCCAATTTGCATTATCTAAAAAAAACACTTTTGAACAATGGTCCTTCGTCCTAGGGCCCCAAAGGGCCTAAACTGTCGCTCTGCTACCAGAACTGCTAAAGCGTCCCTTTATGACTAATTTACTCACTCTGGGACTCATTTTAGGCCAATGAATCTTTTGACCCTGATTGAAGACACCTTAGGACGAGATAACTAATCAACATGTCAGTCAATATGTCAATAACGTCATCAATGTTTACCATAATAAGACAATTCAGATCATTCAAAGACAATAATAAAACTCAGAAACCACCATGACCTTGCAGTCATGATTAACCACACCAGTTTAGTACTATTATATGAAGTTTATTCCCTATTGATTACAATTCTACTAGTAAGTTTATTAGTCTCAAAACCAAGAAACACATTAGCATAGTCATAATATGTCAACTCTGATAAGATTTCATTAAAGCAAGAATCACAAATATTAGACTATAGCACGTCATCAACATAGGTTATCTTTAGCAGAGTATCATTATCACGTTATTCAACAAAGCATAGAGTCAGTCATTTGTCTATTTGCGTCTGTTAGTGTACCCCTCATCTAACCTCGAATTAGCATTGGCATGTTGGGCTTCATGCAAAACAATTTAGCAACACCAATTTAGAAAACATCTAACTATGGTCTCTGTCAAAAGAAGCAGTTGGTACCCAGAAAGGAAAAGCAAACAGACAATTACAATTTCATTGTCATATAGTTACCCTCCGTATTAGGCCAGCATACAGATTTAGTCTTCGCCATCAGGATATCAGTTGATTTGCCATCAGCCAGGAAATCAGCAAAGTTCAGTAGGACAGGGTAAAAGGTACTCCCCTCATAAGGAGGTAAAGTACAAATGGGCAAGGTAAGGACAAAGTTGATTTGAAGAACCAAACGGCAAAGTCTCTATGCAGAGTGACAAAGTGTCTGGGTCATAGCGAAATTCACAAATGGCATCTCCCCTCTCTCCTATCACTAGTCTCCTAGTCTCATTTACTTCCTTGTGTCAAGGGTTTTTATCCCTTTTCTGTTGTATAGTCCCCTAAATTTTAATTGGTTGGGGTTGGCACCCCACTACCTCCCTCCAAAAGGGTTTCAATGACTTCATTAAAATTGTCACCCCATAACAGTTCTCACGTAGTTTATTGGTCCTTATGATTGACGTCTCCAGCGGGTAGAATGTCCGGTATGATTTCATACTCTCGTGGTCCTCTTTGCATCTTCAGTCAGTGGTTCCATTGTATGTACCGGTTCAGGCGAACTTGTACCTGCGACTAGTCTACACTGTTGAATTCAGCAAGAATGTTTCACTAAGTAAGTCGAATTTCATGAGAATGCATCTACTACAGTTACATTCATCTTCTAGCTTTGGAAAAATACGAGTTTATGTCCTTCAGCAAGTCAGCACACGGTACGTTAGAAAAACACAGTTAATATTAAACCGGATAGCTAGGACTCGACTCATGCTAACTAAGGCCTAATTATTTATTAGCAGAACTTTAACATATAACCTTTTATTATTAGTGCAAAATCATATTTTAACATAACATTTCATCATTATTAATCAGTTTCATTAGTCATTGCATATATTGACAGCCACTCCCCGTGGGCACATTTCAAGCGCACGTTTAGCAAAATACATTAATACATTTTCTATGTGGCATTATTATACATTAGTTCATAAACATTTCATATTAATTTCAAAGTATATATAAGCTGCGCTCTCTTAAGTGTTTATGCATTTAGAATAATAAGAAAAATGTAGAAATAAATAACATAGAAAATTATTGTGCACATTTGAAAATGTGCCCACAGAAAGTGGTCACCAAGAATCACGAATTATACTAAAAAGTGACTAAAATATGTGAAATGTTGAAAATGCGTAATAATGATGTAGTAATATGCCATATTGAGATATATAATGTATGTTTTACATTATGTTGTAGAGCTTAACTTAGCCAAAGTCGTGGCCTAGTTTTGCCAGGCATCATGCAGAAACTGAATAATAAATGTAGAGAAGCTAATGTGCTAAACTGACCACAAACCGCTTGTTTTTTGATAAAGTTTGCTTAGCAAGAATTCTCTGTGATGAACCGATGGACAGGAGATGATGGAATCAAAAATGTATCAAGGATTGTGTAAAGCAGACGGGATGTACTTTCCCAGGACTCAAACAATAGAGACACTGACTGGAGAAGAAGATGCAACATTTTCGATACCTGATGAGCTGGATGATGAGGACATCGTACAGTGAACCAATCAACACCTTGAGAACCGTGTAATATTAGATTTCACAGAATTGAAAAACTAAAATTATTGGGTAGAGTCATAGCTGGTGATTAACTGACCAATTAGGAATTGGGGGGTAGTCTGGGTGACTTTGATATAATGACGTGACAGAAGGGGAGAGTAAAAATGTTAGGGGCAGATGATGGAGGAGAGACATTATTCCAAAATTGATGCTATACTGGGGAGAAGAGTTTCGAGATTCTGTCATTGGGCTCATGCTCTAGACAGCCTGATGTGATGCTGATCGACTGATGACCTGAAGACGAAGACTGACTTTGTTGCTGATCCATACCGTGGATAGGTAGCTATAACAATGTGACTGAATTACCTGTTGTGCCTTTCCTTTCTAGGTACCAACTGCACTGTTTTAAATAGGATTTTAGATAGATGTTTTTTCAAATTCACGTTCTAAGCTGTTTTCGCATGAAGTCCCAAATGCTAATGCTAATCCGGGTTAGGTGAGGGTTCTATGATAAGACGTTGACATATACAGTGACAAATGATTGATGGACTGATTTGCTGAACTCTGCTACACATGTTGACATATTCATCTTTGTTAGCTTATGCTGAAGCATTAGAATGTATGTTTTCTGAAGTTCTGATTAGATTATGTTATTGGTGGTCACTAATGAATTCATCTTGAATTGATTGAGTAAAGGTTAAATTAATCCCATGAATTAGTATTGCAACCAATAGGAAATAAAATTGCTAAAGCATATATTGAGTTGTGGTCATTCATGAAATGTGGACGATATTAACTGCTGATTATTGATTCGCTTAAAGGTTATTGATTTGTGTATTGATGGACATTGGTTACTACATAGCTAGGATACGCCATGCAAATCAAAAGGTTCTTCGGCCTATGTGCGTCCCCTTGTAAGTTTACTTGCTAAGAACCGGGCGCGCTAGCAGGCCTTACAGTATGCAGGCCTTTTTTGTATTCTTAAATGTAAGAAAGGCCTTCAAACAAATACTTTGCAAGCTTAGCAGGTGAATCTTAGGTATGTGTGATTTCATGTGAGGTAATTACATTTTCCTCCAAAACTCCAGTTTACTACCAAGTTCATTACATCAAACATTATCGAAAATAAAAGTTTATGCCTTAACTTTATTTCAGAAGACACATGGAATTCAGCATTACATATTGTACCTCGTGAAAATGGGATTTCAGAAGCGCGAGTGATGCATTTTCAAAAACATTACAGCGCTCACACCCATTGGTGCTACACTGCGAGGCTCACAGGGTCAGCGCTTCTGTTTTACCTAACTCGGCTTTCAGATAGTGGCGTATTGCACTTAATTGTACTTCATGTTTGATATACAAATAGTGCATAATATTATTCACTATTTATGTAGTACAAATAATTGACATAAAACCAATAAAGTGGAACTCCATCGACGTTCATTGGGACCAACAGCCCCAGAGCTGATTATGCCAACTCTGAAACCAGGGGTCACAAAGGCAGTGCCAGGGGCTGCAAGGGGCAAACCAGGGGTCGCAGCTAAATGACGTCCATGACTTCAGAAGGCCACCCTTTGCTCTTTCCAAATTATAATATTTATTTACTAATTGCAGTAGTAATGTGACAAGAGAAAACACCACGAACAATCGTTAAATTGCATGTTTATGGCACACACATTGCTAAAAGAAACAATAGGTAAGCCAGATCAACAAAGGATTCTCAAATTGCCAAATGACTAGCCTGAGAAACAGAGCGCCCTGCATAACAAGACGAAAGTGCGCTCGATGAGTTACTTGCTAATACATTTGAGGCTTCTCTTTGGGTACTGAACACTAAGAACAATTCATTTATAAAGACTTTAAAAATAACTGACACATTTGATACATAACATTTTGTCAGCAACAAGAACCAAACTTTCCGTCAGTCTGTCCGGACACTTGTATCATTGGCATACACATACACGACAAGATTTTCTGCGGGAGCATTCTTTGCATAAGTGTAACTTTGTGCCAGAAGAAAAAAACAACTTTTAAATATATTTTATTGATTCATTTCTTTGCATAACTTGTCCTTGCAAATAGGCCATGCTGGGGAGGAGCATCCCAAAATCTAATAATCTGAGAACATGTACATGTTACATCTATTAGTGATGGAAAGATACAACAGACCAGGAAGTTAGTCAATTTAAACTAATTCACAATTTTTTTCTCTTTCACGGAGAAGGAAACTTATCCACATGTTTTAGTCATGCATATATGAAGGTCTATTTTAATAGCAACTACAAAGTTATGTCAAATGTATTTCTAATTTGTTATTTAGCTTTCTCAAAAGTAGCAGCAGTCTTCCAAAAAGTTAACATGAACCCTAGATGTTTAACTTGACTGCATTCTGCCAAGCCCTCAAGTGGCAACATGAGGTTCATATAGTACTTTAGCATACCAATAGAAGAGAGGTCTTCAAACTTCAGGGCGGACCCTGCTTGCGTAGCTTGAATTGATCTCATCCTGCTGAAAACAGTGTTGTTAGTGAAAGAAACAGAATGGCAGCGAGCCATTCTGAAATTGATCTTCAATTTATCAACATTTATCACCTATGTTGGCTGGGGGTAGGTGTCATAGGGGTAGATGTCAAAGCACTAACTAAACTCCAAAGTACCTAGGGGCATATTTATACCTCCTTTGCGCTGAATTAGCATTTTTGTACACTAATTCAGTACAAACTTAACTTAATATTTATATTTTGACACTATGCCCGTCTAGCGCCAAATATTGGAGTTAAAGTCATTGTTGGTATACGTGAAACTACTTTGTGTCAATTAGATGCAAGGTAGGCGTTCCCATCCAAAAAATGACTATAAGGCCCTGGCACCTTATTTATCCTCCAGTGCAAAAAAGGTGCACAGGGGAGGGAGGCCTAAATAATGGCGCTAAGCCTGCTTAGCACCATTATTTAACGCCCTGGTCAGGGCAGGTGTTACAGGACCTGTGGATTCATTTCCATGGTCAAACACCATGGAAAAAGCCCACAGGTGCTCGCTCCAGGACACCCCTACCCACACCAGAGGGACACGAGAGGATGGGGGGACCCCATCCCACGTAAGTAGGGTAAGTAGAGGTAAGTATTTTAAATATTTATTTAAAGTGCCATAGGGGGCCCTGAAATGGGCCCTCCTACATGGCACTGGCGCAATGGCCATGCCCAGGGGGCCCTTGTCTCCTGTGCTGGCCATTGGGGTGGTGGGAATGACTCCTGTCTTTTATAAGACAGGAGTAATTTGGTATGTATGGTTTTGTGTCAGGAAATGACGTAGGCTGCTTAGAGGCATTTTTTTCTAACCAGCCTAACATAATTTTTTGGTGTAAACCCCCCTTCCCCCATACTGCCACCCCATCCGGCTAACGTAATTTTCCCAGACGTTAGCCCACTCTTTGCACTGGCTTGGGGGATTCCATAAATTTGGCGCCCAGCTGGCGCTCTGGAATGACTCAAGCTGGCGCTATACTTTTTGACACAAAACTGAGTTTTCTACTCCCAAAACCGCTCCACATTGACTAATGTGGATTTGTTCCAAACCACAATACATCACTTAACATGCCTCCACCACATTATGGAAGCTGTGAAAGATCGATTCCCCCAGGCAGGCTCCCTGTCCCTGGACCTGCTTTGGGAATTTGAAACCCTAACTTGGGACTACATGTTTGCATGCCTTGAGTGTTTCAACATGCCTCCCACATATGCTTGATGGGTGTGACTCCTATACTCTAATCCAAATGCAGACGGGACCTCCTATTTCACAGCCATATACGATATACCACAGAACAAGACAGAGCTGCCCGCTATCACCACATCTGTTCATAATTTCTTCGGAACCCCTGGCACAACATTTGCACCAAAGCGCCAATGGTTTGGGTATCCTCTTAGGACGCACAACCCACAAAATCTCATTACATGCAGACAATATTATATTACATGTTCGAGATCTGTGACTTGAGATCATGGTGTGGCCCATCTATTCGAGAGGCACTTGACTCACTGGATGGGAACCTTACCAAAACAATTATATCTTAAATCCCAAATCACTTTTTGGAAAACACTTCCAATATCAGTAGCAGGCAGAGTGGCACTCACCAAAATGATCATGTTGCCATGCTTACTGTACCACTTTGTTAATATTCCAATAATTGTTCCCGCAAAGATATTCAAGCTGATTAATTGAATATTATTTGATCTGTTATGGACAGATGGGTGTCACAGGATTAGCTTACCCAAGCTTCAGCTTCCCCCTGATAACGGAGGACTGTGTGCCCCGGATTTTAAAGCCTATTGTATAGTTGGACAGCTACATTGGCACACGTACTTGTTGGCCAGCCATCACCTTCCAGAAATTGAATAAACTCAAGACATGCTGAACTGAGGTAGATTGCACAGTTTACTGTGCCCTTGCTCCAAGATTCCCAGAGACAGCCCATTATTATTTCAAATAACTCTCGCCTACTGGAAAATGTCATTCCGATACACCAAAAACCCCCGTCCATACACCTCAAATATACCCCTGGGGGATCTTCCCACACATCAGGAATATTATTCACCAAACGCCTACAACCGTGTCTCAGAACCAGGATTACCACAGTTGGCAATTTATTTACTGAGGAAATGGTACTGAATCACACAATGACTTTGTCCAGCTCCAAGGGCTTCCAGAGACTCTGCTCCTCACACACCCTTGCATTGTACCGTATGTTAAATGTCAATGGGTGCCCGACGGGGTGCCAGATTAAGTATCAGAACACCCCATGACTAATGCCATGGGAACCTCAAAATTCAGCGTTAAAATACTTATGGTTGCAATTTCATGATTTTTTGTGAAACCCAATAAAGTTTGATATAACATTTTATTTGAATTTTTACATATATTTAGAGTTGCCAATTTTACAGAATAATTGTGAAAAATATACTTGACCACTGCAATACATCTTCAATGATCTTCTTTAGAAGCCTGGTATTCCAGCAGTCTATCCCGCCATGAGCAGATGAGAAACAATCAAGTAAATTCACACGGTTTCAGCACCATGTCTCCACTATATGTTTTGAATGGAAAACATGCATTGACAAGAAATCAAAGTTTTATTTCAGTTTTAAATTATGTCAAATGTCAATTGCATAAATCATTCAGTATAAACACGAGATATGCCTCAACTTGCATTTGAATCAGTCTAAAATGAAAAGCCAGTTTTAGCAATTGGGATGTGAGGATATATAGCAACAGTGTTTATGGGGTTCACAGAGAAACTAGCTGGAATACATTTTTATAATGTCATAAAAGATTTGCAGCATCCGTTTTCATTTTGGGTTTGACCGATTACAGGAGTGTCTAGCCGCATGGAGAACTAAGGCCACAAATAGTAGCTGACACAATCTTGTAATATTGCTAACGAGATAATACAGACTCAGTTCTAGATTAACAAAGTAATTTTCTTCCACAATGCACTGCAATTCATACGTCTCCTCATATCTTGTAATGCAAATGGGCATTCTAGGACTTGCCCAAGGATGTGGAAGACTCATTTCCTGCTCAATTTCTTTAAAAAAAAGGATGCAGAGGTAGCATGAGTTAATGCTCCAGTGCACATCCAGGGCAGATGTAAATGTCTAAAAACGGCACAGTATAAAATGTTCTATTATGAGCACTGAAAATGCATGTACTTCACTGCTTGCGAGTTCAATGAGCTCTGGATTGGTTTTTTGCCTCCCCACCCTTGAGTTTGGAGTGGAAATGTAATTCAATGCTTTGCTATGTACAAAGAGGCATATATAAAATAAAGTGATACAGCGCGGTGCTGTGCCAAAATTGGTGGGCCGCTCTGAGTCACTTCTTAAACTAGAATACAATGCCTCCCCGGGTTTTCCCCTGCACTAAATTAGAAGCAGCAAAAAAGAAGGGAAATGAAAGCATTATTGCTCATTAGGCAGTTAAAATGTAATGGGTGTTGCTGTGGAATGCCCACAGCAACACCCATTGGATGCCCCTTCCACGCAAAGTGCTTAACACCACCTTACAAATAAGGTGCAGTGCACAGCACTCCGGGAGCGTCACAAAAAGTGACGTTCTGGTGGCAATAGGGACTTGTAAGTATGCCCCATAGTATTTATAGCAGTTATAAATCAATGCTAAACCCACGTCTGAAGTCTACTAATATTAACTTTACTGTTAGTTTATCTATGTGGATCATTGAAGTCAGTGCGTGTTAGCAGTGGCCACACTTGTGCTTCTCTGATATACATAGGGGCAGGCCTGGAACTGCCTCACACTCCCCAAAATTACAGACTCCACACTTCCCTCCTAAGGGGTGATAGCAGGGGGTGCAATGACTGTGCACCACCTCCATGTGGTGCACATTTTGCAAATCCCAATAGCTTTTTGTCTTTGCATTTATATCTGTAATACAGACCCGGGAAAGTGGCGGCTTCTCCACTACGGCGGAAGAGCGTCGCCCCCGCCAACAGCAAGCGCTGCAAATCCTTTGACAATGAAAAGATAATAAAGTAATTTTATTATCCTTTCATTGTTAAACGGACGGAGCATTGGGAGTGATGAGCACATGGGGAGTGCACTGTGCACTTGCCTCAGAGCGCATCTGTGTTTGGCTGGCCGTCTGGGGCCAGCCAAACACACATGCGCAGTGTGCTTTCTCCCTTCTGGCACTGTGCCATTGGGCTGGAGAGAGCATGCACAGGTGCCCAGTCTGCCTGGGAGCACCCTGGCTGGGCACTCCCAGCTAATCCTAATGCTGCTCTTGGCATCGTCAGGATTGGCTGCAGGGCAGGATGGTAGCCCTGTACCTCTGGACTGAGGAGACAGAGGAGCGGCGGCTAAGGAGCTGAGGTAAGTTAAAAAAAGTATTCCTTTTATTTTATTAATCTTCACCCCCCACATGCCACCCACCCGCAACGTGTGCCTTCATTTGACTGGTGGTTGTCATGTCCCATGAAAATGAGAGAAAATCACATTGTGATTGTGCCTGCTCTATGTGTGCACCTCTGTGATCCATATTCTTGAAGGTGCTGCTCACATATCTGTGCCCATTTTATATTACTAAACGTCCCCAGGGAGAAGTGGGGTTTACACCCATTTCACCCTCTGGGCACTTTTTTTAATACAGCCTCAGTTGTCTTTTTTCTTACATTTCGCAGACTATTCACTTTCCATTATTCCACCATCAAAACCAAGGCTTTGTGCTCCTGCTATAATAATGGTATCAGATGTATGCACAAGATTTAATACTTGTGCTGTCATGCCGCTTCTCATCATAAATAATACTCCCATGGCTTCAGGCCTTAATTGATGCAGTAACAGAATGTTTTACTTCCATAGGTTGTCACTCCTCCCCATAGTACCCTCCTTCTTCCTCTTACCTTATTATTATTTTATTTTTTTGCACGAGTGCCGTCCATGTCTCTAAACTATGTGAGCTAGTAGTCAACTGTTGGATATGAACAAATGAAAAAATATATGCGCTGAAAATATTTGCCTCAGCGTCTATTGTTGCCCCAATTGTGCTCAAATTTCGTTTTATAATCTCTCAATTCATCTTAATAACACTGAAAAATGAATTGTTGTATATTCCCATGTGTACATTTATTTTCAGTCTTGCAGTACAAAAGGTCCTACAGATGAGCAGATGCTCTGTCAGATTCTGCAGGTCCCAACTTAGTGCAGTGAAGCTTGGATTGGCGAAGTCCATGCCCTACTGGACTCCACTCGGCCTTCATTCTTTTGCTGGCCTTCCGTTTTTTAGAAGCCCATAAAGTCACTGGGCCAGATTTATCATTGTTTGACACTGTGCAACACAGCAAGTTAACTTGCTGTGCTTGGTCAAATGGCAGGTGCAGGAATCAATCTTATTTACTAACATTCATTTCTCTCTCTCTTCACTGGTGTGCTCGGTGCTGTCAACGCCCATGCTGGTGCCCTTGAATCATGGTCCAAGGGTGCTTGTGTTGCAGGCAGGGTTTCTTTTTTTCAGGAAGGGACACCATGCAGAATGCAGCACAATTGGAAAGAGGAAAAGACAAGGACAAATATTTCTCCTCATTGCGCATCTGTCAGGAAGGCACAGCAATTTGATGCATTCTCAGGTTTACCTGTCGTGGTAAATCTGGGAATGTGCCAAAATACATAGGTGAATGCCTGGGAACACCTATCCTCCACCAAAGTAACACCTTCCCGGTGCAAATTAATGTAAGGCAGCAGTTGCAACACGGGGCCACCCAACGTGGCCTTGCGTGGTTTGATAAATCTGACTTAAAGCTTTCTTTACCTTTGTGTCACCCTGCATGAAGCAAGGACAACACAATCCTATGATAAATCTGGGCCACTGTGTCTATTGATGTCTTTAGACACCTGTCCCAAAATCAACATTAACCTCGCAAATGACATTGAGATTCATGGGAGGCATTTGCAGTTAAAAACCTTTTGCATAACTACATTTCAGTTTCTCCCTATGACTCAGAATGTAATTGTGTTACTTACTGTCACTTTCTGCCACTGTGAATGGTACACAAGATCAACACATTGACTGCTTGAATTCACTTCTTTTGCAGAATAAAGTCCTTGAATGGAACATTGCTTATTGATGCGGAACATGAGTGGCAACTGGCAGTATCATAGATATGTTCAGCACTAACTGATTGCTTCAGGGCTTAAAAAAGTGCCTCACACCTGCTAGTATTGGGAACTCATTGGATAACCCTGGAAATAATGTTCAGAGTAGAAGTGATCTAGAAAACAGAACAATTCTTCACTTTGACAAGAAGATAAAGAACTCAAAGATGAATCACAATCACTTTATGTTTAGGGGTTTGAGACTGCAAATACAAAACAAAATATTGTTGGGTGGACAGGTTTTCAGCATTGTCTCATCAGCCATCTAAGTGTCTTTGTGAGAACATATAGGTGGTCATTACAACCCTGGCGGTCTGTGTTAAAGCGGCTGTAAAACCACCAACAGGCCGGTGGTAAAAAAACTGAATCACGACCGTGGCAGAAACTGCCAACATAGGCAGCCACTTTAACACTCCGACCGTCACGGCGGTACAAACAAACACTGTGGCAGTAACCGCCAACAGATGGGCGGAGCACAATGTACCACCCACTGTATTACAACAGGCCAATACGCCACCTTTTCCGGGGCAGATTCACCACGAACAAAAACACGGCGGAAACAGGACTTGAAAGGGAAAACGCTCACCTCTACACACCCCACGAGGAAACAGGACGCCATGGAACCCGAGCACCAGATACTCCCAGCTTTTATCTTCCTGCTCCTCTACCAGGAACAACAAAGACGGCCGCCAAGACCACGGTGAGTACTGCTCTTACGACAAAGGGGAGGGGGGTGGGAAAAAAGAATGACACACACACACGCAACACACAACACTCCCACCTCCACCTTCCCCCACTACAACACACACACAAGCACATGTAGATACATTACATTTACAACCCCCAACACATCCTGGAAGAATGCAAGGACAAAAGGAAATGAGTCAAACGTTTGTAATCTATTCAAATACAGTAATCAAATATATATATATATATATATATATATATATATATATAAATATTTACACTATAAACAAATATATACACCAAGAATACAAGTCCAATGTATTCCACCATCATAGTCCGTGGACCACTGGGCCCAAAATCCTCACACAATACCCTATCAAAACGGAGAGAACACTGCTAGGGCATCAGGTAGAAATACAACAAGCACCTAAGGGGGAAGGGAAGGGGGTGCACCGCAGCCGGATGAGTGCACAGTGCCAGATCCACGAGGGGGCTCCATGCCCACTGCTGCATCCTGGGGAGTGTAAAGCCACAGTCTCACAAGTCTTTACAGTGGGTGGGTTGCCCACTGCTTTATCCTGGGGAGTGCAAAGCCACAGTCTCACAAGTCTTTCCAGTGGGTGGGTTGCCCACTGCTGTATCCTGGGGAGTGCAAAGCCACAGTCTCACAAGTCTTTTCAGTGGGTGGGTTGCCCACTGCTTTATCCTGGGGAGTGCAAAGCCACAGTCTCACAAGTCTTTTCAGTGGGTGGGTTGCCCACTGCTTTATCCTGGGGAGTGCAAAGCCACAGTCTCACAAGTCTTTCCAGTGGGTGGGTTGCCCACTGCTTTATCCTGGGGAGTGCAAAGCCACAGTCTCACGAGTCTTTCCAGTGGGTGGGATGCCCACTGCTGCATCCTGGGGAGTGCAAAGCAACAGTCTCAGAAGTCTTTACAGTGGGTGGGTTGCCCACTGCTGCATCCTGGGGAGTGCAAAGCCACAGTCTCTCAAGTGGATGCCTTACTCCACTGGTTCTGGAGGGGGCTTTGTGCCCAGAGTGCTTCATCCTGCCAAGGACTGAGGTAGTGGATGGGATACTCCACTGGTTCTGGAGGGGGCTTTGTGTCCAGAGTGCTTCATCCTGCAAAGGACAGAGGTGGTGGATGTGATACTCCACTGGTTCTGGAGGAGGCTTTGTGCCCAGAGTGCTTCATCCTGCCAATGACTGAGGTAGTGGATGTGATACTCCAATGGTTCTGGAGGGGGCCTTATGCCCAGAGTGATTCATCCTGCTCGTGGCGGTCGCAGTAGCATTGGAAGCTTTGGCGCTCATTGGCCTGCGGTGCTGGTGGTGGTGGTGTCCTGTTCAGCGGTGCTTATGGCGGCGGTATCCTTGGCAGCGGTGCTGGTGGCGCTGTGTCCTTGGCAGCAGTGATTGTGGCGGCGGTGTCCTTGGCAGCGGTGCTGGTGGCGGTCTTGTCCGCCATGCAGGTTTTCGCTGACTTGCCTGTTTTTCTGGGCCCCTTTCCCTCCTTTGATGGTGGCGCAGCTGTCTTCCCACTCCCAACTGTACCCCTGGGAGAGGCTTTGGTGGTAGATGTTTTGCCTCTCTCCCGCTGGGCACTGGCCAACTTTTTGTGCTTTTGAGGTGGGGGACTGTCCGTGGTCTGGCTCCTTGGCACACTGGCTGCCCTGCTGTTTGGCGCACTACAGAAGCCGGTTACTACTGGCACCACTGTTCCCACAGATGTTGTGGCTGAGGTGCTGGGTTGGGACCTAGAAAGGTGGACCCGAGGAGACTGAAGGGGTGGGGGAGGTGAGGGGAAGATGTCAAGGTTGGACAGGAAATGTTTTTTGGACACACTGGGCCGGGTAGATGGAGGGGGTTTGGGAGTGGAGGAAGAGGTAGTGGTTGTAGGAGGTGTACGTTTGCTGCCTTTGGGTGAAGGTGCATGGGCTGGAGGCTGTCGTGAAGTGGATGGCTGTTGGGTGGGTGTTTGGCTGTGTTTGTGTACCTTGGGAGTTGGGCTCACAGACATACTGGGAGAGGACACAGGGGATGTGTGAATGGTAGTGGGGTGGTGACTGCACGTGAGCGGGCTGTGGTGGTGGGTGTGCTGGTGATGGAGGTAGTGGCTGAAGATGTAGTGCATGCAGGTGTGAGTGGAGACGAGAGTGGAAGGAAGGGGGAGACGATGAGGAGGGGGACACAGTGGAGGCAGTGGATGTTGGTATGTCTGCATGGGTATGATGCTTGCGTGAGTGCCTGTGGGATGTGTGGAGCTTATGTTTGCCTGAGCTTCCCTTGTGTGTTGACGTGTGTGCATGCCGGTCTGATGGTGTGCTTGGGATAGGCTGAGGTAGAGGGGTTTGGGTCTGGGTGGAGGAAGTTTGAGGGGAGAGGCTAGAGACAGGGACAATGGCTGCCATCAGTGCTGAGGCCATAGTCTGAAAAGCTTGCTGTTGGGCTGCCTAACCAGAATGAATGCCCTCCAGGTATGCATTGGTCTGTTGCAACTGCCTCTCTACACCCTGGATGGGATTCAAAATGGTAGACTGGCCAACAGTGAGGGACCTGAGGAGGTCAATGGCCTCCTCACTGAGGGCAGCAGGGCTGACTGGGGCAGGGGCTGAGGTGCCTGGGGCGAAGGAGATGCCCACCCTCCTGGGTGAGCGGCCAAGGGGCACACGCTGAGGGGCTGCTGGAAGGATGGTGCTGGTAGGGGGGAGCTCCCATCAGAGGAGGAGTCCGTGTCGCTGGTCTCAGCTCCTGTCCCTGCCGTGGAGCTCCCCTCGCCCTCCGTCCCACTGGTGGCTTCTGACTCCGTTGTCTCGCCCTCCAGGGCCATGTAGCTCCCTCCTGCTCCGCTGGCACTGCTACTCCGCCTGATGATGTCAATGCACACAAGAACAGGGAGACCACAAAAAGGGGGGGAAGACAGAAGAAAGACATGTTGAGTGCATCCAATACCGCTACCGTTGGCGGACGCTACAGACACGGAAGCCCCCTGCACTACGCCGTGCCCTTAGAGTTCCCTAATTAATCACAGGGATATGGGTTACAAGGCCCATGCCAGATTGCTGCACACCTGGAAATCACAGGAGCCTGACTAGGTGTAGTTGCCTCTGAACACAGGTGGGGTGGGGTGCCACAGGGCCTGCCTTAAGAAGGGACCTTGCCTACTAAACTCGCCCTGGCCTAGGGTAACCCACAGCCCACCTCCCCACCCAGACACCTACAATGCGCGCTGAATCAGCAGAATGAGTGTGTACTCACCCTCTTGTGGCTGCTGTGATGCCCTCATGCACCCATCCAACTCCGGATACGCCACTGCCAGGATCTGGAACATCAGGGGGGTCTTGGTGCGATGGGCACCCCTCCCACATTGGGAGGCCATCTCCAGATGGGCCTCAGCCGTCTTCTTGCTCCATCGGCAAATGTCCTCCCACCTTTTCCGGAAGTGGGTGCTCTGTCTGTGGTGGACCCCCAGGGTCTGGACTTCCTTGGCAATGGCACACCAAATATCCTTCTTCTGGTGGGCGCTGACCTACGGGAATAGTACAGGGGAAAAGGAGAAGATATAACCGTCTGCACTGTCACAGTCATTGGCCCGCATCCCTACCCTTGCCATGACGCACATGCATTCACCGTCGTATCATGCACGTCTCAATCTCCCTCCCCCTATCTTTCATCAACACCACTCCACACAGGCATTGCCCATTCGACAAGCTCACAGTGTACTTACCTGTTTGTCTGGAGGACCGTAGAGTAGCGTGTACTGGGGAAGGACCCCATCCACTACTTTCTCCAACTCCTCCGTGCTGAAGGCAGGGGCCCTTTCCACAGACACATGAGCCATTGTCTCTTCCAGACTGAGGTCACAGCAGCACTTGCAGTGTAGGTCCTCTCCTGTCGAAGATCAGGTATCAAGTGATTGAACAGAGAGAAAATGGCGGTCATGTCCACAGTGGTGCGTACCGTCACCGCTGGCGTACATCGTCATTGGCTCTTGGGACCCATAGGGTCCAATGTTAACCAATGCAGGATTGCGCCGCGGTCTTCGACCACCTACTGAGATGGTGTACAACGCCAGCGCAGTTACCTCATATCCCCTTGTCCCACATTACAGGTCAGGCAGCCGCCATTTCAGGGGGCCACATGGCATTCATTTTGACTGCGTCACACATATCTAGGCCTTGCTTAAACACTAATACAGCCATCAATCAATTTTCAAACATTTCGCTATTAAGTTGTGTTTACGTACCTCAGTGTTGGTTGACTCTCTGCTCGCTATTCTCCTCCATAGAGCACGTCCGCTGGGGCAGGTGAGGAGATGGCGGCATCCTCCGGTGTACAGACCGCTGGTGGACCTGTTGACAATGGAGGAGCGACACGTAATTGTCACATACAGACTTGATCGTACCACAATCCTAGAACTGTGTGCCCAGTTGGAGCCAGACTTGATGTCAGCTATCCACCATCCCACAGGAATCCCCCCTCTAGTGCAGGTGCTGTCAGTATTCCATTTCCTAGCAAGTGGGTCTTTTCAAACAACAGTGGCCATTGCATCAGGGATGTCCCAGCCTATGTTCTCCAACGTGTTTTCCAGAGTGTTGTCTGCCCTACTGAAACACATGCTTAGCTACATCATTCTCCCTCAGGTGGAGGATTTGCCTACAGTGAAAGGTGACTTCTATGCCCTGAGACATATCACCAACATCATAGGTGCCATTGATGGGACACATGTGGCCTTGGTCCCCCCACGCAGGAGTGACAGGTGTACAGAAACTAGAAGAGTTACCATTTTATGAATGTGCAGATGGTGTGTTTGGCCGACCAGTACATCTCCCATGTAAATGCCAAGTTTCCTGGCTCAGTGCATGACGCTTACATTCTGCGGAATAGCAGCATCCCTTATGTGATGGGGCAACTCCAGAGGCACCGTGTGTTGCTATTAGGTGAGGACATGGACCCAATCCAGTGTGACTAGGTGTCTGGGTCTGGGGATGTCCCTAAGAGTTAGTGTGTGTCTAACAGTTGTCCCTCGACCTTTGCATGTTACTCTGGTTACCCCAACCTGTCATGGCTACTGACCCCAGTGAGGAATCCCAGGACAAGGGCAGAGGAACGCTACAATGAGGCCCATGGGTGAACTAGGAGGATTATAGAGAGGACCTTCGGCCTCCTGAAGGCCAGGTTCCGGTGCCTCCATATGACAGGTGGTTCCCTATTCTACTCACCAAAGAAGGTGTGCCAGATCATCGTGGCCTGCTGTGTGCTTCACAACTTGGCTTTGCGACGACAGGTGCCTTTTCTACAGGAGGATGGTCCAGATGGAGGTATTGTGGCAGCTGTGGAGCCTGTGGACAGTGAAGACGAGGAAGCAGAAGAAGAGGACATAGACAACAGGAACACGGTGATTCAGCAATACATCCAGTGAGACACAGGTAAGAAGACAACACTGCCTGCTACATCTGATTTAATTCTTATACCTCTCATCTGTCTGTCATTTTCACCCAGTGTATGGACACTGAGTTGTCACTTTGCCATTTGATTTCACAGATGTGGGTCCCACTGTGTGCTCTCTGCTTTGTTTACGCATGGACTAGAGCTGTGTGACATAGGTATGTTGACATTACATTGGATATATCATTTTTCCACAGTTATTGCAAATTCACATTTTCGAAAGCACAGACTGACTCCAGGTTGTTTTGTGATTTAAGGGTGTTTATTTAAGTGCTAAATAGTGGAGGGGGTTGTAAAATAGTCAGGGGTGATGGTGGAGGAATGTCCATGGCAGAGTCCAGTCTATTAGTCTCACAGGTGCATTGTCCAAAGGGGCATAGGAAGTGGAGCTAGGGCAGTTTAAGTATAGACAGGGTAACAAAGTGGGACAGAAGGATGACAATCAGGGTGGTCTCATTTCTTGACGGGGTCTTGGCATTGTTCTCTGTCTTTGTCCTGGATCTCAGGGACCGCTTGCGGGGTGGTACTCCATCTGCAGGGGGTGGGGTGTTGGAGTCGTGGTCCTGCGGTGGTGCCTCCTGTCCACTAGCGCCGGCGGAGGTGGTGGGCAGTTCATCACCCAGGCTAGTGTCAGGGGCCCCTTGTTGTGCCAAAGTGTCCCTCCTGGTGTTGACGAGTTCCTTCAGCACCTCTACAATGGTGCCCAGGGTGGAATTGATGGATTTGAGTTCCTCCCTGAACCCCAAATACTGTTCCTCTTGCAGCCGCTGGGTCTCCTAAAACTTGGCAAGTACCATTGCCATCGTCTACTGGGAATGGTGGTAGGCTCCCATTATGTTGGAGAGGGCCTCATGGAGAGTGGGTTCCCTGGGCCTGTCCTCCCCCTGTCGCACAGCAGTCCTCCCAGTTCCCCTGTGTTCCTGGGCCTCTGTCCCCTGAACCGTGTGCCTACTACCACTGCCCCCAGGTCACTGGTGTTGTGTGGGTGGTGTGTTAGCCTGGGTTCCCTGTAGTGGTGGACACACTGCTGCTTGACGTGTCTTGGGGACAGAGGTATGGGCCTGCTGGGTGGGTGCTGTGCTGGTGTTTCCAGAGGGGAGAAGCTTTGTAGTAGCCTCTGCCAGTGTGAGGGGAGCCGACTGTCCTGAGGTCCCAGATGGGCCAGGCTGGTCATCTTGATCCAGTTGGACAGAGCTGCTGTCATCACTGTGGGCCTCTTCTGTGGGTGGAGTCGACATGTCTGGACCCTCCTGTCCAGTGATGTTGGGTAGGGGTACAGCAGGGGTGTAAAGGCATGATTATTGCATCTGTGTGTGCCATGGTGTGCTATGGCTGGGTGACCCTGTACCCCAGTGCTTGCATTTTTGTGTGGGACCTTCGGTGATAATGGTTTAGGGGGGTATATGGGTATGTGCAGTGGACATGCTTTGGTGATGGGTGTCCATGCTTTGGTGTTGCATGCAGGGCTTGGGTTTGGGATTTGTGGTTTGTGATAGTGGGACATGTGTGAGGAGTTGGAGTGATGGGGGTGAGGGCGAGGGTGGAGTTGGGGTATGTGATAGCATGCAGGTAGGGTGGGGGATATGGTAGTTAAAGGTTTTACTTACCAGAGTCCATTCCTCCTGCTACTCCTGCAAGGCCCTCAGGATGCAGTATAGCCAAGACCTGCTCCTCCCATGTTGTTAGTTCCGGGGGAGGAGGTAGGAGTCCGCCGCAAGTCCTCTGAACCGCTATCTGTTGTCTTGAGACTACGGAACACACCTTCCCCCGTAGGTCGTTCCACCTCTTCCTGATGTCATCCCTAGTTCTTGGGTGCTGTCCCACTGCGTTAACCCTGTCCACGATTCTGCGCCATAGCTCCATCTTCCTAGTTATGGTGGTGTGCTGCACCTGTGATCCAAATAGCTGTGGCTCTACCCGGATGATTTCCTCCACCATGACCCTGAGCTCCTCCTCAGAAAACCTGGGGTGTCTTTGCGGTGCCATGGGGTGGTGTGGGTGATGTGTGGGGTGGTGTGTGTTGTGATGTGTGGGGTGATATTTAGAGGTGCGTTGTGTGAGGTGCGTGGATGTTGTGTGAGTGATGGTGTTGAGTGCCTGTGGATGCTACTGTTGTTTCTGGTGATGTCTCTCTATGGCCTTCTGTTGCAATTGTTGTTGTAGGGGTTTGTGGGTGATGTGGGTGTGTGTTTTATATTGTATTGGGTGTGTGGGAGTGGTGTGTGTATGTGTATCAGGTGTGTGTATTTCGAATTGTCTATTGTGGTGGTGTTTTGTAAATGTATGTGCGGCGTAGTGTACAGCCAATTGAATACCGCGGTTGAAAGACCGCTGCGTGGATTCGTGGGTCGTGATAGTATGGGTGTATTTCTGTTGGCGTGACGGTGGAGGTTTTGTTATCACCAGTTTATCACTGACCTTTGGTGTGGCGGACTTGTGTGGGTGTCTAGATTTTGGCGGATTCCGAGCTGTGGGTCATAATAGCTGTGGCGGAATTCCGCGGCGGTGTGTTGACGGTCTTCTGCACGGCGGTAAGCGGCTTTTACCGCCAATGTTGTAATGACCCCATAATGCCAATGAGCTCACAACTACTGTGACTTGCCAATCAAATTTCACGTTCCACTCCAAAAGAGTGCCTAAGGTGGCAGACTGAAAATTAGAGTTATTTAGACGCTAAAGAGAATTCAGAGGATTTTTCGTGGAACACTGCATTTAATGTTAGATACTGAACACGAGTGAATACTAAGGCAAACGAAGTGGGACGGGTGAGAAACATCGTAGTTATGTAGGAAATCTGTTTCATTTGATAGATAAGAGTCATTTGTTCCAGTTTGTCAAAGTCGGAGCATGAAGAGACAGCTTCAGTCAGCATCAGTTACAATACTATTTCAATATATAATTTCTCTGGTCCGAGGCCTATATGAATTCAGACAGACAAATGAGAACGTAGTTCACAAAGGTCTGAAGTTGAGGGTATACGGTTTATTGAATATGCTTAGTGTTAAAAGATAGGAAATCAGGATGTTTTTTCAAGAGAGACAATTAAATTCCAGCAGCTAAGGTTGCCTTACGAATGGATGCACATAATATTCTTTCTGGAACCGAAATTAGATCCTGAAATAGGGCTTTCATAATTAAAAGATAAATGGGAATGGCAGATTGCACACCATACTTGTTTTTGGCTTAAAGGTGAAACCCAGATACAAAGTAGAATAAATGTGAATTTTACCCTGTTGTTTTATGCAAGCATTAGGTGATTGGTAGTTCAGGTCAATGGCAGGGGGGCACATGGAAATCATCAGTGGTAACTTCTGTCCTTATCCTAAATGTAGCTTCAAATTGAAAGATGGAACTTCATGATATATATATACAATGAAACTATTTGCAGATTATTGTTTTGAATCCTGAAGAAAGGCATAATCGGATGTGCAGTAAACACTTTTGGGCAACTTTCAAGCGTTTGCCTTTAACTATAGAGGCGTTTTTTTGCTGCCATTGTGAAAGGTGTGTTGAAGTAATTACGTTCTATCAGCAAACGCCTGAATAGATTTCAAAGTTGCCAGTTGTATTTAGCTACAATACCTTACCTCCCAATCGGGATGCTTACGACCTCATACGTGACGTCAAAGATAAATTGAGGTATCATGTCTGCCATGTGCTATAATGCAAACAAGCAACATAAGCTCTTAACTCCAGCTTTGGTAGTAAAAACAGCTATAACTGTTGGCTACACCTCTAAATAGTGCTGGCTACACCTCTAAATAGATGACATTATACATCAATAGGGATATAGCATTAGGAAGTTCTGGAAGCCATTCCTTTTATGCCCTAAGCACACAAAAATCAGCAAGTGACACTGTCCTGTGCAAATCGTGCTGGACATCTTGCCAGGATATGTACTGATTATACATTAATGGTGCATGATGTGTTCATATTTTGTACTCAACAGAAAAATAATAATATCCCTCGAGCTGTAAAGGTGATGTAAAGGACCTTAAAAAAGGTCTAATGAAAGATAATCAATGATTTTTTTGTATTTTATAGTGATATACCCTGATTATGAATGCAAACTAGAAAACAATGTAGTGTGACATATGCTGTCAAGGTTCATAAAATGGGCAGTATGCAAAATGCATTGCATAGTGACACAATCAAAATACACTGCATGAAGGGAATGGCCTTTGTTGGTACATAAGGTTTGGGGACTATTTAGAAGCCCCTTGCACCACCAGTGTGTCACTTTTTTTTATGCTCCAGTGGCACAGAGTGCAGACCCATATCTACGAGGCCACGCAAAGCCACTTTGCATGGCTTTTCATGGCCTCATAGATATGGTGTAGTGCAATGCAGCACAAGTCGCTGCATTGCCTTACACTGCATAAGGGAGGCATTCCATGGGCATTGCGGACAGTTTTCCCATGCAACACCGATGGGTTTGGACATATTCCCAGATTTACAGGGATGTGAAAACCTGGGAATGCATCAAAACCGTACTCCTCTGCGTAACAAGGAGAAATATCTTTATTTCTTCTCATTTTTTCCCCTCTTTCAAAGTGTGGTGCAGAAAGAAAAAGCTTCCATGTATTGTTTTTGTGCAGTAAGGTATTCCTTCCTGCACCAAAACCAATCCTGTCATGAAGCAGGATTGCATTGCTGTTAGGCTCCAAATTTGGAAAATTGAAAGGACAGGCATGGACCATGTTTTGTAAATATGGTGCATTCTTGCCATTTTGAATTGGCGTAGGGCAGCCCCACAAAAAGACTTGCTGCGCTGCCCTACACCAATTCATTGTCAATATGCCCCTTAGTTCGTAGAGGGCATAACCTTCATCCTTACTCTTCATGTTCTTTATATGGTATAATGGAAGGCCATGACCTATGCCCAGTTCAAATTAGTCACAAAATTCATAGGACTAATATATTAAATTGGCCTGCTGTCTATATTACCAATATTGATTCTTTATTCTGCTGTGCTGAGGTGTCCCACTTTGTGCCGGCATCCTCTCAATTAAGCCTTACCTCCAAATTGCCAACAAATGACAAGGTAAAACAATTGCTTATTCACATAGTATCAACAAAAGCATACTATTCCATTCCTAGATTGTAGGGGCCATATGTACGAACACATTTTCCCATAGACACAGAATGTGTAAAACCCTTTGATACATCTGGTCCTAGATTATTAACTGGTGAGAGAGAAGAATATAAATTACCACAAAGTTATAGCAAGAACGGGCATCTATCAATGTCTATATGTATTATTATGAGAAAACAGAGATCATTGCTGATTCTAACCCATACAGAGGGAATATCCAATTGTGGCGTTGCTTCATTGACGACATTTTGATAATATGGAAGGAAGATAGGTTTGACTCTGAAGCTTTTTTTTCCAATTGGATTAACATCATCAATCCCTGCTTACGATTTATTCTAATGATCTCAGAATCAGAGATTTCATTTTTAGATTTGTCCATTAGCATAAAGAATGGAATTTTGGAACCATAAACATAACAAGAAAATCAATCTGAAAAGTTTACCCTTAATCAGAAGTGATCACCAACAATCATTAAGGTCGAATCGCCTGATTTCTCCACTTCAAAAAATTCCACAGGAACTATAGCCAGTTACAGAATTGTGACAGATAGGCTGAGAAATTGTCAGTCAAATTATGTTCCCGGGGCAACCTGAGGGGATCGTCAGAAAAGCATGCAAGAGAGCCTTGAATATTAATATGGATGTGTTACTAGAAACAAACCAAAACAAGTATCAACCAACATGAACATGTATGACCACATTCACCCCATTATCAAATGAAAATAAAGAAAATTATAAACAAGAGATGAAATATCCTCAACTTAGGGAAACTACCTCTTGAAAAACATTGTTCTCATTTAAAAGGACAAAACATTCGAAGGGCGTCTTAGTACATACTTGACCACGAAAGTCAAAAATAGTTAAACATCATCACTCACAGTTCCTCCCGTTGAAGGTCGTTACCCATGCAGCCACGGTAATGTGGGTGATCTAACAATTTGGACCAAGGAGTTGGAAACTGGTCATGATATTATGTGGCACCTAAAAACACATATCAAGTATGAAACGAAGAATTGTGTTTACATGATTGCATGTCCCTGTAACTTGATATATGTGGGAATGATCACAAGAACAGTCCGCACACAAATAAATGAATGTAGGAGCACTTTCTGATGTTGGAAGGTTACACCTAAAATGACCATTTGCTCTTTTGAAAGGGAGCACGGCCCTGATGATCTAAAATTATTTTTACAGTAGCATTGGAACACAGAGCAGATTTACAAAGACTAATATTTGAGGTTGAAAATTTATGGTTGCTCAAACTAGAAATACATGTATTGGGCTGACTGATGATATTCCGTGGACCAGATTAATGGGAACATTAGTTTTCCAAGGACAAGTTGACTGACTGAGACGCCATATACAAGGATAAATGGGCAATTTTAGAGTTTCAACATTATGGAAGTTGTTATAATGAACACTAAACTATCAAATGTGACCGGTAAAGGCCACATTTGTAATCCCGATATGTGCAAGGTCCCCCAACATGCACAAACAGGAATCTCAACCAGTCTGTATTTTACGGCATCTCAGCCAAGTGTATCCACATTCAGGACGGTGGTGGATGGGTAGGTGTTAGAAATGGGATCTCTATTTGACAGTCGGATTGCACCCTGTCCAACTATGGACCCTCACTCTAGTCAGGATAAGGGAGATACCCAGCTCACATAACCCCTTCTCACCCCCTTGGTAGCTTGGCAGGAGCAGTCAGGCTTATCTCAGAAGCAATGTGTAAAGCATTTGCACATAACACACAGTAACACAATGGAAACAGTACCAAAGGACACCACACCAGTTTTAGAAAAATAACCAATATTTATCTATGTAAAACAAGACCAAAATGAAAAAAATCTGACATACAGTAATAAAGATTTTGCAAGAATTAGCTTAAAAATACAGTTCCTTGAAGTCGATAGCTCCACCTGGGGCTATCACGGCATCATCATCAACAAAATCAACAGTTCAGGCCTGCCGTGGCATTGTGGGCCAGCTACGGTGTCAGGAAGACCTGCAAACGCTACCTTTCGATTTGCATGGTGTCTTGTTTCCTCATGGTGAGCTCTGGAGAACAGCATTGCTGGTGTTGCGGTGTTGGTTCTGGAGTTGGTGCGGGCTGATGAAGTCAGGAGCGCTAGCATAGATGGCGTCAGGGCTACAGTACGAAGAAGGACGGTGCGATGTGCAATGTTCTCAAACAAGGGGTTTTGAAAGAAGTGTTGAGCAGCTTGAAGAAGCCTTGTGGGAAAGTGCGCATTGTGCAAGATTTGAGAAAAGTGAATGACATGGTGGGCAGGTGTTGCCCTGTGGTGCCAAAACCAGTGGTAATATTGTCTCAGATTCCATGCAATGCAGAGTGGTTCACAATAATCGACTTGTCACAAGCTTTCTTTTCTGTGCCTCTTCATGAGGATAGTCAGTTTCTCTTTAGTTTTAAATTCTTAGCTAGAGTCTACAGCTGGTGCAGGCTTCCCCAAGGGTACACGGAGTCACCGTCCTTGTTCAATCAGATTTTGAAAAAGAATCCAGAGTCATTGGAACTACGGTACCAATCAACTCTAGTGCAGTATATTGATGACTTACTGATTTCATCCAAAACGAGGGACAAGTGTAAGTATGACTCGATTGCTCTGCTGAATCCTTTGGGAAAATTTGGACATAAGGTATCAGCTTTGAAGGGAGTATTGTCACAAATCAGTGAAATATTTGGGTCACCAAATTGAGAAAGGGTCAAGGAGGATCTCCAGAGAAAGGATTACAATGATATTGCAGAGAAGTCCCCCACCTTCACAGAGAGATGTCAGAATGTTTCTGGGAATGGTAGGTTATTATCGTCCGTGGATTCAAAATTTTGCTGAGATTGCTATACCCATTGCAGCAGTTGACACACAAGGGTGTTACAGTTCCCATTACATTAGATCAGGATCAGATGAAAGCGTTTACTGAGTTGAGAGAGAGTTTGTGCAGAGCTCCAGCATTGGGAATGCCTGATTACACGAAACCATTCATATTGTTTTGTCATGAACGTGATGCTTGTTCTTTGTCTGTCTTGACACTGGTCCATGGTGGTGCTAATCGCCCAGTAGCCTATTTTTAGGCTACCTTGGGCCCAGTCGCAGCAGCCTTACCAGGCTGTTTGCATGCAGTTGCCGCTGTTGGTCAAAGCCTTTCTCAATGTGAGCGAGTAGTGATGGGATACCCTTTGACGGTAATGGTACCTCACTCTGTTGAGATTTTACTGACAAGGATGAAAATACATCATTTGACATGGGCCGGACTGACAAGTTATGAGATGAGCATTCTAGGTCCTCCAAATGTAACATTGAAAATATGTACAGTGCTGAACCCAGCAACATTACTTCCAAGCGATACTGTTGAAAGTGAAAAAGAAGATGTTGAGCATGATTGTCTTGAGGTAACTGAGTTATGCACAAAACCAAGACCAGATATCAGAGAAACACAATTGGAAGAAAATGACCAAATTGTCTTTGTTGATGGCTCATGTCTCAGAGATGGTACAGGAACATTGAGAGCAGGATATGCTGTGTGCACTGTTACCAGTACTTTAGAAGCTTCTTGGCTTTGAGGTGTATATTCTGCAGAAGTAGCAGAATTGGTAGCTCTTACTAGAGCATGCCATGTATCTGCTAGATTTAGAGTCACTATCCACAAATATAGCCAATATGGACTCAGAATTGTTCATGATTTTGGTCAGCTGTGGTCACATAAAGGTTTCCTGACCTCTGCTGGTTCACCATTGAGAAATGGTGACAAAACAAAAGAATTGGTGCATGCAATACAGTTGCCTGAAGAAATTGCCCTGGTGAAATGCAGTGCACATCTAAAGTCACAGGACTACATCTCACTAGGAAATAAATATGAGTATCAAGTCACAAGGTTTTGCGCATTGAACTGTATTTCATTCAAAGACAAGTGGGAATTGATGTCAGAAGAAGATAACACATGAACAAGTTTTACATTGAAGGTGATCAATACTTTAGAAGAGTTGAGAACACTGCAGAGTGATGTTTACAAAGAAGAGAAAAAACTTTGGTCCAAATTCAAATGTGTTCAAAGGGCTGATGAATTATGGGTTTCTGAGGAAGGTCAGATGGTCCTGCCAAATAGTTTATTGTCACAAATGGCCAGGTTTTATCATGGCCAGGCACACATTGGGAGAGATGCCATGGTTCGGCTGTTCAAGATTGACTGGTTCAATCCCAAGATTAGGCAGGCAGCAGAGGCAGAATGGCATCGTTGTATAATCTGTCAGCATCTAAATGTGGGAAAAGGGACAGTGGTAAATTTGAGCCACATTGGAAGAGCAGGAGGTCCATTCAGCAGAATGCAATTGGATTTCATTGAGATGCCTGTGTGTGGAGGGTTGAAGTACGTGTTGGTGATTGTGTGCATTTTTGGTCACTGGATTGAAGCATACCCCACAAGAAGGAATGACAGTCTCACAGTAGCAAAATTGTTACTTCGGGAGTTGATGCCACATTTCGGGTTCCTGATCTCTTTAGAATCAGATAGCAGAACTCACTTCTAACAACGCAGTGATTAAACTCTTGTGTGCAGCACTAAACATTGAGCAGAAGTTGCATTGTAGCTATCGACATGAAGCTTTGGGACTAGTGGAACAGAAGAATGGTACCTTGAAAAAAAGAATTGCAAAGATGTGTGCAGCTGCGAATCTGAAATGGCCAGATGCATTGCCTTTGGTGTTGATATCGATAAGAAGCACACCTGATAGGAAGAAAGGGCTGTCGCCTCATGAGATCCTCATGGGCAGAGCAATAAGACTACCGGTACGTTCCAGCCAATGCACTTTTAGATATTACAGATGATATGGTGTTGGACTACTGCAATGGTCTGGCTGATGTGGTTTGCTGTTTCTGTCAGCTGGTGCAGGCCACCACCTTGCCACCCATCCACGATCCAGGGCACAATCTGAGAGCCGATGACTGGGTCGATGTCCGAAAACGTGTTCACAAGTGGCATGTCCACTGAATCGTGAAAAAGTGTTGTTGAGAGCGCCAATAACTGTGAAACAGGTTGCTGCACCTGAACCAGAAAAAGAACTAAGAGAGCCTGAAATCAAACAAGAGCTTGTGGATGATGGTTCTGTTACCCCTGTAAGAGACGAAAGTGAAGAATTTCAGGATGGTGCAGCAGAATCAATCTCAATGGATCCAGCAGGAGAGCCTAGCTCAGAAGGGGTTCTCCAAGAAGCAGATGGTACTGAGAAGCAAACAGAGCAAGTGCCAGACCAAGAGGGGGAAAGAGTCGAGACGGATCAAAGTGAAAGTGATTCGACTCCTCCTGAGCCCGTTGCAGGTCCATCAAGAGAAATCACCACAGAGAAAGAGAAGGAGAACGGTCCAATCCTGAAAAGAATATTAACAGAGGGATCAAGAAAAGGAGATAATTGGCCTGAGTCGCTAGTAGAGAAAAGAAAGGAAGTGGTCATAAATGAAACAATAGAGGAAGAAGTAGATACTACGAGAAAGGAAGAATTGAGTGAAGGAGAACTAAGTGGTGAGCGAAAGTTGAAAAGAAAGCAAATAGCAAGTCGGCGTTAGGCAGGTCCTGAGCGGGTGTATGCAACTACTAATGAATGGCAACACAAGTTTATGTCCTTTTGCTTTGATAGAGAGGTTCTGAGTCAGTACTTTAATGTAACCTGATGTGAACAAGGAGCTGAAATTGTTGAAACAATCTGAAGAAATATCAAAAGTAGAATAGAGACTGTTGAAAATAAACTGGAAGAGACATTGATAACCTGATTTGACAAAAACTCAGATGTGACAAGCTGCTAATTGATGTAGACAAGGGAAAAGGGTTCCTGAATGTGAGACTGAACTGTGAGAGAAGAATGTTTTCCTTATTTTTGATTTTTACTGCACTTTATATAAGAGTTACTTCTGCTTTCTGATTCTTTACAGATCATGGCTGAGTTAAATAATCAAGTTAGAAATGCTAGGTGCTGTAGATATATGAGTGTTGGACTGGCAATTATGTGTGGAATTGCGTTTATAGTGGTGATTGTGCGAATGTCTGTTCTTGATGTGAAAGGAGGCAACCGTACTTCTGCTCCTGAGACTACTACACAAATGGCTTTAGAGAGGTTTAAAGTAGATGAGAACATTTTGCATAACTATACTAATGCTCAAGGAGAGCTGTCTTCTAATGTTTTCTACTGCTTGTTGAGTGAGTATGTTGAGACCATGGATGCAAGAAATTGTCTTGTATGTACGCAAATTCCTTCATCAGTAGAGGAAGGCGTTATGTACCACAGTCTTCCATTAACTTACGGAATAAGCTGTAGTTTGCTACTGACAAGGTTCTATAACCAAAAGTATATACAGTATTTTTACTCTAATTATGATGTAGTGTTTTTGTTTGGTCCTATTATTAGATATTTGAGTAGAATAGCTAAAGATCATGATATAGCATTAATTAGAGGATTCTTTGAGCCTATGCTAACCTTTGGAACCACATAGGCACACAGAAATAACCTCACATGCTTGCTTACACCTTTAGAAAAGAGTTTCATAGGGCATACTGATGACAGGAGTAAGGCATTAAAAGAGAAATTAGAAAAAGGACTTATAAGAATGATTATTCTTACACTTCTATTAGAACGCAAGGAAAATTAACACTAGATGCATTACACATAGGAAAGCTTTGTATATATCTGCCAAAATCACGCACTGACACTTTATTTGTGGGAACGAGTGAATTTAGGCTTGTGTTTTTGTTTCAGAGTAAGTGGACCTTTATGTTGAATGGTCAGGACCAGGTGATTTCTGGTATCTATTATATTTGTGGACTTAATGCTTATTACCGTCTTCCAAGAGGATGGTATGGGACATGTTATTTTGGGATAGTTTTCCAAAAGATTTATCAGATAGATGACTTAAAGAAGTTCCCGAAATTGACTGACTGAATAACATCATAAGCAACAGAGGAGGGAAACCTCTTATGCAGTTGTTGGTGATTCCAGCACTGGGAGTCATCCTGAATTCGATCAAGATACGAAAGTTGTCTACTATTGTGGATAACATGCTGACAAATTTCACAGGGGCAATACTCCTGATTGATACTGAATTAGCTGCAGATAGCGCTATGATGCTTCAAAATCGCCTTTGTTTAGACACATCCTTTTAGCGAAGGACGGTGGAGTCTGTAAAATTATTAACTCTAGGCACTGCTGCTTTTACATACTGGATAACAGAAATAGATAAGAGACTTACTAACCTGACTAACTCAAGGAAGGATTTGAAGGAATTGAAAGAACCAGGTGTTTTGGGAAAAGGTTGGAAAGGGATTTGCTTCAATGGGAAATTGGCTTAGTAACATTTGGAATGGGGTATTATTAGAAATCATACAGGGAATATTAATTGTGATTACTTGCATATTAGGATTATGGGGTTCATGTAAATTGTGTCAAAAGACTAAATTGAAAAGGTCTACAAATGATCAGAGGAGGGAGGAACGAAACAGGGAAAGAATTAAAGAGAAGATTTGAGAAGGAGACAAAATACCTAAGAAATTGAACTGTGAAAATGATGATGGTAAAAGTAGTGTGATGACATATTTAGTCATCAGTGGAGGGATTGCTGTAGCAGATATGTTAATTAGAAATATTAATGAGTGTTTATCCATTTCGATTAATAAGAAAATTATAGAAATATTAACATAGAAAATGAATGGGCACATTTGAAAATGTGCCCACAAAGATTGGTCACCAGGATTCACAAATTATATTAAAATGACTAAAAATTATGTGAAATGTTGAAAATGTGAAATAATAATGTAGTAATATGTCATATTGAGATATATAACGTATGTTTTACATTATATAGTAGAGCTAACTTAGCTGAAGTTGTGGCCTAGTTTTTGCCAGGCCTCATGCAGAAGCTGAATAATCATGCAATGTAGAGAAGCTAATGTGCTGAACTGACCCTGAACTGCTTGTTGTTAATAAAGTCTGTTTAGCTAGAATTTTCTACGATAAACCAATGGACAAGAGATGATGCAACTAGAGCATGTATCAAAATCAGTGTAAAGCAGATGAGATGTACTTTTCCAAGACTCGAACAATAGAGACGCTGACTGGAGAAGAAGATGCAACATTTTCGATACCTGATGAGCCGGATGATGAGGACATTGTGCAGTAAACCAATCGACACCCTGAGTACGGCTCAATATTAGAATTCATAGATGTGGAAAATAGAAATTATTGGGTAGGGTAATAACTGGTGATTAACTGACCAATTGGAAATTGGGGGATATTCTGGGTGACTTTGATAAAATGACATGGCAGAAGGGGAGAGTTCAGATCCTAGGGGAGAGCTGATGGTGATGAGACGGATAGAGAGCGATGTCAAGGTAACATGAGATTCTGTCATTGGGCTCATGCTCTTGAGAATCTGATGTGATGGTGATCGTTTGACGACCTGAAGACGAAGACTGATTTTGTTGCTGATCCATACCGTGGATATGACAATGTGACTGATTTACCTTTTATGTCTTTTGTTGATAGGTACCTACTGCGCTGCTTTTAAGTAGATTTTTTCTCTTAGCTAGATGTTCTTCCAAATTCACGTTCTAAGCAGTTTTTACATGAAGTCCCACATGCTAATGCTAATATGAAATAGGTAAGGTCCCTATTTTGAGAAAGTAGACATATACAGTGACAATTGAATTTAATTATGATAAACCAATCACAGAATAGACCAGATTCAAACCCTGCATCAGTCCACATTCAAACCGAAAACTGGTGTGTACTACTACCCACTTTACTTGCTTTGATGGCACATATACTAAAATTGGAACGATACAGAGAAGATTAGCATGGCCCTTGCGCAAGGATGACACGCAAATTCATGAAGCCAGGTCCTGTGTAGGCTTACCGACTGGATTAAAGACAAAGATGCATTAAGCCATCTGCAGGCAGGATTTAGGCAGAAAACAAGTACAATAGATCAGATTTTTCATTTTCCAGCAATAAAATGGAAAATTGTCTATTTGGAGGCAGGGAGACTCTTTGTTGCTTTTGTGGACCTTAAGTCCACTTTAGACCTGGTCCCCCGAGACGAATTATGGGAGATCATGGGCATGGTCGGAGTTCCGGGACCCTTGCTAAAACTGATTCAAGGTTTATACTCTGGAAGCTATGCTAGAATAAGGTGGGGAACAGACGGTGAACTCACAGAGGAGCTCCCATTGCAGAAAGGTGTGAGACAGAGTTGTGTACTGGCCCCCACACTTCTTTTACTCTTTATAAATGTTTGCATACCCTATTTACATGATTGTGAAAATGACACCCTGAAATTGGATGGAGTTAAGACTCCATGGCCCTCATTCTGACCTTGGCGGGCGGCGGAGGCCGCCCACCAAAGTCCCGCCGTCAGGTTACCGTCCCGCGTTCCTTCAGGCCGCGTTCCTTCAGGTCGCCCGCCAGCCCAGCGGGAAAGAGGCTTCCACGATGAAGCCGGCTCGGAATCGAGCCGGCGGAGTGGAAGCTGTGCGACGGGTGCAGTTGCACCCGTCGCGTATTTCACTGTCTGCGCAGCAGACAGTGAAATACAATTAGGGGCCCTCTTACGGGGGCCCCTGCAATGCCCATGCCAGTGGCATGGGCACTGCAGGGGCCCCCAGGGGCCCCGCGACCCCCCCCTACCGCCATCCGGATCCCGGCGGTCGGACCGCCGGGATCTGGATGGCGGTAGGGGGGGTCGGAATCCCCTCGGCGGCGCAGCTAGCTGCGCCGCCTTGGAGGATTCAATGGGGCGGCGGTACACTGGCGGGAGCCCGCCAGTGTTGCCGGTCCGACCGCGGCTTTACCGCCGCGGTCGGAATCCCCATTGGAGCACCGCCGGCCTGTCGGCGGTGCTCCCGCGGTCCTCCGCCCTGGCGGTCTTTGACCGCCAGGGTCAGAATGACCGCCCATGTCTCTTATTTGAGGACAATACTTTACTGCTCTCACAAACTGCCTCAGGATTAGCCAGGTTCCTTGAGAAATTCTTGGGGTTTTGTAGGGACCATGGTCTCCAAATGAATGCCACTAAGGCTAAATATATGGTGTTTGGGGATACAAATCGTAGAATGAGGAAAACAATAATGCTTGATGGCAAAATTCTAGAAAGAGTAATAGGTTTTGACTATTTAGGAGTCAGGATGGAGGATTCGCATAAATGGCCAGCTCATCTGCTAAAGTGTACTATGTCACTGAAACAAAAAGCAGGTGGCATATTGGGATTCGCTGCTACATCAACTAGATATTCCATCACGCCAGCAATGGAAATTTATAAAAGCCAAATCAGAGGATGAGCCATATATGGGGGAGAGCTATGGAAGCATAGCAATTGGCATGATCTAGGGAGAGAGGAAAACCTGTATCTAAAAGCATTACTAACAGTTTGAGCTCTCCCACACTGCCCATCCGAATGGACCTAAATGTACACTCCATCACAGAGATAGCTGCCCTAAGGCCACTCCAATACTGGATTAGACCATGGTCTATAGATACTTTAGACCTGTGTAGAGCTTGGCTCAGAGTGCTGTTAGCAGCCCCCCAAACAGAGAAAATCCCAGGGTGCAAATATGTGAAAAAAGCCTTTCACAAACTTGGCTTAGGCCAGTACTTGTCAGATTCTACATATCTTCCAAAGAATTCTATTCAGACTTTGAAGGATGCTTATTGGATAAGCTGGCAAGTAGATGAGTTGGCATTAGTCCCGTCTTCCAGCTTGGCAGACGATTTCTTATTAACAAAGTGCCATTACAAGTTTGAGCAGTATTTAGATATAATAACTTCACCTTCAGCACATGCACTTTATATCAGATTTAGAGTTGGATCATTACCTCTGTGGACTTTTACTTCAAGATGGGAACAAACAGAAAACCCAACTGATCTCTGTCCAAAGGGATGTATAACCCGAGATAGTATTGCACGTTTTATTTTTTTGCCAGGCATACAAGAAACAGAGGGCTTGCTGGATCAGACCATTATGCAAATCACTGGGTATCAGGGATCGCCACTCGGTTCTTAGAGTCTGCAATACAAGCCTGTGTGTGATTGTAGTATGCGCACTGGCAAGGTTTTTAGAGGCAATCTGGCACATCAGAGGCAAATTCTTGAGTATAAAAGTATACATTTTATTTTTAACTATGGATATTACTTTTGCATACACACATTTCTAGTGAACAAGAGAACATATCAGTTAGATGTAATCACTTGCAATTAACAGTGAGACAATAGAACGGAAATCTTATTCATGCAATTGGCTGAACGATACAAAGTATTCTGTACATTGTGTGAATCAATAGGCCCTTATTGCTCTTTGCACAAAGATTTGTATTTGTAACAATGTATTAACATTTTTATTGTGATGTGTATTTGTGTATTTTTTATACGTTTTATACTATGGATATTTTGTATATTTGTACCATATGGCTTCGGGTGAGTTTTGGACCTTAGTTTTTATTAAGATTCATTTGAATTTTATTCATTTTTTTAGTGTTTTTTTAAATGTAAGAATTATTGTTAATATGCTTTTAGAGTATTCTTGCCGGAATAAAGCTGAATTGAATGGATGATTCAACTTTCTTTAAATTGTTGCTGGTGCTCTTCCAATTGTATTACATGGACTTTTGACCTCTTTTGGTTGCACCTTTGGAGCAGTAGGTGCTTTGGTTGGGAGCATGACAGTATGACACATTGAGACAAGGGGGAGGTGTGGTGGTCTATTTATCTCACTGCTCTGTATTGATGATCGGTGCAGGCCAGTGGCGTCGTTGACGCGGTCACAGTGGTTTTCCTTCTTGAACTGCACAAAACACACAGTTCCCAGTGCTGTAGGCAGATGAAACTGAAGTCTTTGATATCCATCAGACTTCCAACAGGAGGCAAGCTCTACTCCAAGCCCTTGGAGAACTTTCTCAAGCAGGATGCACAACAAAGTTCACCCTTTGCTCTGTTTTAAAGCAGAAACAGCAACTGCAGGCCACCCCGGGTAAAGCAACAAAGCAAAGGGATAGTACTCCTCCTCGACCTCCTCAGCTCTTCTCCTTGGCAGAGGTTCCTCTTGATTCCAGAAAGATTCTAAAAGTCTGGGGTTTTGGGTCAAATGCATATACCCCTTTCTGCCTTTGAAGTTGGCAAATTTCAAAGAAAAGTCTCAGTTGTTTGCAAGATTATTCCTTGTCCAGGCCCCAGACACACACCAGGGGGTTGTAGACTGCATTGTGTGAAGGCAGGCACAGTCTTTTTAGGTGTGAGTGAACACTCCTCCCTCCACTCTAGATCAGATGGCTCATGAGGACATGTAGGCTACACCCCAGCTCCCTTTGTGTCACTGTCTAGAGGGAAT
Source organism: Pleurodeles waltl (assembly GCF_031143425.1). Classification (NCBI taxonomy): domain Eukaryota; kingdom Metazoa; phylum Chordata; class Amphibia; order Caudata; family Salamandridae; genus Pleurodeles; species Pleurodeles waltl. Next base: position 402,867,158 of record NC_090439.1, read on the forward strand.
TTACAACAGCCCAACTATCAAACTGACCCAGATGGTGAATCCACAAACAGGCAGAGTCACAGAATGGTTTAAGCAAGAAAATGCCTACTTTCTAAAAGTGGCATTTTCAAACGAGCAGTCTAAAAACAACTTCACTAAAAGATGTATTTTTTAATTTGTGAGTCCAGAGATCCCAATCTCCATATTTCTATCTGCTCTCAAAGGGAATCTACACTTTAATAATATTTAAAGGCAGCCCCCATGTTAACCTATGAGAGAGATAGGCCTTGCACAATGAAAACCAAATTTGGCAGTTTTTCACTGTTAGGACATGCAAAACACAACAGCAAATGTCCTACCTTCTAAATTCACTGCACCCTGCCCCTGGGGCCACCTAGGGCCTACTTTAGGGGTGTCCTACATGTAGTAAAAGGGAAAGTCTGGGCTGCCAGGTCACATTGGCAGTTTAAAACTGCACATGCAGATATTGCAGTGGCAGGTCTGAGCCATGTTTACAAGGCTACTCATGTGGGTGGCACAAACAGTGCTGCAGGCCCACTAGCAGTATTTGATTCATAGGCCCTGGGCACCTCTAGTGCACTTTACTAGGGACTTAACAGTATATCAAATGTACCAATCATGGATGAACCAATCAACAGTACAATTTATATAGAGAGCACTTGCACTTTGGCACTGATTAGCAGTGGTAAAGTGAGCAGAGACAATAAACCAGCAAAACAGAGTCCAGTACACCATAAAAACACGAGGTCAGAAGGCAAAAAGACAGGGGAGACATGAGAAAAGCTGCCAGGTCTAACAGTAGGCATACAGCAAAGAGTATTGGATGGTGATGTGAGTACCACTTTGACGCTAGGGCTAAAAGCGTATGTACTTATTTCTGAGATCGGTATTTTATTTCTTCATGGACTACAATTTGCAGGTGACAAGATGGTAGTCTAACACCCTTCCACTCCCAAGGGTTCCTTGTACCACAGGAGTAGGATGAGCCTACTTAATGGTGTAAGCAATAAGCATGATAAATGGGGAAAAATGCACATTTTGCCATTATTACTGACACAATAAGTATAAAGCTGGACACATGAAATTCTAAACTGCATGAGACTCTGTGAGGAAGATCTCCCTTAACCCCTTCTGTGCCGCGGACGTAGTGGTTACGTCCTGCGGCACAGTGCTGCTGTGCCGAGGACGTAACCACTACGTCCTCGGCACACAGCCCAGAGGGAGCGCTCTCGCTCCCTCTGTGGGGTTCCCCCCCACCCCCCCAAGTCAGGGATGGAAGGGGAAGCCCTTCCCCTCCCACCCCCGACCCCCCCCAACCCCCCCTGTGACGTCAGCGCGCGAGCGCGCGCTGATTAGTCACAGGGTCTCCCCCATCGCGCTGGAAGCAGAGCTTCCAGCGCGATTGAAAAAGAAATGCTTTTGCATTTCTTTTTCAATCCCATGGGGGAGGCCCCGAGAGGCTTCAAAGGGAAGGAAATGTATTTCCTTCCCTTTGAAGTCTCTCACAGGTTTCAAAAGCCGGATTGCTTGCAATCCGGCTTTTGAAACCCCACTAGACACCAGGGATTTTTTTTTTTTTCTTGAAATTGGCAAAAGGGAGCGACCCCTTGGGCAAGGGTCGCTCCCAGGGGGGCATTTTTTTAGGAAGGCCTTTTCTGCCCCACCTGGGGGCAGATTGGCCTATTATTAGGCCGATCTGCCCCCAGGGGGGGCAGAAACCTCTAGGCACCAGGGACCATTTTTTTTTTTTTTTTTTTTTGTGATGAATTCTTTTTTTTTAGGTGGGGAGCGATCCCTTAGGCAAGGGTCGCTCCCCTACGGGGCAATATATATTTAGGCCATTTCTGCCCCCCTTGGGGGCAGATTGGCCTATTTTGATAAGGCCAATCTGCCCCCAAGGGGGGCAGAAACCATTAGACACCAGGGAGTTTGTTTTTGCGCGCGAATGTCACGCAACAAAGCGACCCCTTTGGCAAGGGTCGCTCCCAGGGGGGGCAATTTTTTGGGAAGGCCTTTTCTGCCCCCCCTGGGGGCAGATCGGCCTATTATTAGGCCGATCTGCCCCCAGGGGGGGAAGAAACCTCTAGGCGCCAGGGCAAATTTTTTTTTGTGTTTTTTTTTTTTGTTGTTTCTTTTTTTAGAGATGGGGAGCGACCCATCAGGCAAGGGTCGCTCCCCTGGGGGGGCAAATTGTATTTAGACCATTTCTGCCCCCCTGGGGGCAGATTGGCCTATTATTAGGCCGAACTGCCCCCGGGGGGGGGCAGAACACTCTAGGCGCCATGAGCAATTTTTTTTTTGTGTTTTTTTTTTTTGTTGTTTCTTTTTTTAGAGATGGGGAGCGACCCATCAGGCAAGGGTCGCTCCCCTGGGGGGGCAAATTGTATTTAGACCATTTCTGCCCCCCTGGGGGCAGATTGGCCAATTTTAGGTCAATCTGCCCCCAAGGGGGCAGAAACCACAAGGCACCGGGGATTTGTTTTTTGGCACCAATGTCACGCAGGGGGAGCGACCCCGTAGGCAAGGGTCGCTCCCGGGGGGGGGGGTGTGCCGGTTGGGGGGGCAAATTTATTTTAGGACATTTCTGCCCCCCCGGGGGACAGATCGGCCTATTTTTAGGCCGAACTGCCCCCGGGGGGGGGGAGAACACTCTAGGCGCCAGGGCAATTTTTTTTTTGTGTTTTTTTTTTTTGTTGTTTCTTTTTTTAGAGATGGGGAGCGACCCATCAGGCAAGGGTCGCTCCCCTGGGGGGGCAAATTGTATTTAGACCATTTCTGCCCCCCTGGGGGCAGATTGGCCAATTTTAGGTCAATCTGCCCCCAAGGGGGCAGAAACCACTAGGCACCGGGGATTTGTTTTTTGGCGCCAATGTCACGCAGGGGGAGCGACCCCGTAGGCAAGGGTCGCTCCCGGGGGGGGGTGTGGGGGTTGGGGGGGCAAATTTATTTTAGGCCATTTCTGCCCCCCCGGGGGACAGATCGGCCTATTATTAGGCCGAACTGCCCCCGGGGGGGGGGGGGCAGAACACTCTAGGCGCCAGGGCAAATTTTTTTTTTGTGTTTTTTTTTTTTGTTGTTTCTTTTTTTAGAGATGGGGAGCGACCCATCAGGCAAGGGTCGCTCCCCTGGGGGGGCAAATTGTATTTAGACCATTTCTGCCCCCCTGGGGGCAGATTGGCCAATTTTGGGTCAATCTGCCCCCAAGGGGGCAGAAACCACAAGGCACTGGGGATTTGTTTTTTGGCGCCAATGTCACGCAGGGGGAGCGACCCCGTAGGCAAGGGTCACTCCCGGGGGGGGTGTGGGGGTTGGGGGGGCAAATTTATTTTAGGCCATTTCTGCCCCCCCGGGGGACAGATCGGCCTATTTTTAGGCCGAACTGCCCCCGGGGGGGGGCAGAACACTCTAGGCGCCAGGGCAATTTTTTTTTTGTGTTTTTGTTTTTTGTTGTTTCTTTTTTTAGAGATGGGGAGCGACCCATCAGGCAAGGGTCGCTCCCCTGGGGGGGCAAATTGTATTTAGACCATTTCTGCCCCCCAGGGGGCAGATTGGCCAATTTTAGGTCAATCTGCCCCCAAGGGGGCAGAAACCACTAGGCACCGGGGATTTGTTTTTTGGCGCCAATGTCACGCAGGGGGAGCGACCCCGTAGGCAAGGGTCGCTCCCGGGGGGGCGGTGGGGGTTGGGGGGGCAAATTTATTTTAGGCCATTTCTGTCCCCCCGGGGGACAGATCGGCCTATTATTAGGCCGAACTGCCCCCGGGGGGGGGGGCAGAACACTCTAGGCGCCAGGGCAATTTTTTTTTTGTGTTTTTTTTTTTGTTGTTTCTTTTTTTAGAGATGGGGAGCGACCCATCAGGCAAGGGTCGCTCCCCTGGGGGGGCAAATTGTATTTAGACCATTTCTGCCCCCCTGGGGGCAGATTGGCCAATTTTAGGTCAATCTGCCCCCAAGGGGGCAGAAACCACTAGGCACCGGGGATTTGTTTTTTGGCGCCAATGTCACGCAGGGGGAGCGACCCCGTAGGCAAGGGTCGCTCCCGGGGGGGGGTGTGGGGGTTGGGGGGGCAAATTTATTTTAGGCCATTTCTGCCCCCCCGGGGGACAGATCGGCCTATTATTAGGCCGAACTGCCCCCCGGGGGGGGGCTGAACACTCTAGGCACCAGGGCAATTTTTTTTTTGTGTGTTTTTTTTTTTGTTGTTTCTTTTTTTAGAGATGGGGAGCGACCCATCAGGCAAGGGTCGCTCCCCTGGGGGGGCAAATTGTATTTAGACCATTTCTGCCCCCCTGGGGGCAGATTGGCCAATTTTAGGTCAATCTGCCCCCAAGGGGGCAGAAACCACAAGGCACCGGGGATTTGTTTTTTGGCGCCAATGTCACGCAGGGGGAGCGACCCCGTAGGCAAGGGTCGCTCCCGGGGGGGGGTGGAGGTTGGGGGGCAAATTTATTTTAGGCCATTTCTGCCCCCCCGGGGGACAGATCGGCCTATTTTTAGGCCGAACTGCCCCCGGGGGGGGGCAGAACACTCTAGGCACCAGGGCAATTTTTTTTTTGTGTTTTTTTTTTGTTGTTTCTTTTTTTAGAGATGGGGAGCGACCCATCAGGCAAGGGTCGCTCCCCTGGGGGGGCAAATTGTATTTAGACCATTTCTGCCCCCCTGGGGGCAGATTGGCCAATTTTAGGTCAATCTGCCCCCAAGGGGGCAGAAACCACTAGGCACCGGGGATTTGTTTTTTAGCGCCAATGTCACGCTGGGGGAGCGACCCCGTAGGCAAGGGTCGCTCCCGGGGGGGGGGGGGGGGTTGGGGGGGCAAATTTATTTTAGGCCATTTCTGCCCCCCCGGGGGACAGATCGGCCTATTATTAGGCCGAACTGCACACGGGGGGGGCAGAAACCTCTAGGTGCCAGGGGAATTTTTCTTTTTTTTCTTTTTTTTTTTCTTTTTTTTTTTTTTTTAGAGATGGGGAGCGACCCATCAGGCAAAAGTCGCTCCCCTGGGGGACAAATTGTATTTAGGCCATTTCTGCCCCCCTTGGGGGCAGATTGGTTGAGTTTAGGTCAACCTGCCCCCAAGGGGGCAGAAACCACTAGGCACCGGGGATTTGTTTTTTGGTGCCAATGTCACGCAGGGGGAGCGACCCCGTAGGCAAGGGTCGCTCCCGGCGGGGGAGGGTGGGGGTTGGGGGGGCAAATTTATTTTAGGGCATTTCTGCCCCCCCCCCCCTGGGGCCGGCTGAGCTACAGGCCAAACACCACAGGTAGGCACCTTGCAAGAAACACCTCTGTTTTCTGTGAAAAAATATGTTGTGTCCACGTTGTGTTTTGGGCCATTTCCTTTTGTGGGCGCTAGGCCTACCCACAGAAGTGATGTACCATTTTTATCGAGAGACTTAGGGGAACGCTGGGTGGAAGGAAATTTGTGGCTCCTCTCAGATTCCAGAACTTTCTGTCACCGAAATGAGAACAAAAAGTGTTTTTTGGGCCAAATTTTGATGTTTGCAAAGGATTCTGGGTAACATAACCTGGTCAGAGCCCCGCAAGTCACCCCATCTTGGATTCCCCTGGGTTTCTAGTTTTCAAAAATGCACTGGTTTGCTAGGTTTCCTCAGGTGTCGGCTGAGCTACAGGCCAAAATCCACAGGTAGGCACTGCTTTTTATAAAAAAATGTGATTTGTCCACGTTGTGTTTTGGGCCCTTTCCTTTCGTGGGCGCTAGTCCTACCCACACAAGTGAGGTATCATTTTTATCGGGAGACTTGGGGGAACGCTGGGTAGAAGGAAATTTGTGGCTCCTCTCAGATTCCAGAACTTTCTGCCACAGAAATGTGAGTAACATGTGTATTTTTAGCCAAATTTTGAGGTTTGCAAAGGATTCTGGGTAACAGAACCTGGTCCGAGCCCCGCAAGTCACCCCTCCTTGGATTCCCCTAGGTTTCTAGTTTTCAGAAATGCACAGGTTTGGTAGGTTTCCCTAGGTGCCGGCTGAGCTAGAGGCCAAAATCTACAGGTAGGCACTTCGCAAAAAACACCTCTGTTTTTTTCCAAAATTTAGGATGTGTCCACGTTGCGCTTTGGGGTGTTTCCTGTCGCCGGCGCTAGGCCTACCCACGCAAGTGAGGTATCATTTTTATCGGGAGACTTGGGGGAACGCTGGGTGGAAGGAAATTTGTAGCTCCTCTCAGATTCTAGAACTTTCTGCCACAGAAATGTGAGGGACATGTGTTTTTTTAGCAAAATTTTGAGGTTTGCAAAGGATTCTGGGTAACAGAACCTGGTCCGAGCCCCGCAAGTCACCCCTCCTTGGACTCCCCTAGGTCTCTAGTTTTCAGAAATGCACAGGTTTGGTAGGTTTCCCTAGGTGCCGGCTGAGGTAGAGGCCAAAATCTACAGGTAGGCACTTCGCAAAAAACACCTCTGTTTTTTTCCAAAATTTAGGATGTGTCCACGTTGCGCTTTGGGGTGTTTCCTGTCGCCGGCGCTAGGCCTACCCACGCAAGTGAGGTATCATTTTTATCGGGAGACTTGGGGGAACGCTGGGTAGAATGAAATTTGTGGCTCCTCCCAGATTCCAGAACTTTCTGCCACAGAAATGTGAGTAACATGTGTATTTTTAGCCAAATTTTGAGGTTTGCAAAGGATTCTGGGTAACAGAACCTGGTCCGAGCCCCGCAAGTCACCCCTCCTTGGATTCCCCTAGGTCTCTAGTTTTCAGAAATACACAGGTTTGGTAGGTTTCCCTAGGTGCCGGCTGAGCTAGAGGCCAAAATCTACAGGTAGGCACTTTGCAAAAAACACCTCTGTTTTTTTCCAAAATTTAGGATGTGTCCACGTTGCGCTTTGGGGTGTTTCCTGTCGCCGGCGCTAGGCCTACCCACGCAAGTGAGGTATCATTTTTATCGGGAGACTTGGGGGAACGCTGGGTGGAAGGAAATTTGTAGCTCCTCTCAGATTCCAGAACTTTCTGCCACAGAAATGTGAGGGACATGTGTTTTTTTAGCCAAATTTTGAGGTTTGCAAAGGATTCTGGGTAACAGAACCTGGTCCGAGACACACAAGTCACCCCTCCTTGGATTCCCCTAGGTTTCTAGTTTTCAGAAATGCACAGGTTTGGTAGGTTTCCCTAGGTGGCGGCTGAGCTAGAGGCCAAAATCTCCAGGTAGTCACTTTGCTAAAAACAGCTCTGTTTTCTGTGATGTGTCCACGTTGTGTTTTGGGGCATATCCTGTCGCGGGCGCTAGGCCTACCCACACAAGTGAGGTATCATTTTTATCGGGAGACGTGGGGGAACGCTGGGTGGAAGGAAATTTGTGGCTCCTCTCAGATTCCAGAACTTTCTGCCACAGAAATGTGAGGAACATGTGTTTTTTTAGCCAAATTTTGAGGTTTGCAAAGGATTCTGGGTAACAGAACCTGGTCCGAGCCACACAAGTCACCCCTCCTTGGATTCCCCTAGGTCTCTAGTTTTCAGAAATGTACAGGTTTGGTAGGTTTCCCTAGGTGCCGGCTGAGCTAGAGGCCAAAATCTACAGGTAGTCACTTTGCTAAAAACAGCTCTGTTTTCTGTGATATGTCCACGTTGTGTTTTGGGGCATATCCTGTCGCGGGCGCTAGGCCTACCCACACAAGTGAGGTATCATTTTTATCGGGAGACGTGGGGGAACGCTGGGTGGAAGGAAATTTGTGGCTCCTCTCAGATTCCAGAACTTTCTGCCACAGAAATGTGAGGAACATGTGTTTTTTTAGCCAAATTTTGAGGTTTGCAAAGGATTCTGGGTAACAGAACCTGGTCCGAGCCACACAAGTCACCCCTCCTTGGATTCCCCTAGGTCTCTAGTTTTCAGAAATGTACAGGTTTGGTAGGTTTCCCTAGGTGTCGGCTGAGCTAGAGGCCAAAATCTACAGGTAGTCACTTTGCTAAAAACAGCTCTGTTTTCTGTGATATGTCCACGTTGTGTTTTGGGGCATATCCTGTCGCGGGCGCTAGGCCTACCCACACAAGTGAGGTATCATTTTTATCGGGAGACGTGGGGGAACGCTGGGTGGAAGGAAATTTGTGGCTCCTCTCAGATTCCAGAACTTTCTGCCACAGAAATGTGAGGAACATGTGTTTTTTTTGCCAAATTTTGAGATTTGCAAAGGATTCTGGGTAACAGAACCTGGTCCGAGCCCCTCAAGTCACCCCTCCTTGGATTCCCCTAGGTCTCTAGTTTTCAGAAATGCACAGGTTTGGTAGGTTTCCCTAGGTGGCGGCTGAGCTAGAGGCCAAAATCTACAGGTAGTCACTTTGCTAAAAACAGCTCTGTTTTCTGTGATATGTCCACGTTGTGTTTTGGGGCATATCCTGTCGCGGGCGCTAGGCCTACCCACACAAGTGAGGTATCATTTTTATCGGGAGACGTGGGGGAACGCTGGGTGGAAGGAAATTTGTGGCTCCTCTCAGATTCCAGAACTTTCTGCCACAGAAATGTGAGGAACATGTGTTTTTTTAGCCAAATTTTGAGGTTTGCAAAGGATTCTGGGTAACAGAACCTGGTCCGAGCCCCGCAAGTCACCCCTCCTTGGATTCCCCTAGGTCTCTAGTTTTCAGAAATGCACAGGTTTGGTAGGTTTCCCTAGGTGCCGGCTGAGCTAGAGGCCAAAATCTACAGGTAGGCACTTTGCAAAAAACACCTCTGTTTTTTTCCAAAATTTAGGATGTGTCCACGTTGCGCTTTGGGGTGTTTCCTGTCGCCGGCGCTAGGCCTACCCACGCAAGTGAGGTATCATTTTTATCGGGAGACTTGGGGGAACGCTGGGTGGAAGGAAATTTGTAGCTCCTCTCAGATTCCAGAACTTTCTGCCACAGAAATGTGAGGGACATGTGTTTTTTTAGCCAAATTTTGAGGTTTGCAAAGGATTCTGGGTAACAGAACCTGGTCCGAGACACACAAGTCACCCCTCCTTGGATTCCCCTAGGTCTCTAGTTTTCAGAAATATACAGGTTTGGTAGGTTTCCCTAGGTGGCGGCTGAGCTAGAGGCCAAAATCTCCAGGTAGTCACTTTGCTAAAAACAGCTCTGTTTTCTGGGATGTGTCCACGTTGTGTTTTGGGGCATATCCTGTCGCGGGCGCTAGGCCTACCCACACAAGTGAGGTATCATTTTTATCGGGAGACGTGGGGGAACGCTGGGTGGAAGGAAATTTGTGGCTCCTCTCAGATTCCAGAACTTTCTGCCACAGAAATGTGAGGAACATGTGTTTTTTTAGCCAAATTTTGAGGTTTGCAAAGGATTCTGGGTAACAGAACCTGGTCCGAGCCACACAAGTCACCCCTCCTTGGATTCCCCTAGGTCTCTAGTTTTCAGAAATGTACAGGTTTGGTAGGTTTCCCTAGGTGCCGGCTGAGCTAGAGGCCAAAATCTACAGGTAGTCACTTTGCTAAAAACAGCTCTGTTTTCTGTGATATGTCCACGTTGTGTTTTGGGGCATATCCTGTCGCGGGCGCTAGGCCTACCCACACAAGTGAGGTATCATTTTTATCGGGAGACGTGGGGGAACGCTGGGTGGAAGGAAATTTGTGGCTCCTCTCAGATTCCAGAACTTTCTGCCACAGAAATGTGAGGAACATGTGTTTTTTTAGCCAAATTTTGAGGTTTGCAAAGGATTCTGGGTAACAGAACCTGGTCCGAGCCACACAAGTCACCCCTCCTTGGATTCCCCTAGGTCTCTAGTTTTCAGAAATGTACAGGTTTGGTAGGTTTCCCTAGGTGGCGGCTGAGCTAGAGGCCAAAATCTACAGGTAGTCACTTTGCTAAAAACAGCTCTGTTTTCTGTGATATGTCCACGTTGTGTTTTGGGGCATATCCTGTCGCGGGCGCTAGGCCTACCCACACAAGTGAGGTATCATTTTTATCGGGAGACGTGGGGGAACGCTGGGTGGAAGGAAATTTGTGGCTCCTCTCAGATTCCAGAACTTTCTGCCACAGAAATGTGAGGAACATGTGTTTTTTTAGCCAAATTTTGAGATTTGCAAAGGATTCTGGGTAACAGAACCTGGTCCGAGCCCCTCAAGTCACCCCTCCTTGGATTCCCCTAGGTCTCTAGTTTTCAGAAATGCACAGGTTTGGTAGGTTTCCCTAGGTGGCGGCTGAGCTAGAGGCCAAAATCTACAGGTAGTCACTTTGCTAAAAACAGCTCTGTTTTCTGTGATATGTCCACGTTGTGTTTTGGGGCATATCCTGTCGCGGGCGCTAGGCCTACCCACACAAGTGAGGTATCATTTTTATCGGGAGACGTGGGGGAACGCTGGGTGGAAGGAAATTTGTGGCTCCTCTCAGATTCCAGAACTTTCTGCCACAGAAATGTGAGGAACATGTGTTTTTTTAGCCAAATTTTGAGGTTTGCAAAGGATTCTGGGTAACAGAACCTAGTCCGAGCCCCGCAAGTCACCCCTCCTTGGATTCCCCTAGGTCTCTAGTTTTCAGAAATGCACAGGTTTGGTAGGTTTCCCTAGGTGGCGGCTGAGCTAGAGGCCAAAATCTACAGGTAGTCACTTTGCTAAAAACAGCTCTGTTTTCAGTGATATGTCCACGTTGTGTTTTGGGGCATATCCTGTCGCGGACGCTAGGCCTACCCACACAAGTGAGGTATCATTTTTATCGGGAGACGTGGGGGAACGCTGGGTGGAAGAAAATTTGTGGCTCCTCTCAGATTCCAGAACTTTCTGCCACAGAAATGTGAGGAACATGTGTTTTTTTAGCCAAATTTTGAGATTTGCAAAGGATTCTGGGTAACAGAACCTGGTCCAAGCCCCGCAAGTCACCCCTCCTTGGATTCCCCTAGGTCTCTAGTTTTCAGAAATGCACAGGTTTGGTAGGTTTCCCTAGGTGGCGGCTGAGCTAGAGGCCAAAATCTACAGGTAGTCACTTTGCTAAAAACAGCTCTGTTTTCTGTGATATGTCCACGTTGTGTTTTGGGGCATATCCTGTCGCGGGCGCTAGGCCTACCCACACAAGTGAGGTATCATTTTTATCGGGAGACGTGGGGGAACGCTGGGTGGAAGGAAATTTGTGGCTCCTCTCAGATTCCAGAACTTTCTGCCACTGAAATGTGAGGAACATGTGTTTTTTTAGCCAAATTTTGAGATTTGCAAAGGATTCTGGGTAACAGAACCTGGTCCGAGCCCCGCAAGTCACCCCTCCTTGGATTCCCCTAGGTCTCTAGTTTTCAGAAATGCACAGGTTTGGTAGGTTTCCCTAGGTGGCGGCTGAGCTAGAGGCCAAAATCTACAGGTAGTCACTTTGCTAAAAACAGCTCTGTTTTCTGTGATATGTCCACGTTGTGTTTTGGGGCATATCCTGTCGCGGGCGCTAGGCCTACCCACACAAGTGAGGTATCATTTTTATCGGGAGACGTGGGGGAATGCTGGGTGGAAGGAAATTTGTGGCTCCTCTCAGATTCCAGAACTTTCTGCCACAGAAATGTGAGTTACATGTGTTTTTTTAGCCAAATTTTGAGGTTTGCAAAGGATTCTGGGTAACAGAACCTGGTCCGAGCCCCGCAAGTCACCCCTCCTTGGATTCCCCTAGGTCTCTAGTTTTCAGAAATGCACAGGTTTGGTAGGTTTCCCTAGGTGGCGGCTGAGCTAGAGGCCAAAATCTACAGGTAGTCACTTTGCTAAAAACAGCTCTGTTTTCTGTGATATGTCCACGTTGTGTTTTGGGGCATATCCTGTCGCGGGCGCTAGGCCTACCCACACAAGTGAGGTATCATTTTTATCGGGAGACATGGGGGAACGCTGGGTGGAAGGAAATTTGTGGCTCCTCTCAGATTCCAGAACTTTCTGCCACAGAAATGTGAGGAACATGTGTTTTTTTAGCCAAATTTTGAGGTTTGCAAAGGATTCTGGGTAACAGAACCTGGTCCGAGCCCCGCAAGTCACCCCTCCTTGGATTCCCCTAGGTCTCTAGTTTTCAGAAATGCACAGGTTTGGTAGGTTTCCCTAGGTGGCGGCTGAGCTATAGGCCAAAATCTACAGGTAGTCACTTTGCTAAAAACAGCTCTGTTTTCTGTGATATGTCCACGTTGTGTTTTGGGGCATATCCTGTCACGGGCGCTAGGCCTACCCACACAAGTGAGGTATCATTTTTATCGGGAGACGTGGGGGAACGCTGGGTGGAAGGAAATTTGTGGCTCCTCTCAGATTCCAGAACTTTCTGCCACAGAAATGTGAGGAACATGTGTTTTTTTAGCCAAATTTTGAGGTTTGCAAAGGATTCTGGGTAACAGAACCTGGTCCGAGCCCCGCAAGTCACCCCTCCTTGGATTCCCCTAGGTCTCTAGTTTTCAGAAATGCACAGGTTTGGTAGGTTTCCCTAGGTGGCGGCTGAGCTAGAGGCCAAAATCTACAGGTAGTCACTTTGCTAAAAACAGCTCTGTTTTCTGTGATATGTCCACGTTGTGTTTTGGGGTATATCCTGTCGCGGGCGCTAGGCCTACCCACACAAGTGAGGTATCATTTTTATCGGGAGACGTGGGGGAACGCTGGGTGGAAGGAAATTTGTGGCTCCTCTCAGATTCCAGAACTTTCTGCCACAGAAATGTGAGGAACATGTGTTTTTTTAGCCAAATTTTGAGGTTTGCAAAGGATTCTGGGTAACAGAACCTGGTCCGAGCCACACAAGTCACCCCTCCTTGGATTCCCCTAGGTCTCTAGTTTTCAGAAATGCACAGGTTTGGTAGGTTTCCCTAGGTGGCGGCTGAGCTAGAGGCCAAAATCTACAGGTAGTCACTTTGCTAAAAACAGCTCTGTTTTCTGTGATGTGTCCACGTTGTGTTTTGGGGCATATCCTGTCGCGGGTGCTAGGCCTACCCACACAAGTGAGGTATCATTTTTATCGGGAGACGTGGGGGAACGCTGGGTGGAAGGAAATTTGTGGCTCCTCTCAGATTCCATAACTTTCTGCCACAGAAATGTGAGGAACATGTGCTTTTTTAGCCAAATTTTGAGATTTGCAAAGGATTCTGGGTAACAGAACCTGGTCCGAGCCACACAAGTCACCCCTCCTTGGATTCCCCTAGGTCTCTAGTTTTCAGAAATGCACAGGTTTGGTAGGTTTCCCTAGGTGGCGGCTGAGCTAGAGGCCAAAATCTACAGGTAGTCACTTTGCTAAAAACAGCTCTGTTTTCTGTGATGTGTCCATGTTGTGTTTTGGGGCATATCCTGTCGCGGGTGCTAGGCCTACCCACACAAGTGAGGTACCATTTTTATCGGGAGACTTGGGGGAACATAGATTAGCAAAACAAGTACTATTGCCCCTTGTCTTTCTCTACATTTTTTCCTTCCAAATATAGGAGTGTGTGTAAAAAAGACATCTATTTGAGAAATTCCCTGTAATTCACGTGCTACTATGGTCACCCCGGAATTCAGAGATGTGCAAATAACCACTGCTCCTCAACACCTTATCTTGTGCCCTTTTTGGAAATGCAAAGGTTTTCTTGATAGCAATTTTTTACTCCTTATATTTCAGCAAATGAATTGCTGTATACCCGGTATAGAATGAAAACGCACTGCAGGGTGCAGCTCATTTATTGGCTCTGGGTTCCTCGGGTTCTTGATGAACCTACAAGCCCTATATATCCCCGCAACCAGAGGAGTCCAGCAGACGTAACGGTATATTGCTTTCGATAATCTGACATTGCAGGGAAAAGTTACAGAGTAAAACGTAGAGAAAAATTTATGTTTTTTTCACCTCAATTTCAATATTTTTCTTTTTCAGCTGTTATTTTCTGTAGGAAACCCTTGTAGGATCTACACAAACGACCCCTTGCTGAATTTAGAATTTTGTCTACTTTTCAGAAATGTTTAGGTTTCTGGGATCCAGCATTGGTTTCATGACCATTCCTGTCACTGACTGGAAGGAGGCTGAAAGCACAAAAAATTGCACAAATGGGGTATGCCCCAGTAAAATGCCAAAATTGTGTTGAAAAATTGGGTTTTCTGATTCAAGTCTGCCTGTTCCTGAAAGCTGGGAAGCTGCTGAGTTTAGCACCGCAAACCCTTTGTTGATGCCATTTTCAGGGGAAAAACCACAAGCCTTCTTCTGCAGCCACTTTTTCCAATTTTTTTGAAAAAAACGAAATTTTCACTGTATTTTGGCCAATTTCTTGGCCTCCTTCAAGGGAACCCACAAAGTCTGGGTACCTCTAGAATCCCTAGGATGTTGGAAAAAAAGGACGCAAATTTGGCTTGGTTAGCTTATGTGGACAAAAAGTTATGAGGGCCTAAGCGCGAACTGCCCCAAATAGGCAAAAAAAGGCCCGGCACAGGAGGGGGAAAAGGCCTGGCAGCGAAGGGGTTAAGAGTAAATATTACTGCATGAGCCATTGACAAATAAGCATTAGTTGTGAACGCAAGGTGATAAATTTGATGTATGATCAAGAGTGATATATCTTGATTCCTTTTTCACCCCACATGTGAAATGCATTGAGAAGGGGGCTGTGTACAACATGCCTGAAATATGGTTCAAGATATTATGCACCATGTACAAATGAAAAGAATCAACTGAGAGTGCATTAAAAATATCATTGTAAGTATGGAAAGGAGTTCTTAATAATGTAATGACGTCAGGGTTTCACTTATGTTGCATTAGGTAACTGCCTTTATAGGAGCCAACATGCACTTTAGATATGATCTACGTGATACACAACATTGAGCCACAGTTGGCACCCAGCTTGCAGACACATGTTGGCAAGTGGCTCTTTTCAAACCACTGGTGCCCTGGTTGCCGGAATCTCACAGCCCTCATTCTATGGCTTCCTTCCCAAGGTACTGGATGTCATAATCTCCCTCACACCCTGCCACATCAGCTTCCCCAACACACAGCAGAAGCAGCGGGAGACCAAACAAGGGTCTTATCAAATTAATGGCTTCCTGCACATGCTTGGTGCTATTGACTAAACACATGTACGGATTGTGCAACCTGCTGCAATGGAGCATCTATACTACAACAGGAAGCACACACACTCCATCAATGTGCAGGCCATTGTGGATCACCGTGGATTGTTCACCAACATCATGGCAAAGTATCCTGGGAGTGTACATGATTCATTCATCATCCACCACAGCACCATCAAGCAGCACTTGCAGGATGGATGATATGGCAATGGCCTACATGTTGGTTTGTCGGACACACAACACATACACCACTACATAGACACATGGCCAGGAAGACACTTAGGTGTGACACTGGTAGTCATGTTTGATATGCTGACCTAATGGGATACATACCTATGGACAAATGACAGATTCAAATAACAAGAGATGCCACTCTATAACCACACGGGACCAATTTAAAAACACACAGTGACAATGACATTACCTTAACTTGCAGTTCAACTTGGAAGATGAACCTTTCAATGTCACATCAATAACACTCAATCCCACACCCTTCCACGCAATACGTCCTGTGTAAGGGCTGTGTAATGTGTTTTGCTGCACGTCAAACACCATGAGACACATAGCATGATGATGCTGACTCTAATGAAGGTGACATGGAATAATTAAGGCAGTATCAACATCTCACATCACTCCTGGGGTGACATTGCCAGCTAGCAATAAGGAAGTGGACTGTGCTATGAAAACATGTGGATGTGACACTAATGCAAAGTGCACACTGCTGCACATACAGATTGAGACAATTCTCCATATACATAACAGATGTACAGGCAGATGGACCTTCAGACACTAAAACCTTTACAGCCACAACCAAGTTAGCCAGCTTACCTGGAGCAAGTTCAGTACTGTAGGTACATGTTTGCACATGAGCCAACTCGGTGAGGGCACAAAAATAGGTTTGCATAGAACTTGTCACACATGGGATAATTGTGCATTGTCAATTGTGAACACTTCAGTGCTGGCAACGTATGGAGATGTGATGTGCATTGTCACCTAGCCAAATCAAAGGGCCTCACTGTTGCATTTCACCTGCAATCATATATGTAAAATTGAATGGGATGTTCAGCCCATATAGTGCAACCGTGTTACCACCACAGTGGATTTGATTGTGTGTGTGGAAGTATCATGTCACCTCCAGTGAAGGCACACGGACACTTCTTTCACATTATATAATGCATGGGAGATACACACTGAACTGCAAGTTTCTAAATATACCACTGATATCATGTCAATCAGCCAAACACCAGTTTTGATAGTTACACAAGCCAATACAGAAATAACATCGCAGAAGGCTAGGATCCCACACAATACCACAAACAATGCTGAGGCCTGGATGACACAAGATAACAACTGCAATGCAAAGTTACTATCATGGTGCAGCCAACAACCAAATACTTACCCTAATTTTCTCTTTTAGCTGATCAGAGTTACGGGATCCAGCCATGGATCATGACCCCAACTGCCAACCCAAGCACAGCAGCAGAGCGTGCCTATGATGAGGCACACCATAGGACACGCACCGTAGTTGAGAGGACTTTTGGCATCCTGAAGTCCAGATTCAGGTGCCTGGACATCACCGGAGGCAGCCTCCTATATTCCCCTGAAATGGTCTGCAAGATCATTTTAACTTGTGCCACCCTGCACCACATTTGTGTGAGGAGGAACATTCCCCTCTATGAACCAGATCCACAAATGCCTGAAGAGGAGGAAGAGGAGGATGCTGTCAATGAAAATGAGGGGGAACATCCAAACACAGCTGCAGGATTGCGTAGGAGACAACACATCGTACAAAACTTCTAACTATAGTCACCATCATCACTTAGTTATCATATGTAATTAAACACCTCACTTCATCACTCAATCATGTTCTGGGTAATTATTTATGCATCACATGATCCCTAGGAATCATAATCAGAGTTTAGCCTCAAGGAGCATTGCCGAAATACAGATTAGGATACTGAAAAATCCACATCACATTTGATGGGTATGAATGTACAGCAAACATCACACATGGTGTTAATGACATATATCCTGTCTATTTCACATTTGAAGGGCAATATCAGAGGACCACAGCTATGAGACACATCCAGGTTGCCAACATGGTCCATTGCAGCAAATGACACACAACTAAGACACCATCAATCATAAGGTTAAAAAGTGCTTCATACATGAGGCAGTGGATGTGCTATTGCATTGGTAACAGGAATGTTTGACCAGACCCTTGACAGCAGTAAGTGTGAAATCAGCTATCTCTGCAAGGAGCATGTGTGACAAGAAGTCCATCTAAGCTGAAAATGGATAACACAAGTGCCCCAGGTATGACAAGCATTGCTCACACGAGATGCCCTGCGCAGTCCATCCCAGGTACTAAGGGCCAGATGTAGGAAGATTCCAAATTGCGAGTTGCAATTTGCGAGTCCCAGTGACAATTTGGAATGCAGAAAGGTGTCTCAGACACCTTCTGCGAGTCGCTATGGGGTCGCAAAGACCCACCTCATTAATATTAATGAGGTGGGTCGCAATTTGCGACTCCATAGCAAGTCAGGGCACTCACGGGGATGGTGGCCTGCTGGAGTAAGCAGACCACCATGTCCGTGACTGCTTTTTAATAAAGCAGTTTTTTTTTTCAAAGTGCAACCCGTTTTCCTTAAAGGAAAACGAGCTGCACTTTGAAAAAATAACCGAAACCTTTAGTTTCGGTATTTTTCAGGGCAGGTAGTGGTCCATTGGACCACTGCCTGCTCTGAAAAATTATTTTTTATTCCAGACACAAAGGGGAAGGGGTCCCATGGGGACCCCTTCCCGTTTGCGCCTGGGTTACCATCCACTTCAAGTGGATGGTAACTGCGCTTTCATTTGCGATGCGAATGAAAATGCATAGCATTGCGAGTCGCAAATAGGAAGGGAACACCCCTTCCTATTTGCGAGTAGGAAATGCATTTTGCGAGTCGGAGCTGACTCGCAAAATGCATTTCTACATAGCAAAGAGGCTTTTGCGACTCGCAAACGGCGTTTTTGGCCGTTTGCAAGTCGCAAAAACCTTGCTGCTTCTGGCCCTAAGTCCTGCCACTGCCATGTTTTCAATCTCTGCCCACCCTTCTCTAGGGGGCCCTGTAAATGGACCTGAGAATCTTCATCTGCACACACCCAGACTCCCATTCTGACTCCTGTGTGCTTCCCTCTTCAATATGGCATGCCATGATCATAGTTCATTAGTTTGCATGGACGTCAGGTCCGATAAGGCACTGCCTGGTAGTCGATAGGACCTGTAATCAGCTGTCCATTGCTTCCCATGTGATGGTCCAGTTGGCCTCTGAACTTGATTCTCAACTCCAGGACTTGTGAGAGATTGAAGGTGCACACACCGGTGAGCACCTCCATGCAGACCAGCCATTTGAACCTTCCCTGCCCTTGCTGCTGGCTGGAACTGCTTAGAAGCTGCCATTTTCTGAATCTCCTTGTTGTGCATTGGTGTACAAATCACTTGTATACCAGAGCCCTTGGGGGATTGTGTAACGTTGCAGACCACAGCACAAACTGTTTTTAGTTCCCACAGTGTTGTTCCTGCTTTTCCCAGTCAGAGTCTGCTCACAGTGTATTCACCTTGTTCATGTTTGTTCCTTACAGAGCCTGCATCCTGTTAGCCTGACTGGTTCCAGTCTTTGCATTAACCATAGAGGTTCCCTGTGGCTACATTTGTCTCATAGTTGCTTTCCATGCCCTCTCTTTCCTCCTGGGGTATTGTGTCTGGTAGGTCTACGATGAATCCTCAAATGTATAGTATAGTTAAATCAGTTTACTTATCGTATTCTGTTCTGGGACATGTATTCAAATGGCCTAATCCAGCCCCCATCCCTTGTCTGATTTTACATGTATTCATGAGTGCCAAACAGTGACAGTGTGCTATGGCTGTATGCATGGATTCGGTACAGTGCCTCCAGCACAACAAACAAGGGTTGCTAATGTGTATGGAATGACAAAACATGTTTGTGCCCTGACGGTCCACACACAGATTCACTTCTGCTGCCACCTTTTGATGGGGCTTGCATAGTGACTAGCTGTGAGATTAATCAGCACAGAGGCAATGATGTTCCCTGTTGCAGTGGGAATTTTAGAGCCCACCCTGTGTACAAATGTTGTGATGAAAGCAGCCTATTTCCTATTACTGATCCATAAAGTTTTTGAGCACACCAAGGTTGCCCTGTCGTCAGCCTTCTAAAAGTTCTGCAGTGCCATAGCTGGACTTTCCCCATGTGTGTTGTTAATTTATCTTTGGCTTTAGGTCAATTCTGCTTTGAAAGATACTCTGTTAATTCAGGGATTGGCTCCACAGAAACATGACTAGACCTGCACGTAACTGTGACAACATGGAGGCCAATACTGACACAGGGTACACATGGCCACACACTTGAACTGGACACCTTTGTGCAATGAACCACTGGAAATATGTGAACACATGTGTTGGACTTTTGCTTATGCAGGGTCATCCCCAGTCTTTTTCGCCTCCTGCCTCCTATTTTTTTCTGACATGTTGCTGTTGGCTTTTCAACTCTGAGCACTTTACCACTGCTAACCAGTGCTAAAGTGCATATGCTCTCCTGTTTAAATTGTATGTAAGTGGTTTATCCATGATCGGCATATTTGATTTACTAGTAAGTCCCTAGTAAGGTGCACTAGAGGTGCCAGGGCCTGTAAATCAAATGCTACTAGTGGGCCTGCAGCACTGGTTGTGCCAACCTCATAAGTAGCTCTGTAATCATGTCTCAGACCTGCCCCTGCAGTGTCTGTATGTGTATTTTTACACTGTAAATTCGACTTGGCAAGTGTACCCACTTGCCAGGCCTAAACCTTCCCTTTCCTTACATGTAAGGCACCCCTAAGGTAGGCCCTAGGTAGCCCCAAGGGCAGGGTGCAGTGTATGGATAAGGTAGGACATATAGTAATGTGGTTTATATGTCCTGACAGTGAAATACTGCCAATTTCGTTTTCACTGTTGCAAGGTCTGTCTCTCTCTCATAGGATAATATGGGGGCTACCTTTAAATATGATTAAAGTGTAGATTCCCCTAGAGAGTAGATGGACAGGTGGAGTTTGGGATCCCTGAACTCACAATTTAAAAATACATCTTTTAGTTAAGTTGATTTTGAGATTTTGCGTTTGAAAATGCCACTTTTAGAAAGTGAGCATTTTCTTGCTTAAACCATTCTGTGACTCTGCCTTGTTTGTGGATTCCCTGTCTGGGTCAGTTTGACAGTTGGGTTGTTTTTCACCTCACACCAGACAGTGACACAAAGGGAGCTGGGGTGTGATCTGCATTTCCTGATTAGCCATCTCTGCTAGGAGGGAGGGGTGGAGTGGTCACTCTCATCTGAAAGGACTGTGCCTGCCTCTGACAATGCTGTCTCCAGCCCCCTGGTGTGTGTCTGAGGCCTTGCCTGGGCAAGGCAGGATTTCACAAGAAGGTGTGAGTCCCCTTTGAAGAAAGGTGACTTCAAAGACTAAAATGGGTATAAGAAGGGCACCCAAACTTACAAACTTTAGAAACACTTCTGGAATCAAGAGGAACCTCTGCCTGGAGAAGAGCTGTTAGCTGAGGAGGAAGGGCTGCCCTGCCTGTGACTGTGCTTTGTGGAGCTTTCCTGCAGTGCTGCTTCTGCCAGAGTAAGAGGGCAAAGACTGGACTTTGTGTGCCTTCCATCTTGAAGAAGAAATCTCCAAGGGCTTGATGTAGAGCTTGCCTCCTGTTGTTGAAGTCTCAGGGATAGCAAAGACTTCTTCCTGCCAGCACCTGGAGTCTCTGGAGAGACCCCTACTCTGCTCTGTGGTGCCCTTCCAGTTCCTGGGACCCTGAAAGGAGAGGCTGGCAGCCTAAGGACAAAAATACACGCACCGAGCGCCGTGCGGAGAAAAGATCGACGCGAATCCGATCGCGGCTGAGAAAACGACGCGACGCCGGCTCCGCAGCTGAGAAACGACGCCGCAGGAAACGCGACCGGAGAATCGACGCCCGGAGCAGGAGAAACGACGCGCCGCATCGCTGACGAAGGCTGAGAGATCGCAACCTGCGCCGCGGGACTTTCGGACCGTCGCGTGGCTGGCTTTTTCGACGCGCATCGCCGTGCCGAGTTGTTTTCGACGCATATAACCGTGCAGGGTTATTTTCGACGCACACCGCCCGTGCGGGGTTATTTTTGACGCAAACCAGGTACATTTACACGCTAGCAGCGCTAGTGTGTTGTTACAACTACCTAAAGACTCTTTTTATTTTAAACCTTTAAAAAATCATAACTTGACTTGTGTATGTTGGATTTTTGTCGTTTTGGTCTTGTTTTGTCTAGATAAATATTTCCTATTTTTCTAAACTGGTGTTGTGTCATTTTGTAGTGTTTTCATTAAGTTACTGTGTGTGTTGGTACAAATACTTTACGCCCAGCACTCTGAGGTTAAGCCTACTGCTCTGCCAAGCTACCAAGGGGGTAAGCAGGGGTTAGCTGAGGGTGATTCTCTTTTATCCTAACTAGAGTGAGGGTCCTTGCTTGAACAGGGGGTAACCTGACTGTCAACCAGAGACCCCATTTCTAACATTGGTGACCAGCGGTCGGGATTGGACTTGTATTTGTACTTGACATACAGTAATTAAGTGTACACTACTGTTTTGATCTCAGACCACTACGTGACCACATACTACTTGTTTGGTGATCTTTTGATTTTTCTCTTAAGGACTCTTTTTATTCTACTTCCATGATTTTGCTGATCCCTTGACTGATTCTTTTCACTTCATTGGGAAATTATTTTTTTCTGCCTTTTGGAACTTTGCACTTGTGACCATCATGTCTCAATCTGGAGATGCAACAGCTGGAGCTGTGTTTGAAATGGAGAAACTGAAGGAGTACTCAGTTGCTCAATTGAAACAGTTCCTTAAAGATCTTGACTGTCCCACTGAGAGCTCCACCAGGGAGGGGGAGCTGCAACAGGCACAGAGGGCCTGGGTGACAATCAAGAAGGCTGGAAGGCACACAGAGGAGGAGAATATGGGGGGGGAAGTGCAGAGGATACACAGTGGTGTAGTGGAGGAACCTGTTACGCCTGGGGGGAGGGTCCCCAGGAGGGATGGCAGGGTGTCACCCAAGGGTCTGACTCCTGAAGAGTTACAGGACAGACAGGCAGAGAGGGAGTTCCAATGGGAGATGAAAAAGCTCAATTGGGAGTTGGAAGAAAGGAGGAGGAACTTAGAGATTAAAAAAATGATTTATGCTTACGAGCTTAAATTGAAAGAGCTGGAAGTCATGAGGGCTGAGTCCAGCTGGAATGGTGGCAGCAACAATTGTATATCCAGTGATGCTGCAGAAGTGCACATGCCCAGAGAGGTGGTGCCCTACTTGAAGGAGGGAGTTAACACACGCCAGGAGGTTCAGGGGTATGAGGTAGCTCCAGTGATGCACAGGGTCCCTGAGGTGGATTGGGGAACTGGCATGGGGAGTCATATTCCTACTGGTGGGAGGGACACTCTACTGACTCTAGGTGAGAGTGACAGGGAGAGGGGTTCCCCCCAGGTAGAAGTCCTGGTTATGGAGTGTGAAGACATCCCAGAAGAGTGTGGGTTGAGTGTCAGGGACAGTCAGGTACTGTCCCACCAGTCTCAGGAGGGTGATGTGGGGTGCTTTGTCAAAGCAGAGTCACTGGATGGTTGGGTGAAGGGTACTTTGGTTAATTCACGTGAGGGGCTGAGTGATGTAATTGCTGGAGAGCATATGTCTAGTCCTTATTTTCCAGAGCTATGCCAACACCAGGTGGAGTGTGAGTTCTCTGACCCCAGGGAGCTTACAATGGAGGCAGACTTCTGGGTGAGTACCAGAGAGTCTGAAGAGGCATTTGGGGGTGCTCCTGAGAGGAGTGGTCTAGGTAGTTCCCAACCAGGTGAGGTAGGGAAGGATTGTAGTGTCCCAGGTAGGTCCCAGTGTAGTGGGATGGGTGAGGGACCCCATGTCCAGTCTCAGAGGAGAGGGAATGGGGATGGGTTGAGGCCCAAGGTGCCCGAGATCCGGTCCCAGGTCCAGGAGGGTTCCCTGCGGGAACACCAGGAGGGGAGCCTAGCCTGTACCAAAGGGCCATCTGTTGAGGGAGACCCCACTGTGTCAGGAGAACTTGGGGGGGCGGCTGTAGCCAGCGTCCCACCAGTTCTGGTGTCTGGCAGTACCACTCCTAGTGAGGGGGTGCAGAAGTCCAGACAGAGGGTTGAGAGGGGGTTGCGGACCCCAGTGGAGAACCTGGAGGGTCAGGGGTCAGCTCTGAGAGCAGAGCCCCCCATGAATGACCTTGGTGAGACCATTTCTGGGTTGGGGGGAATCCAGACTCTGTCAGATGGGCAGAGGTCAGGGGACCTGCGCCAGCCAGACTCTTGTGTGGCCCTTCGGGACAGTGTGTCCCTTGAGGGGGGTAAGTGTGCCCCCCTGGAAGTCCTGGTGTGCCAGGCAATGGTTCAACCGCAGGGTGGTGACTCTGGGTTGAATGATCAGGTTCAGGGGGTAAACTCTGACCTGATGGGGGGTAAGTGTGCTCCCAAGGAAGTCCTGGTGTGCCAGGCAGTGGTTCAACCGCAGGGTGGTGACCCTGGGTTGGATGACCAGGTTCAGAGGGTAAACTCTGACCTGGTAGGGGGTAGGTATGCCCCCCAGGAAGTCCTGGTTTGCCAGGCAGTGATCCAGTCTGTGGGTACAGACCCTGGATTGGGAGGCCAGGTTAAGGGTGTCCCCCCTGACCTGGAGGAAGGGGCTACTGCTAACAGTGCCCCTACCATGTTGTCTTCTGGGGGGGCCACTCCTAGTTGGGTGGTTCAGGACCCCAGAAGAGAGGGCAGGGGGAGGGAAGCCTCACCCCTGGCCCTGGTCCAACCTGAAGGTACAGACCCCAGGTTGGAGGATCAGTTGCAGGTTAACATCCCTGCACTGGTGGAAGAATTGTGCAGGACTGCTTCTAGAAGCACCCTGACAGTTTTCGACTCTGGGGGTGCCGCTTCTGCAGGGAGGTTACAGAGCCCCAGAGGGGAGGACCAGGGTCAGGTTGTCATCCCTGACCTGGTGGAAGAGAGAGTGGTCAAAGGGTGCCAGGCACCTGGGGCTACCACCCCCCACTCTCCACAGTCACAGTGGTTAGAGAGGCCTGAGGTCGGGCTCTCATCCCTGACAGTTGTCTGGGGCCACTGTGGCTTGCTGTCCTGGTGGACAGAGTTGCCCCCGGGGGGGGGAGGACGAGAGTCACACCCCGGGGGTGGAGTGGGCAACACCACTGTGTTGGCCCTGGTGGTACTATCTGCCCATTGCAATACATCTGTGAGCAAAGTAAAGTTAGGTGTTGCACAGATGGTGTCTGTAGATGTGGAGAAGGGTTCCCCATGGGTTAGCTTAGTGGGCCCTGAGAGTATGGACAGAGGGATCCAACTGGAGTCAGGAAGGCGTAGAACTGGAACATGCCCCTGCTGTTGTGGGCCTGGGTCCCTGTTCTATCGCCCCAATCAGGGAAGTACATCAAGGTATTGATTGTTCTCCCCTGGCTTTTGGCTGGTAGGGGGTCGTGTTGGACTTTTGCTTATGCAGGGTCATCCCCAGTCTTTTTCGCCTCCTGCCTCCTATTTTTTTCTGACATGTTGCTGTTGGCTTTTCAACTCTGAGCACTTTACCACTGCTAACCAGTGCTAAAGTGCATATGCTCTCCTGTTTAAATTGTATGTAAGTGGTTTATCCATGATCGGCATATTTGATTTACTAGTAAGTCCCTAGTAAGGTGCACTAGAGGTGCCAGGGCCTGTAAATCAAATGCTACTAGTGGGCCTGCAGCACTGGTTGTGCCACCCTCATAAGTAGCTCTGTAATCATGTCTCAGACCTGCCCCTGCAGTGTCTGTATGTGTATTTTTACACTGTAAATTCGACTTGGCAAGTGTACCCACTTGCCAGGCCTAAACCTTCCCTTTCCTTACATGTAAGGCACCCCTAAGGTAGGCCCTAGGTAGCCCCAAGGGCAGGGTGCAGTGTATGGATAAGGTAGGACATATAGTAATGTGGTTTATATGTCCTGACAGTGAAATACTGCCAATTTCGTTTTCACTGTTGCAAGGTCTGTCTCTCTCTCATAGGATAATATGGGGGCTACCTTTAAATATGATTAAAGTGTAGATTCCCCTAGAGAGTAGATGGACAGGTGGAGTTTGGGATCCCTGAACTCACAATTTAAAAATACATCTTTTAGTAAAGTTGATTTTGAGATTGTGCGTTTGAAAATGCCACTTTTAGAAAGTGAGCATTTTCTTGCTTAAACCATTCTGTGACTCTGCCTTGTTTGTGGATTCCCTGTCTGGGTCAGTTTGACAGTTGGGTTGTTTTTCACCTCACACCAGACAGTGACACAAAGGGAGCTGGGGTGTGATCTGCATTTCCTGATTAGCCATCTCTGCTAGGAGGGAGGGGTGGAGTGGTCACTCTCATCTGAAAGGACTGTGCCTGCCTCTGACAATGCTGTCTCCAGCCCCCTGGTGTGTGTCTGAGGCCTTGCCTGGGCAAGGCAGGATTTCACAAGAAGGTGTGAGTCCCCTTTGAAGAAAGGTGACTTCAAAGACTAAAATGGGTATAAGAAGGGCACCCAAACTTACAAACTTTAGAAACACTTCTGGAATCAAGAGGAACCTCTGCCTGGAGAAGAGCTGTTAGCTGAGGAGGAAGGGCTGCCCTGCCTGTGACTGTGCTTTGTGGAGCTTTCCTGCAGTGCTGCTTCTGCCAGAGTAAGAGGGCAAAGACTGGACTTTGTGTGCCTTCCATCTTGAAGAAGAAATCTCCAAGGGCTTGATGTAGAGCTTGCCTCCTGTTGTTGAAGTCTCAAGGATAGCAAAGACTTCTTCCTGCCAGCACCTGGAGTCTCTGGAGAGACCCCTACTCTGCTCTGTGGTGCCCTTCCAGTTCCTGGGACCCTGAAAAGAGAGGCTGGCAGCCTAAGGACAAAAATACACGCACCGAGCGCCGTGCGGAGAAAAGATCGACGCGAATCCGATCGCGGCTGAGAAAACGACGCGACGCCGGCTCCGCAGCTGAGAAACGACGCCGCAGGAAACGCGACCGGAGAATCGACGCCCGGAGCAGGAGAAACGACGCGCCGCATCGCTGACGAAGGCTGAGAGATCGCAACCTGCGCCGCGGGACTTTCGGACCGTCGCGTGGCTGGCTTTTTCGACGCGCATCGCCGTGCCGAGTTGTTTTCGACGCATATAACCGTGCAGGGTTATTTTCGACGCACACCGCCCGTGCGGGGTTATTTTTGACGCAAACCAGGTACATTTACACGCTAGCAGCGCTAGTGTGTTGTTACAACTACCTAAAGACTCTTTTTATTTTAAACCTTTAAAAAATCATAACTTGACTTGTGTATGTTGGATTTTTGTCGTTTTGGTCTTGTTTTGTCTAGATAAATATTTCCTATTTTTCTAAACTGGTGTTGTGTCATTTTGTAGTGTTTTCATTAAGTTACTGTGTGTGTTGGTACAAATACTTTACGCCCAGCACTCTGAGGTTAAGCCTACTGCTCTGCCAAGCTACCAAGGGGGTAAGCAGGGGTTAGCTGAGGGTGATTCTCTTTTATCCTAACTAGAGTGAGGGTCCTTGCTTGAACAGGGGGTAACCTGACTGTCAACCAGAGACCCCATTTCTAACATTGGTGACCAGCGGTCGGGATTGGACTTGTATTTGTACTTGACATACAGTAATTAAGTGTACACTACTGTTTTGATCTCAGACCACTACGTGACCACATACTACTTGTTTGGTGATCTTTTGATTTTTCTCTTAAGGACTCTTTTTATTCTACTTCCATGATTTTGCTGATCCCTTGACTGATTCTTTTCACTTCATTGGGAAATTATTTTTTTCTGCCTTTTGGAACTTTGCACTTGTGACCATCATGTCTCAATCTGGAGATGCAACAGCTGGAGCTGTGTTTGAAATGGAGAAACTGAAGGAGTACTCAGTTGCTCAATTGAAACAGTTCCTTAAAGATCTTGACTGTCCCACTGAGAGCTCCACCAGGGAGGGGGAGCTGCAACAGGCACAGAGGGCCTGGGTGACAATCAAGAAGGCTGGAAGGCACACAGAGGAGGAGAATATGGGGGGGGAAGTGCAGAGGATACACAGTGGTGTAGTGGAGGAACCTGTTACGCCTGGGGGGAGGGTCCCCAGGAGGGATGGCAGGGTGTCACCCAAGGGTCTGACTCCTGAAGAGTTACAGGACAGACAGGCAGAGAGGGAGTTCCAATGGGAGATGAAAAAGCTCAATTGGGAGTTGGAAGAAAGGAGGAGGAACTTAGAGATTAAAAAAATGATTTATGCTTACGAGCTTAAATTGAAAGAGCTGGAAGTCATGAGGGCTGAGTCCAGCTGGAATGGTGGCAGCAACAATTGTATATCCAGTGATGCTGCAGAAGTGCACATGCCCAGAGAGGTGGTGCCCTACTTGAAGGAGGGAGTTAACACACGCCAGGAGGTTCAGGGGTATGAGGTAGCTCCAGTGATGCACAGGGTCCCTGAGGTGGATTGGGGAACTGGCATGGGGAGTCATATTCCTACTGGTGGGAGGGACACTCTACTGACTCTAGGTGAGAGTGACAGGGAGAGGGGTTCCCCCCAGGTAGAAGTCCTGGTTATGGAGTGTGAAGACATCCCAGAAGAGTGTGGGTTGAGTGTCAGGGACAGTCAGGTACTGTCCCACCAGTCTCAGGAGGGTGATGTGGGGTGCTTTGTCAAAGCAGAGTCACTGGATGGTTGGGTGAAGGGTACTTTGGTTAATTCACGTGAGGGGCTGAGTGATGTAATTGCTGGAGAGCATATGTCTAGTCCTTATTTTCCAGAGCTATGCCAACACCAGGTGGAGTGTGAGTTCTCTGACCCCAGGGAGCTTACAATGGAGGCAGACTTCTGGGTGAGTACCAGAGAGTCTGAAGAGGCATTTGGGGGTGCTCCTGAGAGGAGTGGTCTAGGTAGTTCCCAACCAGGTGAGGTAGGGAAGGATTGTAGTGTCCCAGGTAGGTCCCAGTGTAGTGGGATGGGTGAGGGACCCCATGTCCAGTCTCAGAGGAGAGGGAATGGGGATGGGTTGAGGCCCAAGGTGCCCGAGATCCGGTCCCAGGTCCAGGAGGGTTCCCTGCGGGAACACCAGGAGGGGAGCCTAGCCTGTACCAAAGGGCCATCTGTTGAGGGAGACCCCACAGTGTCAGGAGAACTTGGGGGGGCGGCTGTAGCCAGCGTCCCACCAGTTCTGGTGTCTGGCAGTACCACTCCTAGTGAGGGGGTGCAGAAGTCCAGACAGAGGGTTGAGAGGGGGTTGCGGACCCCAGTGGAGAACCTGGAGGGTCAGGGGTCAGCTCTGAGAGCAGAGCCCCCCATGAATGACCTTGGTGAGACCATTTCTGGGTTGGGGGGAATCCAGACTCTGTCAGATGGGCAGAGGTCAGGGGACCTGCGCCAGCCAGACTCTTGTGTGGCCCTTCGGGACAGTGTGTCCCTTGAGGGGGGTAAGTGTGCCCCCCTGGAAGTCCTGGTGTGCCAGGCAATGGTTCAACCGCAGGGTGGTGACTCTGGGTTGAATGATCAGGTTCAGGGGGTAAACTCTGACCTGATGGGGGGTAAGTGTGCTCCCAAGGAAGTCCTGGTGTGCCAGGCAGTGGTTCAACCGCAGGGTGGTGACCCTGGGTTGGATGACCAGGTTCAGAGGGTAAACTCTGACCTGGTAGGGGGTAGGTATGCCCCCCAGGAAGTCCTGGTTTGCCAGGCAGTGATCCAGTCTGTGGGTACAGACCCTGGATTGGGAGGCCAGGTTAAGGGTGTCCCCCCTGACCTGGAGGAAGGGGCTACTGCTAACAGTGCCCCTACCATGTTGTCTTCTGGGGGGGCCACTCCTAGTTGGGTGGTTCAGGACCCCAGAAGAGAGGGCAGGGGGAGGGAAGCCTCACCCCTGGCCCTGGTCCAACCTGAAGGTACAGACCCCAGGTTGGAGGATCAGTTGCAGGTTAACATCCCTGCACTGGTGGAAGAATTGTGCAGGACTGCTTCTAGAAGCACCCTGACAGTTTTCGACTCTGGGGGTGCCGCTTCTGCAGGGAGGTTACAGAGCCCCAGAGGGGAGGACCAGGGTCAGGTTGTCATCCCTGACCTGGTGGAAGAGAGAGTGGTCAAAGGGTGCCAGGCACCTGGGGCTACCACCCCCCACTCTCCACAGTCACAGTGGTTAGAGAGGCCTGAGGTCGGGCTCTCATCCCTGACAGTTGTCTGGGGCCACTGTGGCTTGCTGTCCTGGTGGACAGAGTTGCCCCCGGGGGGGGGAGGACGAGAGTCACACCCCGGGGGTGGAGTGGGCAACACCACTGTGTTGGCCCTGGTGGTACTATCTGCCCATTGCAATACATCTGTGAGCAAAGTAAAGTTAGGTGTTGCACAGATGGTGTCTGTAGATGTGGAGAAGGGTTCCCCATGGGTTAGCTTAGTGGGCCCTGAGAGTATGGACAGAGGGATCCAACTGGAGTCAGGAAGGCGTAGAACTGGAACATGCCCCTGCTGTTGTGGGCCTGGGTCCCTGTTCTATCGCCCCAATCAGGGAAGTACATCAAGGTATTGATTGTTCTCCCCTGGCTTTTGGCTGGTAGGGGGTCGTGTTGGACTTTTGCTTATGCAGGGTCATCCCCAGTCTTTTTCGCCTCCTGCCTCCTATTTTTTTCTGACATGTTGCTGTTGGCTTTTCAACTCTGAGCACTTTACCACTGCTAACCAGTGCTAAAGTGCATATGCTCTCCTGTTTAAATTGTATGTAAGTGGTTTATCCATGATCGGCATATTTGATTTACTAGTAAGTCCCTAGTAAGGTGCACTAGAGGTGCCAGGGCCTGTAAATCAAATGCTACTAGTGGGCCTGCAGCACTGGTTGTGCCACCCTCATAAGTAGCTCTGTAATCATGTCTCAGACCTGCCCCTGCAGTGTCTGTATGTGTATTTTTACACTGTAAATTCGACTTGGCAAGTGTACCCACTTGCCAGGCCTAAACCTTCCCTTTCCTTACATGTAAGGCACCCCTAAGGTAGGCCCTAGGTAGCCCCAAGGGCAGGGTGCAGTGTATGGATAAGGTAGGACATATAGTAATGTGGTTTATATGTCCTGACAGTGAAATACTGCCAATTTCGTTTTCACTGTTGCAAGGTCTGTCTCTCTCTCATAGGATAATATGGGGGCTACCTTTAAATATGATTAAAGTGTAGATTCCCCTAGAGAGTAGATGGACAGGTGGAGTTTGGGATCCCTGAACTCACAATTTAAAAATACATCTTTTATTAAAGTTGATTTTGAGATTGTGCGTTTGAAAATGCCACTTTTAGAAAGTGAGCATTTTCTTGCTTAAACCATTCTGTGACTCTGCCTTGTTTGTGGATTCCCTGTCTGGGTCAGTTTGACAGTTGGGTTGTTTTTCACCTCACACCAGACAGTGACACAAAGGGAGCTGGGGTGTGATCTGCATTTCCTGATTAGCCATCTCTGCTAGGAGGGAGGGGTGGAGTGGTCACTCTCATCTGAAAGGACTGTGCCTGCCTCTGACAATGCTGTCTCCAGCCCCCTGGTGTGTGTCTGAGGCCTTGCCTGGGCAAGGCAGGATTTCACAAGAAGGTGTGAGTCCCCTTTGAAGAAAGGTGACTTCAAAGACTAAAATGGGTATAAGAAGGGCACCCAAACTTACAAACTTTAGAAACACTTCTGGAATCAAGAGGAACCTCTGCCTGGAGAAGAGCTGTTAGCTGAGGAGGAAGGGCTGCCCTGCCTGTGACTGTGCTTTGTGGAGCTTTCCTGCAGTGCTGCTTCTGCCAGAGTAAGAGGGCAAAGACTGGACTTTGTGTGCCTTCCATCTTGAAGAAGAAATCTCCAAGGGCTTGATGTAGAGCTTGCCTCCTGTTGTTGAAGTCTCAGGGATAGCAAAGACTTCTTCCTGCCAGCACCTGGAGTCTCTGGAGAGACCCCTACTCTGCTCTGTGGTGCCCTTCCAGTTCCTGGGACCCTGAAAGGAGAGGCTGGCAGCCTAAGGACAAAAATACACGCACCGAGCGCCGTGCGGAGAAAAGATCGACGCGAATCCGATCGCGGCTGAGAAAACGACGCGACGCCGGCTCCGCAGCTGAGAAACGACGCCGCAGGAAACGCGACCGGAGAATCGACGCCCGGAGCAGGAGAAACGACGCGCCGCATCACTGACGAAGGCTGAGAGATCGCAACCTGCGCCGCGGGACTTTCGGACCATCGCGTGGCTGGCTTTTTCGACGCGCATCGCCGTGCCGAGTTGTTTTCGACGCATATAACCGTGCAGGGTTATTTTCGACGCACACCGCCCGTGCGGGGTTATTTTTGACGCAAACCAGGTACATTTACACGCTAGCAGCGCTAGTGTGTTGTTACAACTACCTAAAGACTCTTTTTATTTTAAACCTTTAAAAAATCATAACTTGACTTGTGTATGTTGGATTTTTGTCGTTTTGGTCTTGTTTTGTCTAGATAAATATTTCCTATTTTTCTAAACTGGTGTTGTGTCATTTTGTAGTGTTTTCATTAAGTTACTGTGTGTGTTGGTACAAATACTTTACGCCCAGCACTCTGAGGTTAAGCCTACTGCTCTGCCAAGCTACCAAGGGGGTAAGCAGGGGTTAGCTGAGGGTGATTCTCTTTTATCCTAACTAGAGTGAGGGTCCTTGCTTGAACAGGGGGTAACCTGACTGTCAACCAGAGACCCCATTTCTAACAACATGCAACATGGTCTTCTGGTCCACAGACACAGGAGAAACATAGGTAATTTACATGACTCAAACTGTGTTGTACATAACAATTTTAGAATTGGATTTGAGACTTTGTGTCACAAACACTGTACCTACCTAGCATATTCAAATGTCTGACTAATGGGTAGAATGGGTAGAATTCACACAAGTGACCATGAGTTGGTATTCAACATTTATTTAAATGTGATGGGTTACATATCTGACATAGCCTTTATCAACCGTCCTCTATCTATCCTGTGTATAGTTTGTCATGGGAAATGTTTTGTCCCCAAAGTCAAGGAAGTACACACAGCATCAGGCGCGACAGATATAACAAACACATATCATGACTGATGTACCTCAATGAACGGCATCTGATGGTTATACACAATTATAACACATTCCTATATGCACATTATACCAGAATTTTCTTGTGACGTTCACACAGAGCCACAACAACAATTTAAAGAGCCAAATCACAGACATAAATACACAGGCCATGAGTCTATTTGTTTAGTTGCGTAGCCTTGCTATCCTCTATTGATGCAACACCTGCTCAAACTAGGAAATACAAATTTTATTCCAAAAGTTGTAGCATCAGTTAAGAGAGCTAATCCGAAACAACAACATGAGTATTATGGTCCGCAGTGGTATGGTCTGCCACATGTGCTCAAACACTAGAACACACACTGAAGGTCATACCATTCTATTTTTGTATAGTTATAGGCTGCATGCATGTATAAAAATGAAAAATAACACAAACAAAGTTTAAGGCAGATTTTTTGACGCAAAAAAGTTTAAAAAGATGCATATGCATCAAAATATAACGCGTATGCATTGAAAAATGACACTCACACCCATAATACATCTATTGGTCCCTAGCGTGAAGTCCAGCACCGCACCCCAGGAAATCGGTTATCCATTAAAAATTCATTGAATGCAGGTTAATTTTTCTGCATATGCGTTAAAAAAATGTGCTCAAAGCCCGTAAGCGTCACAAAATTACACGCAATAGAAATAAAACGCACTGCAATTGAGACAGGAAGTGATGTAATAGGATAGCCTGTTTACAGAAATGGTACAGTGTGTGTACTTTCACTTTCACTTTGCAGTCTGATTATTCTAGACTGTGTGGCTGTGTTTTGAGTTATCTCTGTGAATATTGTGCTTTTGTCTCCTGTGTGCTATTGCTTTTGTATTCTGTTGTTTTGTAAGTGTCTGTGTTAATCTGTTCAAGTGTTATATTGTCATTTATTGTGATTATATTTGTCTTTGTACTGTTGGAAATGTGTTTGTGGGTATTGTTTTTTGGGGTATTGTTGGGCTTTCTGTGGGTCCTTTTCATACCTCCATTCCCTGTTTTTCCCTCTTTAGCCTTTCCTTTCCTATTTTTTTGGAGATGTTGGGTAGGCCACGTCTGGGAAGAATGGGTGAGGAGGCGCTAGGGGCTTTTGTGTGGCCGGTGTGCCACTTCCTTCCCCATGATGTTGGAGGCTTGGGGGTGGGTGATACAGGGGTATCACATGGAGGCAAGGAGGCTCAGGTGGGCAAAGGTGCTGTTCCACCTAAGAAGAATTATTAACAGCCAGTGCAACGACCACCAATTCAAACATCGCTGGGCTGATCTGGTGGCCCGGGAGCAGGACCTGGTGGACCACCTGGGTATGGTGATTGGTGGCCCTGTTGGTGAGTACAGATTTGACTAATTAGTGCAGCTTTGGTGTCAAGAGATGATGGTAATGCACCACAAACCAATTTATGATTCAGGGACTGTGGGTGTACCAGGAATGGGATGTATTTCACATGCTAATACAAGGAACCAGTGTAGTCCCCATTTTTTTTAAACCTTGTCTGAACAAGGTTTAATAAAAAATCGGGACTTCACTGGCCATACGTACAAAGCTCTTCCTAACCTGTGCTAATATCTTAGGCCGATATTTCTACTTTGTTTGTGCAGCATTTGCATTATTTCTGGATGTCAAAGTATAGCACTCTTGCTACAATCAAAATTTGGTGTGCTACTTTTCAGAGCTGCAGCATAAACAAATGAAGCAAATGCTACACAAAAAAAGACATATCTGGCCCTAAGTTCATTGTTTACGTGTAGACAGAAATTCTTTCACATGGCCAAACCTAATTGTGCCCAGATGCTACCAGATTGCGGTAGCACACAACAGGTTCATCTCCTGGCTTTTCGGAGTAGGCGTTGAAATCCTATCATTGAGTAGCATGGCCCAACAACATTTTTGCCTTGGGCACAATAGCTGGTACAGAGCTGGTGCAGTTACCATCTTGGTCGCTTTATAGCCAAACAATTTTGTAAAGTGAATGGGTCATCATGGGATCCCTGCTCTTTGTGAATGCATGGTCACAAACTATTTATTTGCATGATGTTGTTCAAGGGACCACTGACTGGGTCCATTATACATTTTAAGTGACAAACTAGTTTGTTTTTTACTTTTGGTACACCCTTGCTGATATTGCGCAGCATATGTACAATTATTAATTTATCAGTATGAAGGCTATCACAGACATGGTGGTATGCTAATATCAGCAGGCCAGCATTCCTGTGAAGGCCACCATTCACAAGGTGCTTTCCAATAGAGGCCTACATCATCAAGATTGCAGAAGTAGGACATTTGCTAACCCATGTCTTAATTAGCGGACAGTGTTAGTTCAGTTGTATTACCACAGATCACCCAACTTGGCAATTCTAAGTTAATGAATGTGGCAAAGTGTGATTTACAATATCTGATGTAGGTACACAGGGCCCAGAGTAACACATTTTCGGTGCAATGACTACACCTGTGCCCATGCATTCTAACATGGATGATCAAATTAGCCACTGTCAGCATACATCTTTTTGTTGTTTTGAATTAGATAATTGGCCAATCCACGTTTAGCGTAACATTGTCATCAAGTAACACACAGGATCTCTGCCATCATGTTGTCAGGGGCATATGGGTACACTGCCAATGTGGCATATGTAACCTACATACAACACTGGCACACATATACTGGACCATTGAAAGCACAATAATTCCTGAATGAAACTCAACCCACATGAGCATCACACAGTAACTCATTGTCCCTTGATGCACAGGCCACAATATCTGAGTCACTGGTATTGCAGTGCACCAGGCAGTGGCATTGCATGTCTCTCATAAGAACAAATGATGAAATGGAGCAATCTCTAGATTTAATTTAGCACAAAATTGAGTAATCATGATTGGCACCACATGATTGTTAGGGCCAGTGCATGTGTGCATATGTGTGTCTATCACACACTGGAGTGACAGTGTCAATGCATGTTTGAATGACTATGTCTGTTGGTGTGTCGACATGCCTGATGTGCAGCTCTATCATATAAAATGTCACTGTTAGACTTTTCATCCTTGGCGTGGTCTCCCTTAACTTTTTGCCTCTGTTCCCCTGGTTGTTGATGTGTGCTGGACTCTGATTTTACTGTTGTTGTTACTCTGGGCACTTTACCACTGCTAACCAGTGCTAAAGTGCAAGTGCTCCTGTTTAAAATGTGTACGTAATTGGTTCTCCATGATTGGCATATTTGTTTTACTGTTAAGTCCCTAGTAAAGTGCACTAGAGATGTCCAGGGCCTATAAATCAAATGTTACTAGTGGGCCTGCAGCACTGATTGCGCCACCCACATAAGTAACCGTGTAATCATGTCTCAGACCTGCCACTGCAGTGTCTGTGTGTGTATTTTTACACTATAAATTCGACTTGGCAAGTGTACCCACTTGCCAGGCCTAAACCTTCCCTTTTCTTACATGTAAGGCACCCTAAGGTAGGCCCTAGCTAGCCCCAAGGGCAAGGTGCAGTGTATGGAATAGGTAGGACATATTGGGGGTGATTCTAACATCGGCGGGCGGCGGGGGCCGCCCGCCGAAGTTCCCCCACCAAAATACCGCTCCGCGGTCTAAAGACCGCTGAGGGTATTTTGGGATTTGCCCTGGGCTGGCGGGCGGCCGCCAAAAGGCCGCCCGCCAGCCCAGGGCAAATCAACCTTCCCACGAGGACGCCGGCTCAGAATTGAGCCGGCGTAGTGGGAAGGTGCGACGAGTGCAGTGGCACCCGTCGCGTATTTCAGTGTCTGCATAGCAGACACTGAAATACTTTGTGGGGCCCTCTTACGGGGCCCCTGTAGTGCCCATGCCATGGGCATGGGCACTGCAGGGGCCCCCAGGGGCCCCGCGGCACCCCCTACCGCCATCCTGTTCCTGGCGGGAGACCCGCCAGGAACAGGATGGCGGTGTCAGAATCCCCATGGCTGCGGAGCGCGCTCCGCAGCCATGGAGGATTCTGTAGGGCAGCGGAAAACCGGCGGGAGACCGCCGGTTTTCCTTGTCTGACCGCGGCCGAACCGCCGCGGTCAGAATGCCCTGCGTGGCACCGCCGGTCTGTCGGCGGTGCTCCCGCCGACCCTGGCCCCGGCGGTCTGAGACCGCCGGGGTCAGAATGACCCCCATAGTAATGTGGTTTATATGTCCTGACAGTGAAATACTGCCAACTTCGTTTTTCACTGTTGCAAGGCCTGTCTCTCTCATAGGATAACATGGGGGCTACCTTTAAATATGATTAAAGTGTAGATTCCCCTAGAGAGTAGATGGACATGTGGAGTTTGGGGTCCCTGAACTCACAATTTAAAAATACATCTTTTAGTAAAGTTGATTTTGAGATTGTGCGTTTGAAAATGCCACTTTTAGAAAGTGAGCATTTTCTTGCTTAAACCATTCTGTGACTCTGCCTTGTTTGTGGATTCCCTGTCTGGGTCGGTTTGACAGTTGGGTTGTTTTTCACCTCGCACTAGACAGTGACACAAAGGGAGCTGGGGTGTAACCTGCATTTCCCGATTAGCCATCTCTGCTAGGAGGGAGGGGTGGAGTGGTCACTTTCATCTGAAAGGACTGTGCCTGCCTCTGACAATGCAGACTCCAACCCCCTGTTGTGTGTCTGAGGCCTTGCCTGGGCAAGGCAGGATTTCACAAGTAGGTGTGAGTCCCCTTTGAAGAAAGGTGACTTCAAAGACTAAAATGGGTATAAGAAGGGCACCCAAATCTACAGACTTTAGAAACACTTCTGGAACCAAGAGGAACCTCTGCCTGGAGAAGAGCTGATAGCTGAGGAAGAAGTGCTGCCCTGCCTGTGACTGTGCTTTGTGGAGCTTTCCTGCAGTGCTCCTTCTGCCAGAGTAAGAGAGCAAAGACTGGACTTTGTGTGCCTTCCATCTTGTGAAGAAATCTCCAAGGGCTTGATGTAGAACTTGCCTCCTGTTGTTTGAAGTCTCAGGGAAGGCAAAGACTTCTCTCTGCCAGCACCTGGAGTCTCTGGAGAGACTCCTGCTCTGAGAAGTGGTGCCCTATCCAGTCCCTGGGCCCTTGAAAAGAAAGCTGGTGGAAATCCAAGGAAATCGACTTCGGACAACTCCGGACCGACGCCGCTGCTGAATCCGGTAACGCCGCCTGCACCTGATGCCGTGACCTTCGCTGGAACGCGACGCTCTTTGCAGGCCCGACGCCGCTGCAGCCCTGCTGAAGTCCGCGGTTCCATGGAAGTCGCCGCACCCCGTCTTGACCGACGCCGCTCGAAGCGCGTGGATTCAACGTTTCGCACAGACGCAGCGATCCCCGACTTTGCGTCACGGCTTGTTTTCACTCTTCACCAAAGGTACTGTGCTTGGGTGTCTACGCGACTCCGTGTCCGGTGCCGCTGGTGTCAGCTTGTTGGGAACGACTTCGTCACGACACCGTGTTAACACCTCATCGAAGCATTTTTGTTTCTAAATGCTATTTTTTTGTTTAATCTTTAAAAATTCATAACTTGGCTTCTGTATGTCGGATGTTTGTCGTTTTGGTCTTGTTTTGTTTAGATAAATGTTTCCTATTTTTCTAAACTGGTGTTGTGTCATTTTGTAGTGTTTTCATTGAGTTTCCGTGTGTGTTGGTACAAATACTTTACACCTAGCGCTCTGAAGTTAATCCTACTGCTCTGCCAAGCTACCAAGGGGGTAAGCAGGGGTTAACTGAGGGTGATTCTCTTTTACCCTGACTAGAGTGAGGGTCGTTGCTTGAACAGGGGGTAACCTGACTGTCAACCAAAGACCCCATTTCTAACAGTCACAAACAGTAATGTGTTGTTCCATGTTTTGTACAGCGAGCAGACATTGAGCACATATCACCCATCCATGTTTTACAGGTGGACCCGCCCTTTATACAATTAGTGAAGTGGCTCGATTTGCAGATCCAGACGTATCCAGTAAGTGTTAATATGTTTGTCCTGTGTTGTGTCTGCAGCTGTTGTCTGATTGACTCCTGTGTGTTGGACTCTTTGCAAGGTATGATGTGCTAGCACATGATCTGATATGTCACTTGACTGGAGGTTGACATTTTGTTCCATGTTCGATTTCGACATTCTGTGGAGGAGAGTCATATATTGGGAGTTGAGTGCTGCGCTATAGGCATGGTCAGGTGAACTAGGTGATTTGTTGTTATATGTATGACAATAATTAATTTGGAGGTGGCCAGTTTCATGATTTAGTCAGCAAGTCATACCCTGATTCACACAGACCAGTGATGCATAAGTTTTACCCAGAGACTTGAGCATCCCTGTTAAGTAATGAACATGTAGGACTGTATGCTTGACTTTCCAGCAGCATCTAGCTCCACATGTTGTACTCCATTTATGTGGCACTTGAGTGAAATGTCATGGGTGTGCATGCAGGTCAAGGGCAGATGGGTGCTTGCATCAATGTGCTTGATTTTGGAAAGTTGTGAGTGAGATGTAATGATGTTGACAATTGTCCACAATTAGAAAAACTTGTGTCGATGTGATTGTCCAATGTTTGAGTCAATCCTAGTTGGCAGGCCTTCTTACCTGTGGTGAACTGACTAAACCCATGTACAGCTGTCCAAAGCTTCATGGCTGATGTTTGAAAGTATGTTTTGCATGTCCCTCCCCCTACCTCGTGCATAGGATTAGGGCTAGAAAATATGTGTACCTAGGTGTGATGCTCCCAATGTAGATGACAGATATGTAATTCAAACATTCATGTGTTCCAAACTACAATACCCCTCATGATTACCAACTGCATATCGTCCAAGCAGTTCCATTTACAAATCAGAGGTCAGGTCTTATGTGCCTTGTTTGCCATCCAGAAGATGGTTATTAGTTGGCCTGGCACATGTGGAGTACTTGCAGCATTTGTTATGTGACTAATAGCAGTACAAAGATGCTCAGATCATTTAATTAAATACACACCTTGTTGTGCACTGCTGTGCTGTTAGATAGTCGATGTGTAGGCTGCATTGGCATATAATTCCTTAGGGACATTCTATCATCTGTACTGTGATTTGGACAGTATGTGATATTTTTGATTAAGTGTTAGAATATCATCTGTAGATGCATCACACAATGATGTTACTAATGTTTGGCTTTCTCTATTTTTACAGCTGCCAACATGAATGCCCAGGAGATACGGGAATTCCAGAGGCGAGCAGTGCGTTACCGCCACATACTCGATGTGGAGGCTGGGTTCCACAATATTGCACGTTATTATCACCATGAAAGAGCCACTGGGGTATGGAAGGCATTTGCCCAAGGGGGGGCCAGCATAGACCACAACTGATACCACCACCACAGCTCACACCACAGTGGCCCCAGGGATGACAGCCACTGTAGCAGGTCCCTCGACTTCATCTGCTCCGGGCCCGCAAGCAGCACCTCCTGCACCTCCCTCTCCAACCACGACACCGGCACCAGCAATGGCATCTACAAGTGGTACCCAGATAACCCCAGCTTCTGTGATAGACAATCAGGATTGGGTTAAATATGGTGTTTCCCCTAGTTAAAGTTTCCTTTATTACTGTAAAATAAAGTTTTAGGTACTCCTTTACAGTATCTGTTAAATGCTTGGGGATCAGGGCCTTGGCATGGGTGTACAGTGTCAATTTAGCATTTGAATTTGTGTTCAATCCTGCATCAGAATCCCATTATTGACATGGTTATTTCCAATTCCAATGGAGCTGTCACATTGGCAGCTACAACAAAGTTACTTCTCTATGCATCTGCCATCCTTTGCACCCACCACTCAAGGTACTAAGGTTCCCAATGTGTTGTGAAGATTGGTGTGTT
Organism: Pleurodeles waltl; assembly: GCF_031143425.1. Taxonomy (NCBI): domain Eukaryota; kingdom Metazoa; phylum Chordata; class Amphibia; order Caudata; family Salamandridae; genus Pleurodeles; species Pleurodeles waltl. The sequence goes on from NC_090439.1 coordinate 402,907,065, forward strand.
TTTAAATCTGTCATCGTTTGAGTCCTGTATTGGAATCTTGGCCACTGTGGAACATCTGCCTGCAGCCTGATGTTCATGTGAACCCTATTGAGCTGGGTGATGTTATAATCTTATGAAGTCCTGTACACATAACTCACACCTATTATTTATTACATTGTACTCCCAGGTTACATAATTGTCCATGCACTTGTACACATCCATTCCTGCAGTATGGTGTTTGTGTGTGATTAAAGTTTATAGTCAGATGTCACATACATAAAGATTGTCTTGAAGGGAATAATTTTGAGCTGACTTTTTCAGTTCTACACACTATTATACTGTTTGTTCTCTTTTAACTTCAGAAATAAGCCTAAGGAAGCCCAGATGATGATGAAATCCAGACCCCGGTGCATAGTTATCAGCCCACATTCTTTCTACACTGTTATATTGGCATTCTTTGGTCACTGACATGTCACATACATCACAAATCTCCTACACAGTTGATGTGTCACATTACACAGAGACAAAGTGGTTGTGTAAGTGCTATTTATTTTAAAGTGCTGTAGTGCAATATTTACATAGTCCAGGATTGTAAGTCCATTAGTGTGATACCTTCTATTGTGACGCAACACAAGTGGAATGGTTAGGGACACATCATTGGACATGCTGTGGTGAAGTGTCATTCAGTGCAGAGGAACATGAAGTTGCCAGTGAGGTAGTGAGAGACAATTGCAGTGCATAGTGGTAAGGTAAACAGTGTGCTGGAGAACAGTGCATGTTACCAACTGTAGCAAGACTGACATGTTAACAAGCACAGGACCTAGGAAATCAGTTCCCATGTAGCATGGACTTGTTCTACGGGTACTCCTATGGGTGTTCCACGTTTTCATCTTCTGATGTGTGTGTCGTCTTCTCTGCCTTTGGTGGTGGTTGGGTTTGAAGGGGCAACACACACTTCAGTGTTTGAAGACGTGGAGTCAGAATTCCTGGTAGCTGCCAACTGTGGGGCTATTAATGGCATTACTGCAGCAAGGAGGAGCTGCTGGTTCTTGAGTGTAGCAGCTACATCACTGTGGTAGGCAGCCAGGTCGGCCCTGAGTGGGTCATGATTGCATTCGTGCACGAAGTGAAAGGTTTGGGATGCCAGGTGTTGTGGCAACTCCCTAACTGCTGTGGTGAAATCCCTCACACATTTTTGTAGTCCTTGCAGGAGGGATGGTGGCGCTTGCATGGCTGCTGCCTGTTCTGCAGATGACATCATGCATGTGCGCATCCCCTGAAGATTGGCTGCCATATTTTGCATCCCCACCCGCACCTCCTTGGCCAGCTCCCGCTGTACTCCCACTACTGTCCTCTCAAAGGTGGTACCAGTGTCCTCAGAGTCCTCAGCTGGGTTGGAGCTGGCAGGTCATACTATTTGGGTGGCTCCTCTGTGATGGCTGCTGCATCTGTACTCCTCCTTGCGACGGAAGGTGGGGTCTGGAGGGTTCCAAGCACATGTTGGAGAATCTGCTGGCTCATGTTTGTCAGCCTATTATCCATGTCATCAGGGAAGTCCAGGACAGGCATATCCACAGGAGAGCCATCGTCCTCTGGGATGAGATATTGTACAATTAGTGGGTATGTGTTGTGGCAGTTGTAATGTGACATTACTGACTTCCTATTAGTGAGACATTGTAATCTTGGTTCCTGGTCATTGTTCCTGTCATTGATATTAGCATTCTCACAGGCCTATGCCCCACCTGCATGTCACATGTAGTGTTGGCAGTTTAGGGACATGTCTGCGTCACATCTTCTAGGTGTAGGTTCTGTACAAATTGTGTGTTGGCACCTTCTTGTCCTACTCAACCCTCTGTTTACTTCCATTAGCATGGCGAGTCCTTGCAATGGCTGTGGGTGTTCTGATGCCACTTGCACCACACTTCACAATATGGGACTGACCCAGTCTCTGATATGTCACATACACCTATATGTTGCTGAGACCAAGCACATACAATGTAGAGCATTGGCATGGCACAATACAGGTGTCAGCATTGGCAGTGTGTCATGTTGATGTTGGGGAATATGTGCTACATTGGATTGCACTGATGGGCCTGGCAGTGTTCCATTTCCTCTTATGACTGTGCAGGTGTGTTTCACTAGCTAGACACATATTACCACCCCCTCAATGCTTTTGTCTTAGCATTATGACATTTGGGATGTTGCATGGTGGTACTGCAGCTATTGTAACACAGGCACAGGGTAGACTCTGGAATGTGCAGCATGGGTATGACATTACTGCTGTGTACTTCATAATGTAAGTAACAATACCTGATGTTTATAGCGCCTATAGACATGAGCATTTGACAGGATTTACACTTTGTTAGGAATTACAGGGGATTGATAACGTCTTCATCCTGAACCCTCCATTTTGGGTGAGTTTGATCCCTGGGCTCCTAACTGCCATTTGCTACTTGACCAGCACACACAGCACAGGTGGTAGTTACAACTGTTGTCAATTGTACATGCCACTTCTGGATATGGCCTGAGACTGGAAATTGGGCCCTAGTTCATGTTGTGACAATACCGGGTGTCGTTTGACAGCAGGCCAGTTTTACGTTGTACCCTACCCTCCTGGACTGGCTATGCCTTCCAACATCCTTGGCATGGCAGAGTACCCCCATGCAAAGGTTGTTGATGTAGTGTTGTGCTGTGCCCCTGGTTTCCCCTGCACAGCCCATTCACCCGTGCCGTGCCCCTCTGCCTTTTCCACTGCCTGATTTTCAGGGCTGACATGAATTGTGTAGTAGGTATGGCCCCCCTACTTGCAGTTAACATTTAGGCATTTTGAAGAGTGAGGGCTTGTACTCCTAAAAAGAGTTGCTCCTAGATGATGTGTTGGGACCAGACACATACAACTCACGGACAGAACTTCTTTTGTAGCTGAATACACGTCTTGCATTTGTCAAACTATGGGTCTCATGTACAAAAAACTGGTACATTGGAATCGATGTGCCAGTTTTCCTGCTCCAGGCCTTGGCCCTCTAACGATGCCATGGTAGTGCTGTATTTATGATACAGTGCTCCATGGCACGTTTCTACAAATGGGTCAGAAATTCTAATGCATCTGTGGTTCTAAACTGATGCATTGCTGGACTAGAATCAAAAAATGTATGCTACTCCTGCAATGAGAGGGGGGTTCAATGTTAAAATGCCCAGTGCCACTTTCTGCTCTGCTCTGCTCTGAGCAGACATAAAAAAATTGACGCTGTGACGGTGCAGAATGGCACATTGAAATCATGTGGATTTCACTACACCAGTTCTGTGTGGCTTTTAATATAGTAATGCCTACCTTGCATGCATTATACCTGTGCTGGTATAATGTGACGCAAGACTTTACAAACTGGTGCAATGGTCCCAATGCCCCAGTTTGTAAATGTGGTGCATGTATGGGACTGCTTTTCGCCACCGCTGCATCAAACAAATTATGCAACAGTGGCGCAAAGGGCTCTTAAATAAGCTGTCTTCTGTTACAATGAAACAAGGCAGGACATGGTCACACAAGAAGCCTCAACAAAGTCAAATGCATCAGATGTATGGTTTTGGCATCAACGTCTCTGAGCAGAACCCATTAAAGTCTTCTCACCTCTCATGTCACCTAGATGTCTTCAAATACTCGTGCTCTTCTAGTTCAAACCTGCCCACCCTTCTGGAGCCAAGGAAAACCTGGCTGGGCAGAGGTCCACAAAAATGAGTGAATGCTTTCCACTAATCTGCTTGAGCCGCGAGCTACACTGAAAAAAGTCTTCTGAGTTCAAACTTGTAAGGACGTTTTTTCAGAACATTTCTCAAACTCCCACACTTCTAGGTAAATTCTATTGTATCAGGGCACCAATCCTTTTGGCCTGGGACCAGCAAAAATCCAGTCCTGAATGGGCACCTGTTTCTTTAAATAAAATGCATTTTTTTTGCTTTTTCTCCCTGGGACTAAAGAATGTACAGATGTATGATTCTTGAAAAGCACTTCAAAGCTTAAGTACAAGGGAGCTGAAAATCCAATGAAATGTTCCTCTCTTTTTCCCCTTCTTCCAAATAGACTTGTGTTCTGATTCTCTTCTGTCAGAGCTTCAAGAAATAATACTACCTCAGCAGTGGTTCATGGAAGTTCCTGAGCTTATTGATGCCAAGTTTCTACATTTGGGCCTCCCCATCTTTTTCACAAGCTCTTCAAACAAGGGCTTAAACAATCCAAGGGGCTATGGTAATGAGGGGTGGGAGGGTTTAGGATGACATAAGGCCACCTCCCATTCTGGAGCTCTGTTAGCCCTCCAATCTGCTTTCCTGTGAAGATGAGATAGCTCGTGCTTCTCACAAGTGGAAATCATAGTCAGACTGGAGAAAGCCAAACAATAGTAACATCATTGTGTGATGCATCTACAGATGATATTCTAACACTCAATCAAAGTCTTCTCACCTCTCATGTCACCTAGATGTCTTCAAATACTCGTGCTCTTCTAGTTCAAACCTGGCCACCCTTCTGGAGCCAAGGAAAACCTGGCTGGCCAGAGGTTCACAAAAATGAGTGAATGCTTTCCACTAACCTGCTTGAGCCGCGAGCTACACTGAAAAAAATCTTCTGAGTTCCAACTTGTAAAGATGTTTTTTCAGAACATTTCTCAAACTCCCACACTTCTAGGTAAATTCTATTGTATCAGGGCACCAATCCTTTTGGCCTGGGACCAGCAAAAATCCAGTCCTGAATGGGCTCCTGTTTCTTTAAATAAAATGCATTTTATTTTGCTTTTTCTCCCTGGGACTAAAGTATGTACAGAAGTATGATTCTTGAAAAGCACTTCAAAGCTTAAGTACAAGGGAGCCGAGAATCCAATGAAATGTTCCTCTCTTTTTCCCCTTCTTCCAAATAGATTTGTGTTCTGATTCTCTGCTGTCAGAGCTTCAAGAAATAATACTACGTCAGCAGTGGTTGATGGAAGTTCCTGAGCTTATAGATGCCAAGTTCCTACATTTGGGCCTCCCCATCTTTTTCACCAGCTCTTCAAACAAGGGCTTAAACAATCCAAGGGGCTATGGTAATGAGGGTTGGGAGGGTTTAGGATGACATAAGGCCACCTCCCATTCTGGAGCTCTGTTAGCCCTCCAATCTGCTTTCCTGTGAAGATGAGATAGCTTGTGCTTCTCACAAGTGGAAATCATAGTCAGACTGGTTCTGACCCATGGCACCCACTAGATTGATAAGATCCAGCAAGGATATATGAATGCGAGCATTCAAAGCAGGCCAACATTTCTGTGTTGCAATGGTATAAATAGGCTATTGTCAAAAGATTTTGCCTATCTTCTGTGTGGTCACTTCATGACAATTGTTCCTTTCTCCACCCACACTCTTTAAACAAGGGCAGGTGGATGTTCCTATGATTAACCTTCTCTGCCTTTGGGGCAGGATGCTTCCAGTGGGGTAGGTGTCCTCTCCAGACCTTTGTTTTCTCTGACCCCTCTGATTGTTGCATTTCTCACTTTCTGCTGGACTGGATAATTCTACTTAAAATCAATGTAGTGGGTTTGAAAAATCGTCTTGGCATTTCTGCCAAAAGTACAAGTTTACCAATGAATTAACTTTTTATTAAAGAACAAAATGCTGTAAATGTTAACTTGTGCCCTTTTTCTAAGATAGATTGGACCACCTCCTTTAGCTAATTCAGTAAATAGCCCATTTGAATCATGTAACTCCAGAGATTTGTCAGATATATGTTCGGCATGTGTACACTGCTACACAATATTGACCTTTGCAGTGTGGGCCCAAGGCGTAATTGACAGGTGACTTAGGTAATGTTTGAAGTAGGGTTTTATACACATCAACAAGGTAAATTATGACAGAGGGTCATTGTATTTTAATTTTACATATTGCAAGTAGAAGGTTGTAGGCAGCTCTGATGTCATGTTTTAGGGTCACTTATGTCGATGTCATAAGTCCTCACTGCGGCCCATAAGTTACATCAAACATTTATGTCACTGATGCAATGTCTCTGTTACCTCACCGCAACCATATTTAACATACGAAACTGCAAGAATACACTCTATCAAATGGATGTGCATTTTAGCATTTGCTACATGGTCTTACATTCCACCTTCCTTGTGGGCACATATATAAACATCATTTTAATCCATGAGATAAGTCCAGGTGTTCCTATCTGGACTCCAATAGTCTTTCTTCTCCAGGCACATATAGGTGCCATGGACTTTTTCACAAAACACAATATAAACTCTTTAAATCTTCTGTGGCATTCCAAATCTCAGTGATATTCCACTAGCGTCTTCTGAAGATGCAACACAATATATGCCACCTATTAGAAAAGCCAATGTTAATTCTCCAGAGAGGTTACAATAGTGTAATTTGCCTTATTGCAATACAATCAGAGTGACTGATCAGTCATACACATCCATTCTTTGCCACCCAGACAGCATGCAATGGAACCACAAAAGAATTTGCACTTTTTTTTACTGTGCTCCCCATTGTTCTTTTTTTCACTCTGGGCATCTGGCATTTGATATCTGTAGTAGCTGTGAAAAACTGACGAGGTCACACATCTGGCCTAAAAAAAAAAAAAAAAAGTTAAAACAATTCCACAGGTAATATTTTACTCCCCAGAGTCAGAAAAGAAGTTTAACATGGGCAGATTGAAGACAAGCCCAGCTTTACCGGGGGTACTAGTTCTTTTACAAGATGAGATACCTTTTTCTATCATCAGGACATTCTACAGATTAGTGATGGTTCTAGTCATTCACGTACAAATCTGGAGATACATTTTTCTAATACTCAGGTAGCTAGGCAGAAATATTTGAACACACCCTGAGTAATAGTTGTATGCTTGTCTGTTGCAGGTACTCTCTTGTGAGAGTGAATCATGCAGGCGTTTTTAAAAGTAGCCTTCGATTGGTGCAATCTCAGAGCAAATCAAATTTTTGCACTTTCTTCATCCATTTTTTTTCTGGGAAGTAGCTCAGAAACTGGTAGAGTGAAATATAGTCTGGTAAAAGCTAACAGTAGGGTTGCTCTCTTCCAATGAGATTGGAAGAGAGCAATTAGTTAATGAACTCTTCTTTATTAAGTCTCGGTTAACAGAAAATAGTTCTGCACAATATCACAGCATAACCGCAATCCACCAACCCTTCCATGGAATCCCTACTATGTTATCCTCCACCCATGTCATCCCTAAACATTCTAAAATTATACAAGACAAACCATCACACTAACCCAGAGTACCTTTTGGTCAGTGCTTAATTTTGAGCTAGTTTTTGCTGGAAGGGGCCACAGGCACTTATTACTGGGGACCGCTTATTTCTCACATCAGATGTTTACTGAGTGCAAGAGAGGGAAAATATATAGATCAAAAAACAGAGGAAAAAGGAAATCCCATCATAAACAGAGAAAAACGGAATCTGAAAAAGCGAGAATATAGGGAAGGGAGTGTCTTATATTGGATTAAAGTCTACCAGCATTGGTATTTGGTGTGGAGACATCTAAACGCATTGCCTGCTAGCTTCTGAGCAGAGCTTCTGGCACAGGCACTCTTCCTTTCACAAATTAAGAATTGATTTTGGGACATTACATAGCAGATATTTAAGTCCTTTTTAACCATCTTTCCGTAACTCTGAACTCCTTACAAAGCGTAGCCCAGTTCTTTCCACCAAGGATATAAAAAAACTATCTATATTCTATATGTCATTCAGCCTATAATGTGAGCCGCACTACTTGCTTTAGTAAAGATTCTCCATGCAAAGAAATGTACTATTAAGCCATCTGTTTGCTAAGGAAATATAACATGAATTTATGGAATAGTTTTCCTGCCTTTTTACATGCCTTGCATACCTTGCCTTTGAAGGCACACAGCTGATCACTTAAAATTCCAAATGACATCAGGAGTATGAATATGAAGTTAACACAAGTTAACAATTTAGGTGAGTTATTAATACTTTGTGTGTGGTTGCCAGATTACCAAGTTAGCAGACTCATGCCAGTTTATCTTGTTAGAGATCTTTATGCCTTCAGGGCATCTATTGGTGTGGCAGGTGAACTAGAAATGTTTTTTGTGGTCCAACTGAGCAAAATCATTCTTTACTAAAATAAACCCCCAAAGTTGGAGACTGTTTGAGTCAAACAAATAAATGACCCTAGTGCCCAGAGAGGTTTTTCCATGTCCCTTAGGGCCAATTGTGTTTTTTTTTCTCTGCCTCTGACTGACATGCCATTGTTAAAGCCTGGGGCCCTTTTACAAATTCTGGGGTCCAATGAATCTTTTCTTCTCAGTTCCTGAGGGGTGAAAAGTAACAAATTTCAATTTAATCAAACAGTTTCTTTATAACCCAAATGTTACATTATACCATTCAAAGTCAATTCATATGGTTACATTGGTTTATTACAGACTTAAAGTCAAAGTTACATAAATGAGACTCAAAATCATGGTATAAACATATAATATCACTAAAGGAGAATTAAAGCATTGCACAATGTTAAACCTAGTTGGCATATACATGACTAAAGCTTCTATTACAACAACACAAAGGATCAGGAAAAGCATATGATTCCTTGTCATGAGAACCAAACTCTCCTGCCTAGCCATTTAAACTAAACTCTAACATCCTAAAACTAAATATATTTGAGAAAGGTCTGCAAACAGAAATTCAGTACAATATTCTGTTAAGAGAGGTGTGATGGCATAGCCACACAAAGTATGAGTTCTGTACCTCAGAAGGGTCCGGTCAGGTCTAAAGATAAAAAAGGGTCAGAATCTTCGCTAACTAAACCCTCCTTAATTCACAATTTCCCATAATGATGACATCTCATTTGAAACTTCTCAAATGAAACCCTTATTAAAATAATTTGGAAATACAATTTCCAACCCCCTGACCAATCCCATTTGCCAAGCTTCCAGAACACTCCTCTCTTCATCCTTGCATAGTTCGTCCCGGGCTTTTCTGTCTTTCACGCACAATTAACTTATTGTTATCTCCGCCTCCACTTCTAACACCTGCATCTCAAAAGAAACATTCAAGAAAACAACTCCACAATGAATGTTAGGTGGAAAAAGAAAATTATATGTGGAGGCCCTCACTCCAGGCACATTAACAAAACATGAATATACTTTCAAATTACATGAATTCTAAACACTACAAATAAGAATATACAAGATGAGTATGCAAAATAATTCTTTTAAAGCATTGGTACCAATAAGATATTCTTAAAATGTTGATAATATGCAAAGATGCATTCCACTCACATGCTTTGCAGTCCAGGAATTAAATGAATCATTAAATGTTACATAAAATGTGGCCACTATCTTGTGGCCACCAGGAAATGATCACCATTTTACATTTTTTGCCAGAGGTACAGTGGCACAGCCAAGCTACTCTCTTTCACCATGATTGTAGAAACTGGCAAGAAAATCCAATGACAGTTGTCCTGTCCTAAAGGAGGCAAGGTGATTGTTACTGTGACCTGGTAGCTCTGTGGTGGATGGGCGGAAAGGTCACGAGTTTCCATTGGCAAGATGAGACACCATTGGTGGAATGCCTGCAGTTCTCCTGAATGGGGCTGGAGAACCATGATGTTGGTTGTTGCCAAGTATTTGTCATCTTCTGAAACAGGGTTTCATTGCTTTACGTCCATGTCACCAAGGAGGAGCTTGCTTCATTAAAATAAACCATCAGAGGCCCTTATGCAATAGTAGATGTCTCCTTGCACAGCAGTGCCATTATTTTTCCCTAAGACAGAAATAACACTAAATGATTGTTGTTGAGATTCACAAATGGTAATTACAGTTCCTAAGACTATAAAATGCAAAGTTGATAGTGACTAAAGGAAGAGGTGCTGTTAAACCATAACACCTCAACTAAACCTATAGCAGACATTATCATGGAAGAATACATGTACATTCCTATTTAAGTAGTGCATTTGTGTGAGTATATTTGTTCGTTATCACAAGTCAAGGTTGGTTGATTAATACTAATACATTGAGAATGTAATTGTTGTGGTGAACTATTGAATAAATATACCCATAAGGCAACCTATTGGTTTATGCACTAGTTTACATCCATTAATAAAGGTGTATGCTTCCATTACTATTTCTAGTTTATTTTTCCTCCATTTGTGACCACCAGGCCTTGTGCAGCAATGTTGTCCATAGAATTCCAGTGACGTTTGCATTGCCTTAAAAAAGGAAAAGCGACCATCACTGTGACCTAATGGCCTAGTGGCTGACAGCTGCCAGATAAAGGGTTTCCATTGATGGAATCAGCAAAGGCTATGTGTGTGGAAATCCTCTTTAGCACCCACAGAACTAAGGGCCTGTTTCGCAGGGTGGCGCAACAAGTACCTTGCTGTGCTGCCCTGTGCCACCAGGAAAGGGCAGAAGTGTGCTGTAGCTACAGGGTATGGCACATTTCTGTATTCTCCCCCTGCACTGGCACAAAGATTGCTGCCTAGCGCCAGTGCAGGCACCCTTGCACCTTGGTGCCAGGGTGCCCATGCTGTGGGGGTGATTGTATTTGTACAAGAAGGGACACCTTCCTGCACAAAAACAATCACCGGAGCGCGTTTTCCTCTTTCCATGTGTGCCGCAGAATGCAGCACACATGGAAAGAAGAAATAAATGGGGAGAAATAAAGTATTTTCTCCCCTTGCATCATTCCTATGCCACCCCTAAGGTGGCATAGCAATCTGATGCATTCCCAGACTTGTAAGTTTGGGAATGCATCAGATTCCTTTGGGTTCCATGGGTGTTGCATGGGAACACCACAAACAACACCCATGGAATGCCCCTTTCACTCAACGTTAGGCGTGAAAAGGGTCCAGTCCTACAAGCCAATGAAAGCCACGCAGGGTGGCTTTCTGTGGCCTTGTAAATATGGGCTGGCACACTGCACCACTGGATTGTCAAACAGCAATGATGCTCTGGTGGTGCAGTGTGCCGCTAGTGCCACATAAATGAGACCCTGGATTTGATGGTGAAGTAACAAGGTTGAAGGATAGGATGCCTGCCATTTTTTGGCAAATACCTTACATCAGCCACGCTCTAAATGATGCCTCCAATGTTGTAGGTTTGTACCTCAATTTGTAAAGTAGACATTTACAGTGTACTGCAATAATATATTTCCAAAGCATAATTATGCTTTTAGGTGACCGCAGATATGATTTTTTTTCACGACTCCATTCCATAATGGAACATTGTGCAGCAGGACAAATCTATTGCTCACAAATACTGCTGATGTGGTTACAGGTGAGTGTGGCATGCTGGAACGTATGCGCACTAGTACCACACAAGTGCTATGGGCCTTACCCTTAATACATCTGGTCTCAGTTTCAGTTAATCATGAGAATACTCCAACCACGAGTGCTCCATAAGTGTGCTGATCCAGAAGAAATCAGCTTTCACGGTAGCCACTGTGATATATGCTGGTTTCCACAAAATTCGAGAAACATCTTTCATGGTGCTGCATTAATGAGCAGAAACCTTTTGGTAGGTGCACGCGCAGACTCATAGTGTTTGTCTGGCATATTAAGCAAACTGGTGTAGTATAATTGCTTCATGATACAGGTCTGATTGAGTGAACCTCAATAGTGCTTGTGTTGTGCTCTTCTGCGCTCCCTACCTCCACATTTGTGTTTTAGGATGTATATAATTCAGGATGCCTGGGGACTTTCACATCAGTATCCAGGATTAATTTCACGTCCACTATTCAGGATGGGTCAAAACATCCATCCAGGCGGTTAAAAATAGACTACATTTATTTACTAGAATATTTTATGAACATCACTTTGCATTCTGGCAGATTTGGGAGAGTACCTCTGAAATGTTAAAAAATGCAACTTTTTTTAGATCTTGAAATCGTTCTTAGGTTAGCAGATTTTTTGATAATCTTCCCAGGTAGACTGCACAATGTGAGATAAAGGCACTTACGGTGAGCAGTGCGAAGAGTAAAAATAAACATCAATTACTGACGTTTGATGTCTTTCGGTAATCAATAAAGTGTCCTGTTAAGGAAATGTTGAAAACATGGGAGCTGTGAGATCTTACCCTTCCCGATGGCCCATAATTTATACTGTCAAATGGTAATGTACAATATTGTTGCACATGTAACAGGGAATGGAGGGCATGTTAAGCTAGAATACATGCATATTAAATTACGTTTTCCCTGCCAGAACATTTATATTCAAAACTAAATTCGTTTCTGCCAATTAATTATGCATACTTTAGATGTATTATAATAGTCAACTCTTTATGTCAAAATAATCAAGGGAAGGCTGCGGTTTGATTTTAATATTTAAAAAAAGTATACATTCAAATACCTTACTGAATTTGTAGTATGTTAACAGTGAGAGTACCTTTAACTGTGTGAGTGAGTTTTTTCTTTTATGTTTGGATTCGTATTCCTGCTAAATGATTGAGAATGTCTTTTTTCAGCTTAAAAAACTATTCCTACTACTTACCTTTGAAATACACACAAAATGCCTTTTAATAGAAAGAATATATTCAATGGGTCTCTAGTTGGCAGAGAGCACTCTGACCATGTACTGGTCACAATCCCAGTCGGGGTGAGTCAGATGCACATCCTAAATTAACCTATGCCCACCCTTGACACAGGGCAGTCCTGCTTAACTTAAGAGGCAATGTGTGAAGTATTTGTGCAACACTTAATTCCAGTAACACATTGAAAGACAAGGGTATTTTAGAAATATAGATGCTATTTATTTGAGTACAACAAGATGAAAACAACAAAAATCCAATAAGTAGATCCTGAGATATGCAATTGTAAAGATTTAGGTGAAAATAGTGCATAAAAATAGTGTGGTTATACACAATTATAACACATTCCTATATGCACATTATACCAGAATTTTCTTGTGACGTTCACACAGAGGCACAACAACAATTTAAAGAGCCAAATCACAGACATAAATACACAGGCCATGAGTCTATTTGTTTAGTTGCGTAGCCTTGCTATCCTCTATTGATGCAACACCTGCTCAAACTAGGAAATACAAATTTTATTCCAAAAGTTGTAGCATCAGTTAAGAGAGCTAATCCGAAACAACAACATGAGTATTATGGTCCGCAGTGGTATGGTCTGCCACATGTGCTCAAACACTAGAACACACACTGAAGGTCATACCATTCTATTTTTGTATAGTTATAGGCTGCATGCATGTATAAAAATGAAAAATAACACAAACAAAGTTTAAGGCAGATTTTTTGACGCAAAAAAGTTTAAAAAGATGCATATGCATCAAAATATAACGCGTATGCATTGAAAAATGACACTCACACCCATAATACATTGATTGGTCCCTAGCGTGAAGTCCAGCACCGCACCCCAGGAAATCGGTTATCCATTAAAAATTCATTGAATGCAGGTTAATTTTTCTGCATATGCGTTAAAAATATATGCTCAAAGCCCGTAAGCGTCACAAAATTACACGCAATAGAAATAAAACGCACTGCAATTGAGACAGGAAGTGATGTAATAGGATAGCCTGTTTACAGAAATGGTACAGTGTGTGTACTTTCACTTTCACTTTGCAGTCTGTGATTATTCTAGACTATGTGGCTGTGTTTTGAGTTATCTTGTGAATATTGTGCTTTTGTCTCCTGTGTGCTATTGCTTTTGTATTCTGTTGTTTTGTAAGTGTCTGTGTTAATCTGTGCAAGTGTTATATTGTCATTTATTGTGATTATATTTGTCTTTGTACTGTTGGAAATGTGTTTGTGGGTATTGTTATTTGGGGTATTGTTGGGCTGTCTGTGGGGCCTTTTCATACCTCCTTTCCCTGTTTTTCCCTCTTTAGCCTTTCCTTTCCTATTTTTTTGGAGATGTTGGGTAGGCCACGTCTGGGAAGAATGGGTGAGGAGGCGCTAGGGGCTTTTGTGTGGCTGGTGTGCCACTTCCTTCCCCATGATGTTGGAGGCTGGGGGGTGGGTGATACAGGGGTATCACATGGAGGCAAGGAGGCTCAGGTGGGCAAAGGTGCTGTTCCACCTAAGAAGAATTATTAACAGCCAGTGCAACGACCACCAATTCAAATATCGCTGGGCTGATCTGGTGGCCCGGGAGCAGGACCTGGTGGACCACCTGGGTATGGTGATTGGTGGCCCTGTTGGTGAGTACAGATTTGACTAATTAGTGCAGCTTTGGTGTCAAAAGATGATGGTAATGCACCACAAACCAATTTATGATTCAGGGACTGTGGGTGTACCAGGAATGGGATGTATTTCACATGCTAATACAAGGAACCAGTGTAGTCCCCATTTTTTTAAAACCTTGTCTGAACAAGGTTTAATAAAAAATCGGGACTTCACTGGCCATACGTACAAAGCTCTTCCTAACCTGTGCTAATATCTTAGGCCGATATTTCTACTTTGTTTGTGCAGCATTTGCATTATTTCTGGATGTCAAAGTATAGCACTCTTGCTACAATCAAAATTTGGTGTGCTACTTTTCAGAGCTGCAGCATAAACAAATGAAGCAAATGCTACACAAAAAAAAGACACATCTGGCCCTAAGTTCATTGTTTCTGTGTGTTTACGTGTAGACAGAAATTCTTTCACATGGCCAAACCTAATTGTGCCCAGATGCAACCAGATTGCAGTAGCACACAACAGGTTCATCTCCTGGCTTTTCGGAGTAGGCGTTGAAATCCTATCATTGAGTAGCATGGCCCAACAACATTTTTGCCTTGGGCACAATAGCTGGTACAGAGCTGGTGCAGTTACCATCTGGGTCGCTTTATAGCCAAACAATTTTGTAAAGTGGATGGGTCATCATGGGATCCCTGCTCTTTGTGAATGCATGGTCACAAACTATTTATTTGCATGATGTTGTTCAAGGGACCACTGACTGGGTCCATTATACATTTTAAGTGACAAACTAGTTTGTTTTTTACTTTTGGTACACCCTTGCTGATATTGTGCAGCATATGTACAATTATTAATTTATCAGTATGAAGGCTATCACAGACATGGTGGTATGCTAAGATCAGCAGGCCAGCATTCCTATGAAGGCCACCATTCACAAGGTGCTTTCCAATAGAGGCCTACATCATCAAGATTGCAGAAGTAGGACATTTGCTAACCCATGTCTTAATTAGCGGACAGTGTTAGTTCAGTTGTATTACCACAGATCACCCAACTTGGCAATTCTAAGTTAATGAATGTGGCAAAGTGTGATTTACAATATCTGATGTAGGTACACAGGGCCCAGAGTAACACATTTTCGGTGCAATGACTACACCTGTGCCCATGCATTCTAACATGGATGATCAAATTAGCCACTGTCAGCATACATCTTTTTGTTGTTTTGAATTAGATAATTGGCCAATCCACGTTTAGCGTAACATTGTCATCAAGTAACACACAGGATCTCTGCCATCATGTTGTCATAGGGGGCATATGGGTACACTGCCAATGTGGCATATGTAACCTACATACAACACTGGCACACATATACTGGACCATTGAAAGCACAATAATTCCTGAATGAAACTCAACCCACATGAGCATCACACAGTAACTCATTGTCCCTTGATGCACAGGCCACAATATCTGAGTCACTGGTATTGCAGTGCACCAGGCAGTGGCATTGCATGTCTCTCACAAGAACAAATGATGAAATGGAGCAATCTCTAGATTTAATTTAGCACAAAATTGAGTAATCATGTTTGGCACCACATGATTGTTAGGGCCAGTGCATGTGTGCATATGTGTGTCTATCACACACTGGAGTGACAGTGTCAATGCATGTTTGAATGACTATGTCTGTTGGTGTGTCGACATGCCTGATGTGCAGCTCTATCATATAAAATGTCACTGTTAGACTTTTCATCCTTGGCGTGGTCTCCCTTAACTTTTTGCCTCTGTTCCCCTGGTTGTTGATGTGTGCTGGACTCTGATTTTACTGTTGTTGTTACTCTGGGCACTTTACCACTGCTAACCAGTGCTAAAGTGCAAGTGCTCCTGTTTAAAATGTGTACGTAATTGGTTCTCCATGATTGGGATATTTGTTTTACTGTTAAGTCCCTAGTAAAGTGCACTAGAGATGCCCAGGGCCTATAAATCAAATGTTACTAGTGGGCCTGCAGCACTGATTGCGCCACCCACATAAGTAACCGTGTAATCATGTCTCAGACCTGCCACTGCAGTGTCTGTGTGTGTATTTTTACACTATAAATTCGACTTGGCAAGTGTACCCACTTGCCAGGCCTAAACCTTCCCTTTTCTTACATGTAAGGCACCCCTAAGGTAGGCCCTAGGTAGCCCCAAGGGCAAGGTGCAGTGTATGGAATAGGTAGGACATATTGGGGGTGATTCTAACATCGGCGGGCGGCGGAGGCCGCCCGCCGAAGTTCCCCCACCAAAATACCGCTCCGCGGTCTAAAGACCGCTGAGGGTATTTTGGGATTTGCCCTGGGCTGGCAGGCGGCCGCCAAAAGGCCGCCCGCCAGCCCAGGGCAAATCAACCTTCCCACGAGGACGCCGGCTCAGAATTGAGCCGGCGTAGTGGGAAGGTGCGACGGGTGCAGTGGCACCCGTCGCGTATTTCAGTGTCTGCATAGCAGACACTGAAATACTTTGTGGGGCCCTCTTACGGGGGCCCCTGTAGTGCCCATGCCATGGGCATGGGCACTGTAGGGGCCCCCAGGGGCCCCGCGGCACCCCCTACCGCCATCCTGTTCCTGGCGGGAGACCCGCCAGGAACAGGATGGCGGTAGGGGGTGTCAGAATCCCCATGGCTGCGGAGCGCGCTCCGCAGCCATGGAGGATTCTGTAGGGCAGCGGAAAACCGGCGGGAGACCGCCGGTTTTCCTTGTCTGACCGCGGCCGATCCGCCGCGGTCAGAATGCCCTGCGGGGCACCGCCGGTCTGTCGGCGGTGCTCCCGCCGACCCTGGGGTCAGAATGACCCCCATAGTAATGTGGTTTATATGTCCTGACAGTGAAATACTGCCAACTTCGTTTTTCACTGTTGCAAGGCCTGTCTCTCTCATAGGATAACATGGGGGCTACCTTTAAATATGATTAAAGTGTAGATTCCCCTAGAGAGTAGATGGACATGTGGAGTTTGGGGTCCCTGAACTCACAATTTAAAAATACATCTTTTAGTAAAGTTGATTTTGAGATTGTGCGTTTGAAAATGCCACTTTTAGAAAGTGAGCATTTTCTTGCTTAAACCATTCTGTGACTCTGCCTTGTTTGTGGATTCCCTGTCTGGGTCGGTTTGACAGTTGGGTTGTTTTTCACCTCGCACTAGACAGTGACACAAAGGGAGCTGGGGTGTAACCTGCATTTTCCGATTAGCCATCTCTGCTAGGAGGGAGCGGTGGAGTGGTCACTTTCATCTGAAAGGACTGTGCCTGCCTCTGACAATGCAGACTCCAACCCCCTGTTGTGTGTCTGAGGCCTTGCCTGGGCAAGGCAGGATTTCACAAGTAGGTGTGAGTCCCCTTTGAAGAAAGGTGACTTCAAAGACTAAAATGGGTATAAGAAGGGCACCCAAATCTACAGACTTTAGAAACACTTCTGGAACCAAGAGGAACCTCTGCCTGGAGAAGAGCTGATAGCTGAGGAAGAAGTGCTGCCCTGCCTGTGACTGTGCTTTGTGGAGCTTTCCTGCAGTGCTGCTTCTGCCAGAGTAAGAGAGCAAAGACTGGACTTTGTGTGCCTTCCATCTTGTGAAGAAATCTCCAAGGGCTTGATGTAGAACTTGCCTCCTGTTGTTTGAAGTCTCAGGGAAGGCAAAGACTTCTCTCTGCCAGCACCTGGAGTCTCTGGAGAGACTCCTGCTCTGACAAGTGGTGCCCTATCCAGTCCCTGGGCCCTTGAAAAGAAAGCTGGTGGAAATCCAAGGAAATCGACTTCGGACAACTCCGGACCGACGCCGCTGCTGAATCCGGTAACGCCACCTGCACCTGATGCCGTGACCTTCGCTGGAACGCGACGCTCTTTGCAGGCACAACGCCGCTGCAGCCCTGCTGAAGTCCGCAGTTCCATGGAAGTCGCCGCACCCCGTCGTGACCGACGCCGCTCGAAGCGCGTGGATTCAACGTTTCGCACAGACGCAGCGATCCCCGAATTTGCGTCACGGCTTGTTTTCACTCTTCACCAAAGGTACTGTGCTTGGGGGTCTACGCAACTCCTTGTCCGGTGCCGCTGGTGTCAGCTTGTTGGGAACGACTTCGTCACGACACCGTGTTAACACCTCATCGAAGCATTTTTGTTTCTAAATGCTATTTTTTTGTTTAATCTTTAAAAATTCATAACTTGACTTGTGTATGTCGGATTTTTGTCGTTTTGGTCTTGTTTTGTTTAGATAAATGTTTCCTATTTTTCTAAACTGGTGTTGTGTCATTTTGTAGTGTTTTCATTGAGTTTCCGTGTGTGTTGGTACAAATACTTTACACCTAGCGCTCTGAAGTTAATCCTACTGCTCTGCCAAGCTACCAAGGGGGTAAGCAGGGGTTAACTGAGGGTGATTCTCTTTTACCCTGACTAGAGTGAGGGTCCTTGCTTGAACAGGGGGTAACCTGACTGTCAACCAAAGACCCCATTTCTAACAGTCACAAACAGTAATGTGTTGTTCCATGTTTTGTACAGCGAGCAGACATTGAGCACATATCTCCCATCCATGTTTTACAGGTGGACCCGCCCTTTATACAATTAGTGAAGTGGCTCGATTTGCAGATCCAGACGTATCCAGTAAGTGTTAATATGTTTGTCCTGTGTTGTGTCTGCAGCTGTTGTCTGATTGACTCCTGTGTGTTGGACTCTTTGCAAGGTATGATGTGCTAGCACATGATCTGATATGTCACTTGACTGGAGGTTGACATTTTGTTCCATGTTCGATTTCGACATTCTGTGGAGGAGAGTCATATATTGGGAGTTGAGTGCTGCGCTATAGGCATGGTCAGGTGAACTAGGTGATTTGTTGCTACATGTATGACAATAATTAATTTGGAGGTGGCCAGTTTCATGATTTAGTCAGCAAGCCATACCCTGATTCACACAGACCAGTGATGCATAAGTTTTACCCAGAGACTTGAGCATCCCTGTTAAGTAATGAACATGTAGGACTGTATGCTTGACTTTCCAGCAGCATCTAGCTCCACATGTTGTACTCCATTTATGTGGCACTTGAGTGAAATGTCATGGGTGTGCATGCAGGTCAAGGGCAGATGGGTGCTTGCATCAATGTGCTTGATTTTGGAAAGTTGTGAGTGAGATGTAATGATGTTGACAATTGTCCACAATTAGAAAAACTTGTGTCGATGTGATTGTCCAATGTTTGAGTCAATCCTAGTTGGCAGGCCTCCTTACCTGTGGTGAACTGACTAAACCCATGTACAGCTGTCCAAAGCTTCATGGCTGATGTTTGAAAGTATGTTTTGCATGTCCCTCCCCCTACCTCGTGCATAGGATTAGGGCTAGAAAATATGTGTACCTAGGTGTGATGCTCCCAATGTTGATGACAGATATGTAATTCAAACATTCATGTGTTCCAAACTACAATACCCCTCATGATTACCAACTGCATATCGTCCAAGCAGTTCCATTTACAAATCAGAGGTCAGGTCTTGTGTGCCTTGTTTGCCATCCAGAAGATGGTTATTAGTTGGCCTGGCACATGTGGAGTACTTGCAGCATTTGTTATGTGACTAATAGCAGTACAAAGATGCTCAGATCATTTAATTAAATACACACCTTGTTGTGCACTGCTGTGCTGTTAGATAGTCGATGTGTAGGCTGCATTGGCATATAATTCCTTAGGGATATTCTATCATCTGTACTGTGATTTGGACAGTATGTGCTATTTTTGATTAAGTGTTAGAATATCATCTGTAGATGCATCACACAATGATGTTACTAATGTTTGGCTTTCTCTATTTTTACAGCTGCCAACATGAATGCCCAGGAGATACGGGAATTCCAGAGGCGGGCAGTGCGTTACCGCCACATACTCGATGTGGAGGCTGGGTTCCACAATATGGCACGTTATTATCACCATGAAAGAGCCACTGGGGTATGGAAGGCATTTGCCCAAGGGGGGGCCAGCATAGACCACAACTGATACCACCACCACAGCTCACACCACAGTGGCCCCAGGGATGACAGCCACTGTAGCAGGTCCCTAGACTTCATCTGCTCCGGGCCCGCAAGCAGCACCTCCTGCACCTCCCACTCCAACCACGACACCGGCACCAGCAATGGCATCTACAAGTGGTACCCAGATAACCCCAGCTTCTGTGATAGACAATCAGGAATGGGTTAAATATGGTGTTTCCCCTAGTTAAAGTTTCCTTTATTACTGTAAAATAAAGTTTTAGGTACTCCTTTACAGTATCTGTTAAATGCTTGGGGATCAGGGCCTTGGCATGGGTGTACAGTGTCAATTTAGCATTTGAATTTGTGTTCAATCCTGCATCAGAATCCCATTATTGACATGGTTATTTCCAATTCCAATGGAGCTGTCACATTGGCAGCTACAACAAAGTTACTTCTCTATGCATCTGCCATCCTTTGCACCCACCACTCAAGGTACTAAGGTTCCCAATGTGTTGTGAAGATTGGTGTGTTTTTGTCATCGTTTGAGTCCTGTATTGGAATCTTGGCCACTGTGGGACATCTGCCTGCAGCCTGATGTTCATGTGAACCCTATTGAGCTGGGTGATGTTATAATCTTATGAAGTCCTGTACACATAACTCACACCTATTATTTATTACATTGTACTCCCAGGTTACATAATTGTCCATGCACTTGTACACATCCATTCCTGCAGTATGGTGTTTGTGTGTGATTAAAGTTTATAGTCAGATGTCACATACATAAAGATTGTCTTGAAGGGAATAATTTTGAGCTGACTTTTTCAGTTCTACACACTATTATACTGTTTGTTCTCTTTTAACTTCAGAAATAAGCCTAAGGAAGCCCAGATGATGATGAAATCCAGACCCCGTTGCATAGTTATCAACCCACATTCTTTCTACACTGTTATATTGGCATTCTTTGGCCACTGACATGTCACATACATCACAAATCTCCTACACAGTTGATGTGTCACATTACACAGAGACAAAGTGGTTGTGTAAGTGCTATTTATTTTAAAGTGCTGTAGTGCAATATTTACATAGTCCAGGATTGTAAGTCCATTAGTGTGACACCTTCTATTGTGACGCAACACAAGTGGAATGGTTAGGGACATATCATTGGACATGCTGTGGTGAAGTGTCATTCAGTGCAGAGGAACATGAAGTTGCCAGTGAGGTAGTGAGAGACAATTGCAGTGCATAGTGGTAAGGTAAACAGTGTGCTGGAGAACAGTGCATGTTACCAACTGTAGCAAGACTGACATGTTAACAAGCACAGGACCTAGGAAATTAGTGCCCATGTAGCATGGACTTGTTCTACGGGTACTCCTATGGGTGAAGGTGATCTGTTCCACGTCTTCATCTTCTGATGTGTGTGTCGTCTCCTCTGCCTTTGGTGGTGGTTGGGTTTGAAGGGGCAACACACACTTCAGTGTTTGAAGACGTGGAGTCAGAATTCCCGGTAGCTGCCAACTGTGGGGCTATTAATGGCATTACTGCAGCAAGGAGGAGCTGCTGGTTCTTGAGTGTAGCAGCTACATCACTGTGGTAGGCAGCCAGGTCGGCCCTGAGGGGGTCATGATTGCATTCGTGCACAAAGTGAAAGGTTTGGGATGCCAGGTGTTGTGGCAACTCCCTAACTGCTGTGGTGAAATCCCTCACACATTTTTGTAGTCCTTGCAGGAGGGATGGTGCCGCTTGCATGGCTGCTGCCTGTTCTGCAGATGACATCATGCATGTGCGCATCCCCTCAAGATTGGCTGCCATGTTTTGCATCCCCACCCGCACCTCCTTGGCCAGCTCCCGCTGTACTCCCACTACTGTCCTCTCAAAGGTGGTACCAGTGTCCTCAGAGTCCTCAGCTGGGTTGGAGCTGGCAGGTCATACTATTTGGGTGGTTCCTCTGTGATGGCTGCTGCATCTGTACTCCTCCTTGCGACGGAAGGTGGGGTCTGGAGGGTTCCAAGCACATGTTGGAGGATCTGCTGGCTCATGTTTGTCAGCCTATTATCCATGTCATCAGGGAAGTCCAGGACAGGCATATCCACAGGAGAGCTATCGTCCTCTGGGATGAGATATTGTACAATTAGTGGGTATGTGTTGTGGCAGTTGTAATGTGACATTACTGACTTCCTATTAGTGAGACATTGTAATCTTGGTTCCTGGTCATTGTTCCTGTCATTGATATTAGCATTCTCACAGGCCTATGCCCCACCTGCATGTCACATGTAGTGTGGGCAGTTTAGGGACATGTCTGCGTCACATCCTCTAGGTGTAGGTTCTGTCCAAATTGTGTGTTGGCACCTTCTTGTCCTACTCAACCCTCTGTTTACTTCCATTAGCATGGCGAGTCCTTGCAATGGCTGTGGGTGTTCTGATGCCACTTGCACCACACTTCACAATATGGGACTGACCCAGTCTCTGATATGTCACATACACCTATATGTTGCTGAGACCAAGCACATACAATGTAGAGCATTGGCATGGCACAATACAGGTGTCAGCATTGGCAGTGTGTCATGTTGATGTTGGGGAATATGTGCTACATTGGATTGCACTGATGGGCCTGGCAGTGTTCCATTTCCTCTTATGACTGTGCAGGTGTGTTTCACTAGCTAGACACATATTACCACCCCCTCAATGCTTTTGTCTTAGCATTATGACATTTGGGATGTTGCATGGTGGTACTGCAGCTATTGTAACACAGGCACAGGGTAGACTCTGGAATGTGCAGCATGGGTATGACATTACTGCTGTGTACTTCATAATGTAAGTAACAATACCTGATGTTTATAGCGCCTATAGACATGAGCATTTGACAGGATTTACACTTTGTTAGGAATTACAGGGGATTGATAACGTCTTCATCCTGAACCCTCCATTTTGGGTGAGTTTGATCCCTGGGCTCCTAACTGCCATTTGCTACTTGACCAGCACACACAGCACAGGTGGTAGTTACAACTGTTGTCAATTGTACATGCCACTTCTGGATATGGCCTGAGACTGGAAATTGGGCCCTAGTTCATGTTGTGACAATACCGGGTGTCGTTTGATAGCAGGCCAGTTTTACGTTGTACCCTACCCTCCTGGACTGGCTATGCCTTCCAACATCCTTGGCATGGCAGAGTACCCCCATGCAAAGGTTGTTGATGTAGTGTTGTGCTGTGCCCCTGGTTTCCCCTGCACAGCCCATTCACCCGTGCCGTGCCCCTCTGCCTTTTTCACTGCCTGATTTTCAGGGCTGACATGAATTGTGTAGTAGGTATGGCATCCCCACTTGCAGTTAACATTTAGGCATTTTGAAGAGTGAGGGCTTGTACTCCTAAAAAGAGTTGCTCCTAGATGATGTGTTGGGACCAGACACATACAACTCACGGACAGAACTTCTTTTGTAGCTGAATACACGTCTTGCATTTGTCAAACTATGGGTCTCATGTACAAAAAACTGGTACATTGGAATCGATGTGCCAGTTTTCCTGCTCCAGGCCTTGGCCCTCTAACGATGCCATGGTAGTGCTGTATTTATGATACAGTGCTCCATGGCACGTTTCTACAAATGGGTCAGAAATTCTAATGCATCTGTGGTTCTAAACTGATGCATTGCTGGACTAGAATCAAAAAATATATGCTACTCCTGCAATGAGAGGGGGGTTCAATGTTAAAATGCCCAGTGCCACTTTCTGCTCTGCTCTGAGCAGACATAAAAAAATTGACGCTGTGACGGTGCAGAATGGCACATTGAAATCATGTGGATTTCACTACACCAGTTCTGCGTGGCTTTTAATATAGTAATGCCTACCTTGCATGCATTATACCTGTGCTGGTATAATGTGGCGCAAGACTTTACAAACTGGTGCAATGGTCCCAATGCCCCAGTTTGTAAATGTGGTGCATGTATGGGACTGCTTTTCGCCACCGCTGCATCAAACAAATTATGCAACAGTGGCGCAAAGGGCTCTTAAATAAGCTGTCTTCTGTTACAATGAAACAAGGCAGGACATGGTCACACAAGAAGCCTCAACAAAGTCAAATGCATCAGATGTATGGTTTTGGCATCAACGTCTCTGAGCAGAACCCATTAAAGTCTTCTCACCTCTCATGTCACCTAGATGTCTTCAAATACTCGTGCTCTTCTAGTTCAAACCTGCCCACCCTTCTGGAGCCAAGGAAAACCTGGCTGGGCAGAGGTTCACAAAAATGAGTGAATGCTTTCCACTAATCTGCTTGAGCCGCGAGCTACACTGAAAAAAGTCTTCTGAGTTCAAACTTGTAAGGACGTTTTTTCAGAACATTTCTCAAACTCCCACACTTCTAGGTAAATTCTATTGTATCAGGGCACCAATCCTTTTGGCCTGGGACCAGCAAAAATCCAGTCCTGAATGGGCACCTGTTTCTTTAAATAAAATGCATTTTTTTTGCTTTTTCTCCCAGGGACTAAAGGATGTACAGAAGTATGATTCTTGAAAAGCACTTCAAAGCTTAAGTACAAGGGAGCTGAAAATCCAATGAAATGTTCCTCTCTTTTTCCCCTTCTTCCAAATAGACTTGTGTTCTGATTCTCTGCTGTCAGAGCTTCAAGAAATAATACTACCTCAGCAGTGGTTCATGGAAGTTCCTGAGCTTATTGATGCCAAGTTTCTACATTTGGGCCTCCCCATCTTTTTCACAAGCTCTTCAAACAAGGGCTTAAACAATCCAAGGGCCTATGGTAATGAGGGGTGGGAGGGTTTAGGATGACATAAGGCCACCTCCCATTCTGGAGCTCTGTTAGCCCTCCAATCTGCTTTCCTGTGAAGATGAGATAGCTTGTGCTTCTCACAAGTGGAAATCATAGTCAGACTGGAGAAAGCCAAACAATAGTAATATCATTGTGTGATGCATCTACAGATGATATTCTAACACTCAATCAAAGTCTTCTCACCTCTCATGACACCTAGATGTCTTCAAATACTCGTGCTCTTCTAGTTCAAACCTGGCCACCCTTCTGGAGCCAAGGAAAACCTGGCTGGGCAGAGGTTCACAAAAATGAGTGAATGCTTTCCACTAACCTGCTTGAGCCGCGAGCTACACTGAAAAAAATCTTCTGAGTTCAAACTTGTAAGGATGTTTTTTCAGAACATTTCTCAAACTCCCACACTTCTAGGTACATTCTATTGTATCAGGGCACCAATCCTTTTGGCCTGGGACCAGCAAAAATCCAGTCCTGAATGGGCACCTGTTTCTTTAAATAAAATGCATTTTATTTTGCTTTTTCTCCCTGGGACTAAAGTATGTACAGAAGTATGATTCTTGAAAAGCACTTCAAAGCTTAAGTACAAGGGAGCCGAGAATCCAATGAAATGTTCCTCTCTTTTTCCCCTTCTTCCAAATAGATTTGTGTTCTGATTCTCTGCTGTCAGAGCTTCAAGAAATAATACTACGTCAGCAGTGGTTGATGGAAGTTCCTGAGCTTATAGATGCCAAGTTCCTACATTTGGGCCTCCCCATCTTTTTCACCAGCTCTTCAAACAAGGGCTTAAACAATCCAAGGGGCTATGGTAATGAGGGTTGGGAGGGTTTAGGATGACATAAGGCCACCTCCCATTCTGGAGCTCTGTTAGCCCTCCAATCTGCTTTCCTGTGAAGATGAGATAGCTTGTGCTTCTCACAAGTGGAAATCATAGTCAGACTGGTTCTGACCCATGGCACCCACTAGATTGATAAGATCCAGCAAGGATATATGAATGCGAGCATTCAAAGCAGGCCAACATTTCTGTGTTGCAATGGTATAAATAGGCTGATGTCAAAAGATTTTGCCTATCTTCTGTGTGGTCACTTCATGACAATTGTTCCTTTCTCCACCCACACTCTTTAAACAAGGGCAGGTGGATGTTCCTATGATTAACCTTCTCTGCCTTTGGGGCAGGATGCTTCCAGTGGGGTAGGTGTCCTCTCCAGACCTTTGTTTTCTCTGACCCCTCTGATTGTTGCCATTCTCACTTTCTGCTGGACTGGATAATTCTACTTAAAATCAATGTAGTGGGTTTGAAAAATCGTCTTGGCATTTCTGCCAAAAGTACAAGTTTACCAATGAATTAACTTTTTATTAAAGAACAAAATGCTGTAAATGTTAACTTGTGCCCTTTTTCTAAGATAGATTGGACCACCTCCTTTAGCTAATTCAGTAAATAGCCCATTTGAATCATGTAACTCCAGAGATTTGTCAGATATATGTTCGGCATGTGTACACTGCTACACAATATTGACCTTTGCAGTGTGGGCCCAAGGCGTAATTGACAGGTGACTTAGGTAATGTTTGAAGTAGGGTTTTATACACATCAACAAGGTAAATTATGACAGAGGGTCATTGTATTTTAATTTTACATATTGCAAGTAGAAGGTTGTAGGCAGCTCTGATGTCATGTTTTAGGGTCACTTATGTCGATGTCATAAGTCCTCACTGCGGCCCATAAGTTACATCAAACATTTATGTCACTGATGCAATGTCTCTGTTACCTCACCGCAACCATATTTAACATACGAAACTGCAAGAATACACTCTATCAAATGGATGTGCATTTTAGCATTTGCTACATGGTCTTACATTCCACCTTCCTTGTGGGCACATATATAAACATCATTTTAATCCATGAGATAAGTCCAGGTGTTCCTATCTGGACTCCAATAGTCTTTCTTCTCCAGGCACATATAGGTGCCATGGACTTTTTCACAAAACACAATATAAACTCTTTAAATCTTCTGTGGCATTCCAAATCTCAGTGATATTCCACTAGCGTCTTCTGAAGATGCAACACAATATATGCCACCTATTGGAAAAGCCAATGTTAATTCTCCAGAGAGGTTACAATAGTGTAATTTGCCTTATTGCAATACAATCAGAGTGACTGATCAGTCATACACATCCATTCTTTGCCACCCAGACAGCATGCAATGGAACCACAAAAGAATTTGCACTTTTTTTTACTGTGCTCCCCAATGTTCTTTTTTTCACTCTGGGCATCTGGCATTTGATATCTGTAGTAGCTGTGAAAAACTGACGAGGTCACACATCTGGCCTAAAAAAAAAAAAAAAAAAAGTTAAAACAATTCCACAGGTAATATTTTACTCCCCAGAGTCAGAAAAGAAGTTTAACATGGGCAGATTGAAGACAAGCCGAGCTTTACCGGGGGTACTAGTTCTTTTACAAGATGAGATACCTTTTTCTATCATCAGGACATTCTACAGATTAGTGATGGTTCTAGTCATTCACGTACAAATCTGGAGATACATTTTTCTAATACTCAGGTAGCTAGGCAGAAATATTTGAACACACCCTGAGTAATAGTTGTATGCTTGTCTGTTGCAGGTACTCTCTTGTGAGAGTGAATCATGCAGGCGTTTTTAAAAGTAGCCTTCGATTGGTGCAATCTCAGAGCAAATCAAATTTTTGCACTTTCTTCATCCATTTTTTTTCTGGAAAGTAGCTCAGAAACTGGTAGAGTGAAATATAGTCTGGTAAAAGCTAACAGTAGGGTTGCTCTCTTCCAATGAGATTGGAAGAGAGCAATTAGTTAATGAACTCTTCTTTATTAAGTCTCGGTTAACAGAAAATAGTTCTGCACAATATCACAGCATAACCGCAATCCACCAACCCTTCCATGGAATCCCTACTATGTTATCCTCCACCCATGTCATCCCTAAACATTCTAAAATTATACAAGACAAACCATCACACTAACCCAGAGTACCTTTTGGTCAGTGCTTAATTTTGAGCTAGTTTTTGCTGGAAGGGGCCACAGGCACTTATTACTGGGGACCGCTTATTTCTCACATCAGATGTTTACCGAGTGCAAGAGAGGGAAAATATATAGATCAAAAAACAGAGGAAAAAGGAAATCCCATCATAAACAGAGAAAAACGGAATCTGAAAAAGCGAGAATATAGGGAAGGGAGTGTCTTATATTGGATTAAAGTCTACCAGCATTGGTATTTGGTGTGGAGACATCTAAACGCATTGCCTGCTAGCTTCTGAGCAGAGCTTCTGGCACAGGCACTCTTCCTTTCACAAATTAAGAATTGCTTTTGGTACAGAAACATTACATAGCAGATATTTAAGTCCTTTTTAACCATCTTTCCGTAACTCTGAACTCCTTACAAAGCGTAGCCCAGTTCTTTCCACCAAGGATATAAAAAAACAATCTATATTCTATATGTCATTCAGCCTATAATGTGAGCCGCACTACTTGCTTTAGTAAAGATTCTCCATGCAAAGAAATGTACTATTAAGCCATCTGTTTGCTAAGGAAATATAACATGAATTTATGGAATAGTTTTCCTGCCTTTTTACATGCCTTGCATACCTTGCCTTTGAAGGCACACAGCTGATCACTTAAAATTCCAAATGACATCAGGAGTATGAATATGAAGTTAACACAAGTTAACAATTTA
Organism: Pleurodeles waltl; assembly: GCF_031143425.1. Lineage (NCBI taxonomy): Eukaryota > Metazoa > Chordata > Amphibia > Caudata > Salamandridae > Pleurodeles > Pleurodeles waltl. Next base: position 402,935,597 of record NC_090439.1, read on the forward strand.
GGTGAGTTATTAATACTTTGTGTGTGGTTGCCAGATTACCAAGTTAGCAGACTCATGCCAGTTTATCTTGTTAGAGATCTTTATGCCTTCAGGGCATCTATTGGTGTGGCAGGTGAACTAGAAATGTTTTTTGTGGTCCAACTGAGCAAAAACATTCTTTACTAAAATAAACCCCCAAAGTTGGAGACTGTTTGAGTCAAACAAATAAATGACCCTAGTGCCCAGAGAGGTTTTTCCATGTCCCTTAGGGCCAATTGTGTTTTTTTTTCTCTGCCTCTGACTGACATGCCATTGTTAAAGCCTGGGGCCCTTTTACAAATTCTGGGGTCCAATGAATCTTTTCTTCTCAGTTCCTGAGGGGTGAAAAGTAACAAATTTCAATTTAATCAAACAGTTTCTTTATAACCCAAATGTTACATTATACCATTCAAAGTCAATTCATATGGTTACATTGGTTTATTACAGACTTAAAGTCAAAGTTACATAAATGAGACTCAAAATCATGGTATAAACATATAATATCACTAAAGGAGAATTAAAGCATTGCACAATGTTAAACCTAGTTGGCATATACATGACTAAAGCTTCTATTACAACAACACAAAGGATCAGGAAAAGCATATGATTCCTTGTCATGAGAACCAAACTCTCCTGCCTAGCCATTTAAACTAAACTCTAACATCCTAAAACTAAATATATTTGAGAAAGGTCTGCAAACAGAAATTCAGTACAATATTCTGTTAAGAGAGGTGTGATGGCATAGCCACACAAAGTATGAGTTCTGTACCTCAGAAGGGTCCGGTCAGGTCTAAAGATAAAAAAGGGTCAGAATCTTCGCTAACTAAACCCTCCTTAATTCACAATTTCCCATAATGATGATATCTCATTTGAAACTTCTCAAATGAAACCCTTATTAAAATAATTTGGAAATACAATTTCCAACCCCCTGACCAATCCCATTTGCCAAGCTTCCAGAACACTCCTCTCTTCATCCTTGCGTAGTTCGTCCCGGGCTTTCCTGTCTTTCACGCACAATTAACTTATTGTTATCTCCGCCTCCACTTCTAACACCTGCATCTCAAAAGAAACATTCAAGAAAACAACTCCACAATGAATGTTAGGTGGAAAAAGAAAATTATATGTGGAGGCCCTCACTCCAGCCACATTAACAAAACATGAATATACTTTCAAATTACATGAATTCTAAACACTACAAATAAGAATATACAAGATGAGTATGCAAAATAATTCTTTTAAAGCATTGGTACCAATAAGATATTCTTAAAATGTTGATAATATGCAAAGATGCATTCCACTCACATGCTTTGCAGTACAGGAATTAAATGAATCATTAAATGTTACATAAAATGTGGCCACTATCTTGTGGCCACCAGGAAATGATCACCATTTTACATTTTTTGCCAGAGGTACAGTGGCACAGCCAAGCTACTCTCTTTCACCATGATTGTAGAAACTGGCAAGAAAATCCAATGACAGTTGTCCTATCCTAAAGGAGGCAAGGTGATTGTTACTGTGACCTGGTAGCTCTGTGGTGGATGGGCGGAAAGGTCACGAGTTTCCATTGGCAAGATGAGACACCATTGGTGGAATGCCTGCAGTTCTCCTGAATGGGGCTGGAGAACCATGATGTTGGTTGTTGCCAAGTATTTGTCATCTTCTGAAACAGGGTTTCATTGCTTTACGTCCATGTCACCAAGGAGGAGCTTGCTTCATTAAAATAAACCATCAGAGGCCCTTATGCAATAGTAGATGTCTCCTTGCACAGCAGTGCCATTATTTTTCCCTAAGACAGAAATAACACTAAATGATTGTTGTTGAGATTCACAAATGGTAATTACAGTTCCTAAGACTATAAAATGCAAAGTTGATAGTGACTAAAGGAAGAGGTGCTGTTAAACCATAACACCTCAACTAAACCTATAGCAGACATTATCATGGAAGAATACATGTACATTCCTATTTAAGTAGTGCATTTGTGTGAGTATATTTGTTCGTTATCACAAGTCAAGGTTGGTTGATTAATACTAATACATTGAGAATGTAATTGTTGTGGTGAACTATTGAATAAATATACCCATAAGGCAACCTATTGGTTTATGCACTAGTTTACATCCATTAATAAAGGTGTATGCTTCCATTACTATTTCTAGTTTATTTTTCCTCCATTTGTGACCACCAGGCCTTGTGCAGCAATGTTGTCCATAGAATTCCAGTGACGTTTGCATTGCCTTAAAAAAGGAAAAGCGACCATCACTGTGACCTAATGGCCTAGTGGCTGACAGCTGCCAGATAAAGGGTTTCCATTGATGGAATCAGCAAAGGCTATGTGTGTGGAAATCCTCTTTAGCACCCACAGAACTAAGGGCCTGTTTCGCAGGGTGGCGCAACAAGTACCTTGCTGTGCTGCCCTGTGCCACCAGGAAAGGGCAGAAGTGTGCTGTAGCTACAGGGTATGGCACATTTCTGTATTCTCCCCCTGCACTGGCACAAAGATTGCTGCCTAGCGCCAGTGCAGGCACCCTTGCACCGTGGTGCCAGGGTGCCCATGCTGTGGGGGTGATTGTATTTGTACAAGAAGGGACACCTTCCTGCACAAAAACAATCACCGGAGCGCGTTTTCCTCTTTCCATGTGTGCCACAGAATGCAGCACACATGGAAAGAAGAAATAAATGGGGAGAAATAAAGTATTTTCTCCCCTTGCATCATTCCTATGCCACCCCTAAGGTGGCATAGCAATCTGATGCATTCCCAGACTTGTAAGTTTGGGAATGCATCAGATTCCTTCGGGTTCCATGGGTGTTGCATGGGAACACCACAAACAACACCCATGGAATGCCCCTTTCACTCAACGTTAGGCGTGAAAAGGGTCCAGTCCTACAAGCCAATGAAAGCCACGCAGGGTGGCTTTCTGTGGCCTTGTAAATATGGGCTGGCACACTGCACCACTGGATTGTCAAACAGCAATGATGCTCTGGTGGTGCAGTGTGCCGCTAGTGCCACATAAATGAGACCCTGGATTTGATGGTGAAGTAACAAGGTTGAAGGATAGGATGCCTGCCATTTTTTGGCAAATACCTTACATCAGCCATGCTCTAAATGATGCCTCCAATGTTGTAGGTTTGTACCTCAATTTGTAAAGTAGACATTTACAGTGTACTGCAATAATATATTTCCAAAGCATAATTATGCTTTTAGGTGACCGCAGATATGATTTTTTTTCACGACTCCATTCCATAATGGAACATTGTGCAGCAGGACAAATCTATTGCTCACAAATACTGCTGATGTGGTTACACGTGAGTGTGGCATGCTGGAACGTATGCGCACTAGTACCACACAAGTGCTATGGGCCTTACCCTTAATACATCTGGTCTCAGTTTCAGTTAATCATGAGAATACTCCAACCACGAGTGCTCCATAAGTGTGCTGATCCAGAAGAAATCAGCTTTCACGGTAGCCACTGTGATATATGCTGGTTTCCACAAAATTCGAGAAACATCTTTCATGGTGCTGCATTAATGAGCAGAAACCTTTTGGTAGGTGCACGCGCAGACTCATTGTGTTTGTCTGGCATATTAAGCAAACTGGTGTAGTATAATTGCTTCATGATACAGGTCTGATTGAGTGAACCTCAATAGTGCTTGTGTTGTGCTCTTCTGCGCTCCCTACCTCCACATTTGTGTTTTAGGATGTATATAATTCAGGATGCCTGGGGACTTTCACATCAGTATCCAGGATTAATTTCACGTCCACTATTCAGGATGGGTCAAAACATCCATCCAGGCGGTTAAAAATAGACTACATTTATTTACTAGAATATTTTATGAACATCACTTTGCATTCTGGCAGATTTGGGAGAGTACCTCTGAAATGTTAAAAAATGCAACTTTTTTTAGATCTTGAAATCGTTCTTAGGTTAGCAGATTTTTTGATAATCTTCCCAGGTAGACTGCACAATGTGAGATAAAGGCACTTACGGTGAGCAGTGCGAAGAGTAAAAATAAACATCAATTACTGACGTTTGATGTCTTTCGGTAATCAATAATGTGTCCTGTTAAGGAAATGTTGAAAACATGGGAGCTGTGAGATCTTACCCTTCCCGATGGCCCATAATTTTTACTGTCAAATGGTAATGTACAATATTGTTGCACATGTAACAGGGAATGGAGGGCATGTTAAGCTAGAATACATGCATATTAAATTACGTTTTCCCTGCCAGAACATTTATATTCAAAACTAAATTCGTTTCTGCCAATTAATTATGCATACTTTAGATGTATTATAATAGTCAACTCTTTATGTCAAAATAATCAAGGGAAGGCTGCGGTTTGATTTTAATATTTAAAAAAAGTATACATTCAAATACCTTACTGAATTTGTAGTATGTTAACAGTGAGAGTACCTTTAACTGCGTGAGTGAGTTTTTTCTTTTATGTTTGGATTCGTATTCCTGCTAAATGATTGAGAATGTCTTTTTTCAGCTTAAAAAACTATTCCTACTACTTACCTTTGAAATACACACAAAATGCCTTTTAATAGAAAGAATATATTCAATGGGTCTCTAGTTGGCAGAGAGCACTCTGACCATGTACTGGTCACAATCCCAGTCGGGGTGAGTCAGATGCACATCCTAAATTAACCTATGCCCACCCTTGACACAGGGCAGTCCTGCTTAACTTAAGAGGCAATGTGTGAAGTATTTGTGCAACACTTAATTCCAGTAACACATTGAAAGACGAGGGTATTTTAGAAATATAGATGCTATTTATTTGAGTACAACAAGATGAAAACAACAAAAATCCAATAAGTAGATCCTGAGATATGCAATTGTAAAGATTTAGGTGAAAATAGTGCAGAAAAGCGCAAAGCACCAATGGTCTCAAGGGACAGGTGCAAATCCATTTCTTCACGCCAACTGCGATGAAGGGCAGGCCTGCTACTCAACCAATGCAGAGTCCACTGACACAGTACCTTAGATGGAAGAAAGCATTGATTTTGCAGGCACAATGTGCCAGGATTTTCCACCCAGTTGAGGGCCTGTGATTTAATTGGGGCACCAATGAAATTAATACAATACATTGCCATCGAGCCACACAGAGCTTCGTCGTCGGGCTGCGTAGGCTGTTAATCCACTGTGATTGAGCGGCCCCTGCGTCAGCCTCGAAAGAGCGATGGGGCATAATTTATCAAACTCTCGAGGCAATGCATTGTTTTTTTGCAGAAATCAGATGCAGAACCCACTTCTAAGGCCCCAGACTAGATGGGGGCACCTTAGTCAAGGGTAGGACTCAGAGATGGCAGAGTCCAGCAGCACCAGGAGAGTTGCAGACAGTCGTAGATCTCCTTGAGACTGCAGGAGGTCAGGGGGCAAGCCAACAAGCCCTTGGAGAATTTTGGATTCAAGGATACCTCCTGGCAGCACAGCAGTCCTTCTTCCTGCCAGAATGTCCTTGGTACCCATAGAGTTCTGATTTGGTGGGGTTTAGGGTACAGTATTTATACCCAGTTGAGCCATTGATGTGGAGGAGTCATCAAAAAGAGGCCTTTGATGATCACAAGTTCCCTGCCCTTCCTTCCCTGGCTCAAGATGCTCTACAGGGGCTTAAGCAGCCCTTTGTGTGGGGAGAGGCACAGCCCTATTCAGGTGTAAGCGAGGCAGTCCTAAGCTCTTCTCCCATCAAGACAGTTAATGGCCCATTAAGGACCATTAAGTCACACCTAATCTCCCATTGTTTGTGACTGTCTAGAGGTAATGCACAAAGCTCAACTGTCACCAACACTAGACTTGTATTCAAAGACAGGCAGAAGCACAGAATGGTTAAAGTTAGAAAATGCAAACGTTCTTAAAGTGCAAAAAGAACAGATGGTGGCTGGAATGCAGAACAAATCAAACATTTACCCCCAAGCACACGTGTGGTTTAATCCATCAGTTTTATTGCTCACCAGGAGTTCAGGCCGGACTGTTCCCATAGGGAACAGAGTCAAGACTGATGTGAATGTGGCAGGGTGAGCAAAAGAACATAGGGATAAACCCAGATCTGTGACTGGGGAAGAGTGTTTGAAAAGTTTAAGCACTCCGTCCATCAGCCTTTTGTATTTATATAGTTGCCCTAAGTGGGAACAATATGCCCAGACGTGGGTCCTCTGCCCACTGTGACATTGGATTCAATCTAGCCTGGCTGATGAAGAGTGATACCTTGAAAGTGATCTCAGGATGCTTCTTTCTGGTCCATAGAGGACCTGGCCTGGCAGTTTGGGCTGGACTGTTCTCAAGGGGAACAAGGTCAAGATTGATTTGCACATGGCCTAGTCCAAATGGGATGGCATGGTGAGCAAACAAATGATGGGTTAAACCTAGATCTACGATTGGGGGTGAGTGTTTGAAAACATTCTACACTCTATTCCTCATTCTTTTGTGTTTCTATAGTTGCCCTTGGTGGAAAAGATATGCTCAGACATGGGTCCAGTGCTCACAGTGCCTTTGGATTCAAGCTAGCCTGACTGATGAAAGATGATACTCTAAAACTGGTCCTAGGACGCTTGTTTCTGGTGCAGTGAGGACTTGGCCAGGCAGTTTGGGTTTGACTGTTCCCATGGGGAATAGGGTCAAGACTGATTTGCATATGGCTGGGTCCAAACTAGGAAAGCATGGTGAGCAAGCGAACAATGGATTAAACACAGATCTGTGACTAGAGGTGAGTGTTTAAAAGGCTTCAGCACTCCGTCCATCATCCCTTTGTGTTTTAATAGTTGCCCTAAGTGGGAAGGGTATATCCAGAAGTGGGTCCTGTGCTCACTGTGCAATGGATTTCAAGCTAGCTTAGCTGAATATGAGTGACATTCTGAAACTGGTCCCAGAATGCTTGTTTCTTATCCAGAGAGGACCTGGCCTGGCAGTGTTGGGTGGACTGTTCCCAAAGGAAACAGGTTCAGGGCTATTTTGCATATCACTAGGTCCAAATTGGGCTGCCATTGTGAACAAAAGACGATGGATTAAACCCAGATCTGTGACTGAGAGTGAGTGTTTGAAAAGTTTTAGCTCTCTGCCCAAGATCTGTTTCTGTTTATATAGTTGCCCTATGTGCCAACAATATACCCAGATGTGGGTCCTGTGTTCACTTTGCTACTGGATTCAACCTTGCTTGGCTGTTGAAGGGTGATACCCTGAAACCACTCCCAGGATGCTTGTTACTAGCCCAGTGAGGACCTGGTTTGGTAGCTTGGGCTGGACTGTTCCCATGGGAACAGGGTTAAGACTGATTTTCATAAGGCTTGGTCTAAGCTGGGGTAGCATGCTGAGTAAAAGAAAGGTGGATTAAACCCAGATCTGTGATTAGGGGTGAGTGTTTGAAAAAGTTCTGCACTCTGTTTCTCATTCTTTTGTGTTTCTAAGTGGGAACAATTTGCCCAGACGTGAGTCCTGTTTTCACTGTGCCACTGGATTCAACCTAGCCTGGCTGATGAAGGATGATACTCTGAAAGTAGTCCCAGGATACGTGTTTCCGGTCCAGTGAGGACCTTGCCTGGAAGTGTGTGCTTGACTGTTCCCATACGGAATAGGGTCAAGACTGATTTGCATATGACTGGGTCCAAACTAGGAAAGCATGGTGAGCAAAATATCAATGGATTAAACCCAGATCTGTGACTAATGGTGAGTGTTTGAAAAGTTTCAGCACCCCATCCATCATCTTTTCATTTTTCTCTAGTTGCCTCAAGTGGCATCAAACTCCAAATTTCTCTCTTTTCCCAAATGAGAGTTACATTTAAAGTTTGCTTCAAGGTAACCCTGATGTTAACCTACGCGAGAGATAGGCCTTGCAGTAGTGAAAAGCAAATTTAATAGTTCTTCACTACCAGGACATGTTAAACTTAAATGTACATATTCAACATTTTAAATAGACTGTGTCCTGACTTTGGGGCTAACCACAGCCTATCTTAGGGGTAACTTATATTTAATAAAAAGGAAAGTTTGGACCTGTTAAGTGGGTACATTTGCCAGGTAGAATTGGCAGTTCACAACTGCACATACAGGCTCTGCAGCGGCAGGCTGAGACATGTTTAAAGGACTACTGTAGTGGGTGGGACAATTAGTGCTGCAGGCCCACCAGTAGCATTTAATTTACAGGCCCTGAGCACATATAGTACCCTATACGAGGGACCTACAAGTACATTAAATATATCAATTGTCCACAAGCCAATATTACTATATTTTAGAGTACAGAGCACCTGAACTTTAGCACTCGTTAGCAGTGGTAAAGTGCACAGAATCCTAAAGCCAGCGAAAATGAAGTCAGAAAACCAGGTGAGGAGGCAAACAAGTTGGGGGAACCACACATACAACTTTCTAAAAGTGGCATTTTCAGACTTACAATTTAAAATCCCACTTCAGCACAAGTTGTGATTTTAAATTGTGAACCCAGAGACACCAAACTACAAATTACTATATTTTCCCAATTGGGAGTTACGTTTAAATGCTGCTTCAAGATAACATCAATGTTAACCTATGGGAGAGAAGGACTATGGGTAGTGAAAAACAAATGTAATAGTTTTCCACTCCCAGGACACGTTAAACTTAAAACTACATGTCCAACTTTGTCCTTGGTGCTAACTAGGGCCTATCTTGGGGTGACTTATATTTAGTAAAAGGAAGGTTTGGGCCTGGCAATTGGGTGCACTTGCCTTGCCGAAATAATGGTTGAAAACTGCATGCACAGGCTCTTTTGTGGCAGGTCTGAGACATGTTTGAAAGACTACTGTAGTGGGTGGCACAATCAGTGCTGCAGGCCCACTAGTAGCATTTAATATATAGGTCCCGGGTACAGACAGTGCACTTTACCTGGGACTTACAAGTAAATTAAGAGGCATATTTATAATGCCCTAGCGTAACCTTGCACCACATTAACGTCATTATTTTTTAAGTTAATGTGGCCCAACGAGGCCGAAAACCCCACATTCTATTTACAGAGTGGTGCAAAACATGCATTGCGCCACTCTGTAACCCTGTAAGCTACATTATGCTTGCGCTAGGCATAATGTATGGAAAGGGAGCATTCCCCCGTGAGGGGAGCCAGAACAATGGTGTAAGGAAATCTATGAGTTTTCCTTGTACAATTTGTTACGGCACTTTTAATGCCTGCTTAAGAGCAGCCTTTAAATGGGGGCTTCCATTCTTAGTACTCTGCAGGAGTAGTGCCAATGTTTTGGCGCTACTCCTGCAGTGCACATCAATAGCATCATGAGAAATTACACTGTTGCCCCCTACCCTGCTCCATGGTGCACCGTATTTTAAATATGGTGCACACATTGTGACGGTAGGGGGGTGCTAAGGGGTGCAGGGAAAGTGGCACTGCAGTGCAGCATCACTTTCCAGAAATCTGCCCCTTGATGTGCCAATTGTGGAGAAGCCAATAATACTATGGGGCATATTTATACTCCGTTTGCGCCGGAATTGCGTCGTTTTTTTTTACGCAATTTCGACGCAAAACTAACTCCATATTTATACTTTGGCGTTAGACGCGTCTAGCGCCAAAGTCCATGGAGTTAGCGTCATTTTTTAGCGTGGACACCTACTTTGCGTTAATTATATGCAAGGTAGGCGTTCCCGTCGACTCTGAGGCATGTGCGTCGGATTTATACTCCCGGGCAAAATTCACGCCCGGGAGTGGGCGGGTCAAAAAAAATGACGTACGGCCGCTTTTGCGCCGTTTTTTAGCACCTGCAAAAGGCAGGCGTTAAGGGACCTGTGGGCTCTGAAGGAGCCCAGAGGTGCCCTCCCATGCCCCCAGGGACACCCCCTGTCACCCTTGCCCACCCCAGGAGGACACCCAAGGCTGGAGGGACCCATCCCAGGGACATTAAGATAAGTTCAGGTAAGTGTTTTTTTTTTTTTTGTGGCATAGGGGGGCCTGATTTGTGCCCCCCTACATGCCACTATGCCCAATGACCATGCCCAGGGGACAGAAGTCCCCTGGACATGGCCATTGGGCAAGGGGGCATGACTCCTGTCTTTGCTAAGACAGGAGTCATTTCCATGGGGGTTGGGAGTGAAATAAAATGGCGCAAATCGGGTTGAGGCGAAAAAATTGCCTCAACCTGACTTGCCCCATTTCTTGACGCCAAAGCCCCATATCCCCCTACGCCGGCGCTGCCTGGTGTACGTCGTTTTTTTCCACGCACACCAGGCAGCGCCGGCGGCTAACGCCGGCTAACGTCGGCTAACGTCATGGATTAAATACGGCGCCCGCATGGCGCTTCAGAATGGCGTTAGCCGGCGCTAATTTTTTTGACGCAAAACTGCGTTAGCGCAGTTTTGCGTCAAAAAGTATAAATATGGCCCTATGTTTAGAGTACGGAACACCTGCACTTTAGCACTGGCCAGCTGCTAAAGTGCCCATATTCCTAAAAGCCAGTAAAAACGAAGGCAGCAAAAAGTGGAGGGAAAAGACAAAAGGTCTGGGAATGACCCTGTAGAAAATGCCACGTCCAACAGGTACATTTCTCTTACAGTTAATAAAGGGTTTGTTATTATCCAGTTCATTGGCCTCAAAGACTAACAGAATATCTAAGAAAAAGGAGGAGCTAGAGAGAAAGAGCGAGAGAGAAAGAAACAGAGAGAGAGAGAGAAAATATAAACAGAGAAAGAGAGCGAGAGAGAGAGAGACCATGTATTTGACTTGATTTTCATGGATATCTGCAGTGAAAGCAGTCAGTCTTACAGGAATGTGATGGTGTTTTAGACGTGGTCTGGTGTAAATGCAGCCTGCCTTGATAATTCTGTGATATTTTCCTTGAAATGTGCACAGCCTCGTCAAGGAAAAAACATTCTGTTCAATGAATACAATAAAATTGTGGTCAAATTAGTTCTACAAACAAACATAATATTGCTGTATTTCATCTTTGGTTTCTTTGTTTTCAAATCTGCACTGCTTATTTAATATCTAGTGAAAAACTGTCAAAGTCTTTCAGGGCTTTCCATGTAAGCAAAGGAAAAGCAGTCATTCAAACAATTCAGTAAATGTAAAATTAAAAAAAAGAAATTACATTTGAACATTCATGTCTATCAATTTAAAACTACAAACAGATGACTATGTAAAGAATACAGAGAGGAACAATTTGATGATGGCACAGAGATCACACTTGAAAACATTACCTGAAATTTTACCTTTTAGTCAACCATAATACAAAGAATTTTAGCTAATCCAAAGTAATATAAGAAAAGAAAGATTGTAAAGCTGTCTGGCTTATATTTATACTTTTGACACAAAACTGTCTTTGCACAGTTTTGCGTCAAAAAGTATAGCGCTGGCTTGAACCATTCCAGGATGCCAGCCGATTGGGGGTGGCGATATGGAAGGCTGGTGTTTTCCACCAAAACATGATGTTAGGCTGGTTAGAGTAACAAAAGATGACGCTAACCAGCCTTGCATCATTTCTTGATGCAAAACCATCCATTCCACATGACTTCTTTCTTATAAAACACAGGAGTCATGCCCACCACCCCAATGGCCAGCACAGGGGACACGGGTCACCTGGGAATGGCCACTGCACCCTGTGTCATGTAGGGGCCCATTTCAGGGTCCACAGTGACACTTTAAAAATGATTGAAAATACTTACCTCTACTTACCTAGAATGGAGTCACCCAACCTGTAGTGTCCCTCTGATGTGGGTGTTCCTGGGGCTTGAGGAGGGTACCTGTGAGATCTTTCCATGGTGTTTGACCATGGAAATGGGTCCACAGAACCCTAACGCCTGCCAGACCCAGGCATTAAATAATGGTACTAAGCAGATTTAGCGCCATTATTTAGGCCCACCTCCCACCTGCGCACTTTTTTCCATGGGAGGATAGGCTCATATTTATACTAGCGCAGATTTGCATCAAAACGTTTACCGCCGGCTAACGCCATTCCAATGTGCCAGCCGGTCATCTTATTTATGGAATGACGTTAGCCGGCGATGCGGCCTGGTTAGCATCAAAATAAAGGACGGTAACCGGGCAGCGGAGGCGAAGGGAAGACTGGGGGTTGTGCGCCAAAGAATGGTGCAAGTCAGGTTAGAGTAAAAAATATTGGCTCTAATCTGACTAGCATCATTTTTTGACGCACAACCCCCATAGAAATGACTCCTGTCTTAGCAAAGACAGGAGTCATGCCCCCCTGTCCAATGGCCATGCCCAGGGGACACTTGTCCCCTGGGCTTGGCCATTGAGCACAGTGGCATGTAGGGGGGCCCAAGTTAGGCCTCCTTATGCCACTTAATAAAAAATAAAATTATACTTACCTGCACTTACCTGCACTCACCATGGATGTTTCCCCCCATCCATGGGTGTCCTCCAGGGGTGGGGGAGGGTGGCAGGGAGTGTCCCTGGGTGCAGGGAAGGGCACCTGTGGACTGATTCCATGGTTGGAGACCATGGAAATTAGCCCACAGGTTCCTTTTCGCCTGCCCTGACCCAGGCGTTAAAAAATGGGGGATATCTGGCTGGGCGCCTTGTTTTAAGGCCCGGCTCCTCCTGTGCATCATTTTGACGCCAGAGGGTAAACAAGGCGCACATGCCTTAGAGTAATTTTTTGCACAGGAACGCCTACCTTACATGTCATTAGCGCAAGATAGGTTTTCACGTACAAAAAATGACTCAAACTCCATACCTTTGGCGCTAGACGGGTCTAGCGCCAAAGTATAATATGGAGTTAAGTTTGCTCCGAATTTGCGTAGAAAAAAATGAATCAAATCTGGTGCAAACAGAGTATAAATGTGGGCCTAAGAGTCATTTTTTGGATGGGAACACTCACCTTGCGTCTCATTGATGCAAGGTGGTTTCACACATCTAAAAAATGACTTTAACTTCAATGTTTTGCCGCTAGACTAGTCTTGGTTCAAAATATAAATATGGAGTTGAGTTTGTGCTGAATTAGCATAAAACAAATGATGCTAATTCACCTCAAACAGATTATAGACCTGGGCCTTTGAGTCTTAAAAAGGAGGCCATTCACAACAAACTTTGCAAGAGGCCCAAGAGCAGCTTGCAGATATTACATCATAAAGAGGTTTGAAACCCAAGGGGCAGATTTATGAAAAGCGGCACTGCACCTACTGTAACACCACTTTTCCTGCACCCCTTAGTGCCCCCCTAATGCCACCATGGTAGCGTCATATTTAAAATACAGTGCACCATGGCGGTAGTTAGGGTGACTAGTGTCATAATTTTTTATGCTGGTCCAGGGTTTTGCAGGATTAGCGTCAAAACTTATGACGCTAATTCTGCAAAGCACCCAGAGGTCCATTGCAATCAGCGGGAGACTCTTTTTAATGCCTGCACTTATCAGGCATTAAAAATGCCAATATAAATAGCACAAAGAAATCTATTAGTTTCCTTTGCACGATTTTTACAGTCCCCCCAGCACTGGAATGCAACCCTAGCACAGGCATAATGCAGTACAAGGGGTTACAAAGTGGAGCAATGCAAGCATTGAGCCACTTTGTAAATATGGCACAGCATTCTTTCCCCTTCCAGTGCCACATTAGCATAAAAAACGATGCTAATGTGGCATTGCAATGGCACAAGGCCAGCATAAATCTGGCCCAAAGTGTCTAAAATTTGGAATGCTCCAATGTTATGCAAAGGAAAACCACTTCCAAGTTATGCTAGAAAAATACATTTCAAATTTTTAGGGCCTGATTTATAGTTTGGGGGAAAGGCTAATCAGTCACAACTGTGACAGATATCAGTCCACCAAAGTACTAATCCCATTATATCCTAAGTGATTTACATTTCGGCGGGTGGGATTTCATCACTCTTGTGATGGAATAATCCCTCTGCCAAACAGGACCTAACTTTTTCAAGTGAGCAAACAAGATACACTCAAGCAATCGATTATTAAAAATGAGGGAATCATGTTTCAACTGTGTCCATTGAAAGTGAATTTTACCGCTTGAACATACAGACAATGCATTCCCATTTGAGTGTTTAAGACGAGACTCCCAAAATGTTTTATATATGATAAACTATCCACTTGGCAAGGAAGTTAACACAAACCAACTACTTTCAATTTCAAATACTATTTTGTGCAACATTGTTTTGAGCAGCAACATCAAGTTGCACCACTAAGATATCCAGGGGCATATGTATAAGCCCCTAGCGTCACCTTGTGCCACATTAGGGTAATTTTTTTAATGCTAATATGGCCCAATGAGGCCCAAATCCTCACACCACATTTACAAAGTGGCACAGTGCATGCATTGCACCACTTTGTATCCCTTTGCGCTACATTTTGCCTGAGCCAGCCATAATGTATGCAAAGGGGGTGTTCCCCCGTTAGGGGTACTGCAAAAATGGTGCAAGGAACTCTAACAGATTTCCTTGCACCTCTTTTTACAGTACTTTTAATACATTCTCAGAGTAGGCATTAAAAGGGGGCTTCCATTATTTTTAGTGGGGCCCTATGTACTCTGCAGGAGTAGCACCAATGTTTTGGCACTACTCCTGCAGAGTGCATCAAAAGTATCATGAAAAATGACGCTACTTCCCCCTACCCTGGCCCATGGTGCACCGTATTTTTAATACCGCACACAAATCGTGGCAGTAGGGGGCAGTAAAGAGCGCAAGAAAAGTGGATCTGCACACAGTGCAGCACCACTTTTCTTAAACATGTACCCCAATTTATGAGCAAACTATTCCTAATGTGATGCTAAGAATAGAGAACTGTTGTAACAGGACCGCTTTTGGATTGAGTCAGTGGAACAATAAATCCAATAGGATTAAGTAACGAGTACAGTTGTTATTTTTTATAATATGTAAACTGCTGCCCTTTTGTACTGCAAGGTCCTTATCCTTCAATGAATTTTAGAAGAGTGCAATTGGAAGTTCATTTTGTTAGTCCTAAACTGATGTTTTGGGAACTTCAAGTACCAGCAAATCCCAAATGACCTTTGGAAATGTCACACTGAATGTTGGTTCTGCTTGCCCTTCGCGTATTCACATATTGTGGAGATGAATATGTTAATTTGTTGATTTATGAGCTTTCTAAAGACTCTGGATGCTCCAGAAGCACTATAGTTTCAAGACTCAAGGTTTGCCATCATTTCAGATTCACCCAAATCTGGGCACAATTTTTTTTATTTGAAACACGAGAAAAGAAGATAAACTCGATTCTTAGTTCAGGATGGTGTCTGTGAGGGGATTCTAGTATGCTTGCTCTCTAGATTAAGTGGCGATTTGTAGAAAAGTTAACATAACTATTTATATTGCTTAAAATGATGTCTTACATTAGTAGATATTTATTTTCAAATGTAATTTATATTTATTGTAGTTCCACAGAATTGTTTTGATGTATGTTTTTATTTACTGAAAGAGGAACATTCGCCTAATTAAATTTGGAATTACACACTAGATAATAAGAAAGAAGGTAGTGGGTGGAATGAAAGTAAAGCTCTGAAATGGAATACATTAAGATTATGGTGGTCATAATGACAATGGCTGTGACTGTTAAAGTGGGTAATTACCACCAAATTATGACCATGGTGGTGATAACTCCCATAGATAGCCAATGTACCACAGCCACCGTCAGGGTGTTAACACCACTGACCATCGCGGTAGCCATCAACAGCCAGGCGGGAGTCAAGGTACTGCCCACCATATTATGACATAGTAAACTGCCAGGATTTCTGGGGCGGTACCAATGCCATCAAAACGCTGGCTGAAACAGAACACAGAAGACAAAAGACTCACCATCAGAGACACAGAGAAGAACAACGCCGCCATGGAATTGGAACTTGAAGTGTTCCCGATGCTCATATACGCCATGCTCCATTTGGAACATCAGCGCTGACGAAGAAGAGGGCGGTTAGTACAGCCACCTAGCACACAAGGGAGGGAGGGAGGAAAATAAGAGTGACACACACACACGCCCAAGACACACCATTCACACACATACAATACACACAACCAGCTGTAGAGGAAAATCAGTCTCACAGGACACACGTCATAATAATGCAAGGACAACATTTAGCCAGAACTGATAGTGTAATTTCATGCCAACAGCCACCATATTGTTCATGTGACAAGAGAAATATGAGGCACTGCACAAAAAGGGTCAATGGCCAGTCCAAAGTACAAAAGGCCTACATGGCCACAGGGCACAGTCCAAGCCCCAACTTGTTCCCTGACAAAATCTGCCCTACACTGTGCAGAGGTATCATGTTGAGAATGGCCAGGCACCTCAGGGGAAAGGGGGTGGAGGGCACCTCAGCTGAAGTGGGGAACTTGGCCACTGTTTCTGGAGGTGGCTCCATGCCCATTTCTCTTTGCTGGGGAGTGGAAGGTCACAGTCTCTGAGGTGGGGAACTTGGCCACTGGTTCTGGAGGGGGTTCCATGTCCATTTCTCTTTGCTGGGGAGTATGAGGTCACAATCTCTGAGGTGGGGAACTTGGCCACTGGTTCTGGAGGGGGCTCCATGCCTATTTCTCTTTGCTGCAGACTGCAAGGTCACAGTGTCTGAGGTGGGGAACTTGCCCACTGGTTCTAGAAGGGGCTCCTTGTACAACAGTCCCTGGAGGGTGGCCTACATGCCCTCTGCTGAAGGTGAGGGCTGCTGTGTCCCAGTTGGAGGTGAGGGCTGCTGTGTACCAGATGGAGGTGAGGGCTCCTTGCCCACTGCTGTTGGAGGGGGCCTCTTGCCTCTCTTAGTTGGTGGAGTGGGAACCTTCCATTTCTTGGGTGGTGGAGTCGGATCCTTCCCTCTCTTGAGTGGTGGAGTCGGATCCTTCCCTCTCTTGGATGGTGGACTGGGATCATTCCCTCTCCTGGGTGGTGGAGTGGGATCCTTTCCTGTCCTGGGTGGTAGAGTGGGATCCTTCCCTCTCTTGGGTGGTGGAGTGGGATCCTTTCCTTTCTTGCCTCCACAACTAGGAGGTCCCTCCACTGTCCCCATGGACTGTTTGATTGAGGTGCTGTGCTGGGTCATTGCAACTCTGCTCTTATGTGCAGGACAGGGGTGGAGGGGAAGGGATGAGGTCAAGATGAGCAAGGAAAAGCTTCTTAGGGACAGTGTGGCGGGATGAGAGTGGAAGGATAGTAGTGGAGGTTGAGGGATTGGTTGTTGGAGGTGTATGTCCGCTGGACGTGAGTGTAGGTGCATGGACAGAGTGATGATGTGAGGTCGATGGCTATTGGGTGTCTGAGTGCGTGTGTTTGTGTCTCTTAGAAAGGGGTAGACAGGGTGGGAGAGGACCCAGTGGACACGTTGATGGATGTTGTGGAGGTGTCTGAAAGTGAGGTGTGTTTGCTGCTTGGTGTGGTGATTGTGGCGGTGGCTGTTGATGCAGTGCATGCAGGTGTAAATGTGGATGTGACAGTGAGGGAGGAGGAGGAGGGGGAGACATTGGAGGCAGTGGATGTTGTTGTGTGTGTAACTCTCTGTTGTTTTGTGTGAGTTCTTGTGGCCTGAACTGTGCTACCTGTGTTTCACTGTGCCACTCTTGTGTGATGTTGTGTGTGCATGCTTGTCTGTATGTGTGCATGGGATGGGTTGGGGTTGAGGAGCTTGGGACTGGGAAGTGGTAGTTGGAGGGGGACTTTGGGAACAGGGATACTGGCTGCCATCAGAGAGGAGGCCAGAGCCTGGAATAATCTCTGTTGGGTCGCCAATCCACCATGAATGCCCTCCAGGAATGCATTGCATTGCTGCATCTGGGATGCCATCCCCTGGATGGCATTCACAATGTTTGACTGCCCTACAGAGATGGATCTCAGGAGGTCATTAACCTCCTCACTGAGGGCAGCAGGGCTCACTGGGGCAGGGCCTGAGATGCTTGGTCGAAGGAGATGCCCACCCTCCTGGATGAGTGGACAAGGGCAACTCGGTGAGGGGCTACTGGGAGGGTGGTGCTGGCAAGGGGTGGCATCTGTACCTGCAGCTGGAATGGTCTAAGAGGTGTCCGCCACCACTAGGGAGCTTCCATCAGAGGAGGAATCAGAGTCAGTGTTGTCACCTCCTGTCTCTGCTGTGGTGCTCCCCTCGCCCTCCGTCCCACTGGTGCCATCGGCATTGATGGAGTCAGCCTCCTGGGTCCTGTGGGATGCAGCTCCCTCTGTCGCCAGATTATGCTAATGGACAGGATGACAGAAGAAAAAAGGTGGGGAGAGAGAAAGGGAGCACTGGGTCAATGGCAGCACCAACACCAAAGATGGCATTTACATTACCATCACACATAGGGATCAGGATTAAGTACCATACATCACACTGACATTCCATTGGCTAGGTACCACAGCAAGATGTGAGCCAACCCCCGCCAACTGCACCCCTCCTGGGAGTCCCTAAGCCCTGTCTGACATGAAATGCAACCTAGCTAAGTTACCAGATTTAGAAATACAAGCATGAACCTTAAGCTCGATCACGCTGCAATCTCTGACCTGGCATTAAGGGGCACTCACTAACTGACACCCACCACCAGGATCCCATGCCACCTACCGATTATAGTTGTAACGCCAACTGTACTCACCCCCTGTCGCGTGGGCTCTCATTATCCTAAATGAGACTACTGGATTTCTAGGCAGCAGGATCGATAACGGTGTGGGGGACTGAGTCTGACCCACTTGTAAAGGACTCTGTCACCCTAAATCCGGTTTTTGCTCCGGCTAACTAGCAGTGCCTCATTTCTCCCACGGGGAAGAAATGATTAGGCACCCGAGCGCATGACATCTTTGGAACTTCTCAGGGAAGTCGTGGTCACTCAGATCCAAACCAACTCTCTCATTTACAATATGATCTCATATACAAATGACAAAGACAGTATAAGTTTTATATAATGTTTTAATAAAACAACTGTATTTTAGATAATAAGGCGTGAGCCGCAATAACCAGAACAATACAACATAGTAGGATTGAAATAGTCACCAGGAGAGTAAAACATAAGAACAAAGCTATCATAGTGCCTAACAGTTTCTACTCTCCCTCTGCTTGTTCTACTTAGAGCACAACATGTTAAGCTTCTAGCTTGCCTTTCCGAATCACTGGGGTGACATCAGCCCTCATACCTGAGCAAAGGCCTGTGATCTGGTTTAGCATCTGCAACGAGGCAGTCAGCGTCTAGTTGTGGTTCTCTGGTCGGAATCTCCCTCTTGCGTGTATTGGGACAAGGAAGTGATTTTATAACTAACATGTCATCGTGATCACAAAATGTCCCTACGCAGGAATGCCAAATCTAAACTCCTACCACATCTATCGGCAATGTACCAGACTGTATCCTTGACTGAAGCACAGAGTGAATATGTTATGGAGTACTCCAGTGCTGAAGTAGGCAAAACAGTGTGATATGAATAAAAAACAACACCGTAGAACTGGCTATTTGAAAAATAACAGTACGAAGCCTAATAAAAAGAATTTAGAGCAAAGTGCACAGAGGCTCTAAGCTGTCAGCAAATGAATAAAATACATTCAGGGCAAAGTGCACAAAGGCCTAAAGCCTGAAGCTAATGCGCAAAGGATACGTAAAACTAACCACACTGCACCCTCCCCTTGTCGGTAGCAAGTGGTTCCAATAATATAAAAGCATGCCCCAAATATAAACAATATATTTCGACAAGGTAAGAAGACAACAAAGGCATAAATTTAGGAAACATGTGACGATAAAGCCAAATTCAATATAGTGTCAATTTTGCCGAAAAAAAAAAAAAAATCCAATTGTCAGACAGAAGCAAAAGAATGTAGGAGCTCCTCCACTTCGATATATGTTAAAAGTACCATGGAGCAGGTGTGTTCCAAAGCCCCAAAACCATTCAGGGCGGCACCCCGTGCAGGGCCTATGAAAGAGACAATATCATCTTCCTCCAGGAAGGGAATCTCATAAACCGCCTCACGAAGCAAACACAACCGTAGTGCACAAGTCTGGGAATGAGCCCTAATCGGGAACATCAACAGATCAGGATCGACCACTGGAGGGCGCTGCAGTGAGAGACAGAAAGCCAGTGCATGTTCAAACGAGCACCAAAGGCACCGAAACACAGGTTGAACACAATCCAAAACCGGTCTGAATGTCAGAGACCAGTCACACTCCAAATGGCCCAGGAGAGTAGCTCCAAAATGCTGCATCATGCGTTCACGACACAGCTGCGCTGACGGGAGCAGCAATATAGGATCTCGTCGTGGCGGGACAGCTATTGCGAAAAAATAGCAACAATAGCAAGACTCCAGCCAACAAAGCCAAAGTAATCGGGAAACCCCCAAAAATGCTTCAGAAAATAGAGTGTATAGCCGAAGGTATCAAACCGAATATGGAAGAGAAGGTGTGAGCGAAACCAACACCAACGGCTTTGAAAAAATGAGCAATACCAGCAGTGCTGGATGCATTAAATATACGTCCCACAAGTTCACCGAAGTGACTTGGAAAGTTAGTATTCAAAAGGGACTGTATCTCCGCCGTTGACCTTGCCACCTGAAGTGCGTAGGTCTTGCTAGCAGATGTAAGGGCCACATGCTTTTGAAACAATAAAGCTTTCAGCCGACTCAACTTGTCGAAATCAACCTTGGAAGTAGCAACCTTGGAAGTAGCAATATGAGGCCAGATGTCCGCTACCTCCCTAATTTGAGTGGGGGGAAACAACACATTCCCGCAGCACGTAACGGCCTTGTTGACAACGACCACGTAAACTATTCCGGCACGCATGCCACAGCAGCGTTCGCTGTTAAGAACAATGTAACTGTCATTAGAAAGCACCTGGAAAGTGTTTTTAATAACCGGGACTGGAACACCCTTCAAATAACAAGCTAAGTTAGCAATCGAAGCGTTACACGCTCCGTGCAAGGACAGCTGTTTACAAACCATGGAATGGCTGACAGAAGCTTCGCATTCGCTACCGCTAAGAAAAACCTCCCTCAAACCATTAACACATCTGTATTGAAAGGGAAGCTCCCACACCTCGTGTATGTAACTGTCTCCCAATAGTTCATATCTACCCACCGAAATGTGCTTCAAACAAGAAGTAAATTGCAGAGTGGAGATAGGCAAAGTAATAACCCCATGAATCAACCACTCAGCTGACGGAATCTCAGCCACCGTGAAAGGCAGTTTCTCCAATTTCTCAATATTCAACATAACATATGTTGCTTCCTTTTTAGCCATCAACTGAAGAGTCAAATTGAAGGAGATAAAGATCTCTCTGGCACGAATGTGCTGCCATGAAACGCGACCCGCCTTCAAGGTTTGAAGAGTCCAACCCAGCTGCATGATGGACCGCGTCTGACTCTGCCCATGATATAAAGAAGACATGTCCGATTTAATAATGTCAATAGCAGAGGAAACAATGCTGTCAATCGTGTAAACACGGTCAGAAAAGGTATGCATGCCATTATCAACAACAGACAAAGTCTGCAGCAGATTTTCCTGATCAATATGCCTCAACCGGGCTGCAGCCTCCTGTTGTGAAAGTTTCCAAATCTCATTATAAACTTCGTATAAAAACCTTTTCTCCGTGGTACCTTGGGACCTGACAAAAAATCTTGTAAATCAGTACCATTAGACAGTAACTTGAGATGTGACTTAACTGCATCCAGCGTGGATGACTTCAACTATTGTTGACAAAGCTTCCCCACGCTGTACGTAGTTATAATATCAGCATGTTCTGGTGAAATGTAACAAGGGTCTGCCCTACTAGTCCTGAACCCCCCTGAAGAGGTGACAAAACGTTGATGACACTTATTAGCGTCTACAGGCCATAATAACCACCCGCCCGGATGTAACGATGAAGTGTTAAGCGTACCATTCTGGAACCAATGTGTAAATTTACTAAAAGTAGCATTCACATAGTGCTGCCAGTTGTTTAATTTGGAAGGGACAGATATACTAGGCAAATTCAACTCTCTAATTGTCGCCAAGCCCAAACAGCTAGTCTGTTGTACTGTGTCATTGAGGAAAATCATCTGCACAGGGATAATACATGCTCTAAATAATGTATCCCTGCCTTGCATCTGCCAATTTTTCGTACCCCAAACACTTTTCAAGTCAACAGTCTTTAACCAGTATTCATATCCCTTGACCGAAAGTTTAGATACAAACAAATTTGAATACAGTAATTTAGTATCGGTCAATAAAATTTGCTTATTAGAATACGGTGCAACTTTAAAATAGTAAGACTTAGCATTCCGCTGATCATGCCCAGAAAAATATGCAAATTTATCATAATACGTTTTCGAACTCCCTTGTGGAGGAGTCGAGCAATGTTCCCATTGCACATAATTAAAAATGGACTTAGGGCTACTAGCTTTATGAATAAAGTGGTGTCCATAATAGTTGTAGCAAAACATGTCACCATGATTATCTCTAAATTGGTAAGCATCTTCATCGTCAAAGACAGTATAATATTGCAAATCTGTTAGCATAGAATCTACTGTCTTCACATCCCAATCATCAGAAACAATGCCTGGTATAACAATATAATTCATTGATAACTTGAGGACATACAGTATTTGAATCAATTCAGTGGGACCATATATATCAAACATTACTTTATCCCACACAATCCCATCCGGAATTGGTATTGCAGAAATGTTCACATTGGACAAGTCTCTTCGAACCATATGAGACGAAAAATGTGGTCTCAACACAGTCTCCACGTGCTCAATGTCCGATCGATCAGGAAGAAAATGACCATGTATTACTAGAAAAAAAGTAACCACAAATCCCAACCATAGAAAAAGAGTCATTACAGCCATAAAAAGCCACAAATAGTTCCAAGGAAAAACAAAATATGTGCGTTTAAGCCAACCCAGCAGCTTACGTGGACCCCGGCAGAAGACATCGAGGACGAAGAGCTGGACACTGCTTCATCAGCGTCGTTGAAGCAGCCAGAGGCAGTTCTTGCAAAAGGTGCAATTGTGAACAAAGAAGCAGATGGAGGCTCTCTCCTAGGCACGCTATAAACCACATGTTCAGAAACTTCAGAAGAACGTACAGCAACTTGATCAAAAGATTCCATATTAATTGTTGTCTGTGGAACAATCGCAAGATCATCTTCCACCCTCCCCAAGCTCGGAGAGGAAACAGCGTCGGTGTAAATCACCTGCTGCGGGACTTCTTCCCCAGTAGTGAGAGGGATGCCGGAACTACTGGGTGTCCCTCTTGGTCTGCTGTGCAGAATCGGCCACATGTTGTAACTTGACATTATCAATGGAAACAAAGCGATTTCCTTTGGCCCCTTGCAGCGGCGGTAAAATCACAGTTCTCGTGCCGCTCACCCCTAACACAGGGACAGGTGCTCGATAAGAAGGACCAAATTCTTTCTTTACTGTGACCTTTTCACGCACTGGATCCCCAATCCTGGGTATCCAACCAGTAGGTGTTACTGGCTCATCCTTAATTCCTGAGGAGGCAGCACTTGCAGAAGAGTTATCTTCACGGAATTGTTGTAAATCCTGCAAAACAGTGACACGATCATTTATGTCAAAGGGCGTAACTGCCGCCTCCACACCAGGACCATCTAGATCAGGAACATACATTTGTGTTCCAAACAGGCACTCATATGAAGTACGACCCCCCAGTTACCGTCTAGGCAAGTTATTAAGTGCTCTCTGTACTCCATATAGGTGGGCTAGCCAACTACGACCCGTACCTATAACCCTGGCCGTTAAGGATTGCTTTAAATCACGATTTAAACGCTCCACAACAGAATTTCCCTCGGGATGAAATGGAGACGAGAATTGGAGTTGGACCCCCAACGAAGCCATGGTGTCCCTGAATGCCTTAGAGGCGAAAGCAGGGCCCTGGTCCGAATGAAAAGCCGCAACTGCAAATGTATCGACAAAGATTCGCAAATCTTTAATAACAGTCCGAGCGTCAGCCGAGCGTTGTGGCCATACCCACACAAATCAGGAGCAATAATCTACAGCAACCAATATATATTTGCATGCACTATCTGGTGTCAGCGGACCACAATGATCCAAGTACACACACTGTAACGGTTTGTTTGAAATCAGAAGGGGCGTCTGCTGCGGGCGTCTAGCCGACGAAGCTTTAATTTGTTGACAGACGTCACAACAAAGGACATACTGCTTTGTCTCTTTATAGAGACCAGGCCACCAGTAACGAGCCTGTAAAAGTGAAATTGTGGCAGCCACACCAGCATGTGCAGATGCCACCCCCTCATGTGCTGCAGAAATTAATCGAGGTCTCTCAATTCTATTGGGTAGTTCACGTACACCAATGCCTGGAATATTAACAACAGCATTTAGCGCACTACTCAAGCAGTAACCATATTTAGAAGGAAATCCTTTAGGAAACGGCGTGCCATCAGCCGTAGCTTTTATGGCAGCCGAAATCTCTGTGTCTGGTTTGGAACTCGAACGAGTCACTGCGGCCACTGCCGACTTTGCGGCTTCATCAGCCAAAGTATTCCCAGCAACATGTATTCCAACGCGCTGGTGTCCAAGTGTATGCACAACATGGACCTTAGGAAGCGTTTCTCTCAGATCCGCAACCTTACCCCACAACAATTTATGTTTAATGGTGTTGCCTTTAGAATCTCTGAACCCATTCAACTTCCAAAAGTGCAGATATTCATTGAAAGACTGAACACAGTAGTAGGAGTTACAGACCAGCAAGGTCAAAATCGCCGGATCCGCGTGCTCCAACGCTAACAATAGAGCTTTGAGCTCAGCCAGCTGCGCCGTGCAATCTCCCAAGGTTTTAGTATAAGTATGTCGGGGGCAGAACAATTCCCCTCCATAGTGCCGCTCACCACCGCACATGCAGCAGAATACTGTTGTTTAGTCCCAACCGCTGGTTGCGCAGAGCCATCGGTATACATGACCACCTGATATTGGTCAATAGGCAATGTGCCAGCAGGAACTGGGTACTCTATTTCATATTGAAGAAATTCTTGAGTCTGCAGTTTAGGGTCAAATATGTAATCTACATCAGTGGCTGTCAAAGACGTAGCCCATTGTATCCATCGCGGGTGTAAAGCTTTCAAATTACTCGCTTTTGTAACAGCCTCTAAGGCCGGAATCGGGGAAACGACAATGATGCGTTGGCCCTGGGCAAGCGGTCTTTCTTTAATCACAGCCATCTGTACTGCAGTGAGTATCTTCTCAGTCTGTGCAAATCGTTGTTCTGCAGCAGAATACAAGTGGGACTTGTATGCAATCAGGACTGTCTCACCCTCATTAAAGGTGACATACGTAAACCCAACAGCCCCAGGTATCACCCTGATGACTAAATGTGTCTTATTGTCCCGTGTGTGTAAGTGTTTAACTGCTAAGAGATCAGTCTGTAACTCTCGCAGTATGTGTGTATGCTCAATCGTCCAAAATCTACTCGAAAAATTCGGGTGAATCAGTTCGTATAAGGGTTTTATACGCGTAGCATAATCAGGAATGTAAGTTCTGCCAAAATTCAGAAACCCCAACAATGACTGGAGATTCCGAACCGTATTAGGAGGCTGCAATAAAGCACATTTCTCCAAAAAATGTGGCGCTAGGCTCTTGCCCTCACAGGAAAATGACACTGAGGAAGGCAATCTTTGATTTTTTTAAATTAAACTTATAGCCAATATCAGCAAACCCCACAACAATGCGCCTTAGATGTTGCAGAATCTCATTGTCTGTCAAATATATGTCATCAACATTTGATAACGCTTCAGGGTCCGACTCGTGCAGCATTTCAGTCACACGAGCCGAAAACAGTCCTGGGCTATTCTTATACCCCTGAGGCAAACGACAAAAAAATTCTGAGAGCCAAACGCACTGAAACTGGTATAGTCCCGACTTTCGGGCGCTATATTTTGGCAGAAAAATCCATTTGAGATATCCAACGTTGTTTTGTATTTCTTACGCACTATATTGTTCATAAGCGCTGCGCTATGTGAATTCTGTATTGCATATGTGCGTGTGTGACTATTCAAATGTCTGTAATCCACCACTATCCTATATGAATGGTCCGGTTTAGCAACCGGAAATAAGGGATTATTCATCGGCGAGACACAGGGCTCAATTACACCCTGGTACTCCAATTGTGTAAGAATTTTCCTAACCGATGCCCTTGCCTCAAATTTAATAGGATACTGCGGCTGTGGCTGAGGTGTGCCCTTTATTGGAATTACATTATAAGGTGATTGTCTATCCCACCCCACGTTATTTCTATATAGGGCGGGAGCCTGTGCTAGAGCCCATGTTTTACCATAGGACTCCGCTAGCTCTCTCGGAACAAGTGGTGAGAAGGAAGGTACTATAACATCCTCCCCAACCGGACAGTCGCAAACAAAGTCAGGTGGCCAATCCTGTTCGGCCAACAGAACATCATATGATTTGACCACATGGTCCCAAAAGATGGCGTGTAGAATGCGGTCAATGTCCCCTCCTAATCGTAGAGTCACTTGATATACTCTATCAGGATCAGAGACTCGCATGTCCGCCGTTTCGACTTGTATGAAGTCATCAGTTGCTTTCACCTCCAGATGCTCTAGAAGACTCCGGCGAACTATTGTGACCTCTGCCGCGCTGTCTAACATTGCTAACGCCCATGTCTTGTTCGTCAAGAGAACTCTCTTCTTGAGCGGCATGTCTAACTGAGACTGCTGCCACTTTCTTCTTTTTAAATTGCTGTTTTTGTTGCAGCGGTTTCTCTTCTTGTTTAACAGAAACCTCCGCTGAGCGTTGTGAATCCTGTCTCGGTTTCACGTACTCCGTCCTCCGCTCTGACCACCCACCTCTCTCACTTCTCTTCTCTGAGGAGTCCTGAAAGGAACGAGATTGGCGTGTATCAGTATATTGATATCTATCAGGCGTCTTCAAATTATCCCTATTCCTGAGATTATACCTATTCTGCAGGGTCTCCGGTTGCGGAGACTGTCCCCCATCTTTTTTAGGTGTTTGCTGTTTCTTTTCCCAGCACTTTTTTGTACCCTCAGGTTGCTGTTGCTTAGCATTATCTTTATTATTTTTACCCTGCAATTGGGGTTTCTGCGGTCTAGCCCCTAGGCTATCGCGACCAATACTTGAATATGTCTCAGCTATTATTCTCGGAAGTTCCCGCTCTTGATCAATCTGCGGAACATCCCGAAGACGCATTCGCACTGCTAGTGCTACTGTCTCTCCCTTGAGATTACTCAAAATAATAGAAGAAACCGCGGCAAAATTGCCCATTAACTGCATGCCCAAATCTAAGGCAGGGGCAGCCCCATATTCATCTTAAATTTGTTTAAGCACTTCCGGTAAATTAGCTAAAGTCGGCGTACCGTGTGCTGTAGTGTAGAGCGCGGCAAACACCGTGCCCCAGGTATTACAAAGGTCCACCGGAGGAACCATCCCATACGGCAAACACATTGTCAAAATTCTATGTTTATCCTGAGGTACCGTATGGGGAAATACTGCTTCCAGCGTATTAATTTTTTGCGCTAGCCAAAATGGAGTCTCCTCACGTTTAGCCGGTACCTTACCCATAACTGAGTGTACAGTGGCCGGATTGATTCCCGGAACCACTGCTTGTGGGTGCGCCGGAGCAGCACGCGCTGCATTAGTATTTAATGTCTGCATTACAAACTGAACCAGTCTTCTGTATGTTGTTGCTAAGTCTATATATAAACGACACACATCAGCCACTGCCAAATTTGCAACCGCAGGATATGGTGTGTAAGTAGCCAATAAAGGCCAGGTCGGACCATCATTACTCAACGGACCTAACCTCACTTGTGCTACTGTATGTGGGAGGGCACCATCAAGCCAATTATGGTGTTCTTGATAAGACAGAGGTATCTCTAAGTAAGCGTAAGCCCTGTATTGTCCAGGGACATTCGCAACAGTGTATTTGTGAAAAGTATTTGTACCCCCATCAACTGCTGGAAATACGACCCAAGAATAAAAAAGTTCTGTCCTATAGGCTGCATGGGCGTCCACCACAAAAGTGACTGGACCCCCCTGGACTGTCAGTCCATGTGCTATCAGATGTCCTGTGAGCGGGTGACGCATATTGATTGCTATATTCACTACATTAGGATTCGCCATTTGTAAAAAATAGCTCTAGGTCAGAGAAGGCACACCAATATCGGGGTTTTTCCTTTCAAAGTTCAAGCTTGAACAACCAACCACTAAGCAATAGGACGTACCTATCCCGTGGTGGCCGAAACCCTCAGCCCCACAGACGTCTCCACGTACGGAACCGAGGAGTCAAAATATATATGAGACCGAGAGAGTCAGTCGGACCTAAACATTAGAGCCAGACCAATCGTTGGCGGCGCCATGTCGCGTGGGCTCTCATTATCCTAAATGAGACTACTGGATTTCTAGGTAGCAGAATCGATAACGGTGTGGGGGACTGAGTCTGACCCACTTATAAAGAACTCTGTCACCCTAAATCCGGTTTTTGCTCCGGCTAACTAGCAGTGCCTCATTTCTCCCACGGGGAAGAAATGATTAGGCAGCCGAGCGCATGACATCTTTGGAACTTCTCAGGGAAGTCGTGGTCACTCAGATCCAAACCAACTCTCTCATTTACAATATAATCTCATATACAAATGACAAAGACAGTATACGTTTTATATAATGTTTTAATAAAACGACTGTATTTTAGATAATAAGGCGTGAGCCGCAATAACCAGAACAATACAACATAGTAGGATTGAAATAGTCACCAGGAGAGTAAAACATAAGAACAAAGCTATCATAGTGCCTAACAGTTTCTACTCTCCCTCTGCTTGTTCTATTTAGAGCACAGCATGTTAAGCTTCTAGCATGCCTTTCCAAATCACTGGGGAGACATCAGCCCTCATACCTGAGCAAAGGCCTGTGATCTGGTTCAGCATCTGCAACGAGGCAGTCAGCGTCTAGTTGTGGTTCTCTGGTCGGAATCTCCCTCTTGCGTGTATTGGGACAAGGAAGTGATTTTATAACTAACATGTCATTGTGATCACAAAATGTCCCTACGCAGGAATGCCAAATCTAAACTCCTACCACGTCTATCGGCAATGTACCAGACTGTATCCTTGACTGAAGCACAGAGTGAATATGTTATGGAGAACTCCAGTGCTGAAGTAGGCAAAACAGTGTGATATGAATAAAAAACAACACCGTAGAACTGGCTATTTGAAAAATAACAGTACGAAGCCTAATAAAAAGCATTTAGAGCAAAGTGCACAGAGGCTCTAAGCTGTCAGCAAATGAATAAAATACATTCTAATGCACAAAGGATACGTAAAACTAACCACACTACACCCCTTGTGGCTGCTGTGATGCTCTCAAGCACCCATCCAGCTCTGGGTAGGCCACCACTAGTATGCAGGCCATCAGAGGGGTCAGGTTCCGACAGGCACCTCACCCTCATTGGGAAGCCATCCCCATCTGGGACTCCACTGCCTTCCAGGCCCAGCGTTTCAGGTGCTCCCATCTTTTCTTACAGCAGGTGTTCTGCCTGCTGTAGTTCCCCCCGGGTCCACTCATTGTTGGCGATGGCATGCCACAATCCCTTCTTCTGATGGGCGCTGACCTGCAGAGGAAACACAGAAAGGAGGACACCATTACACATACAATCCAGCCTGTCACACATATGGCCCACAATCCCATTTCCATCTCCATTGGCACACACATCACCCAGCGCCCACCATGTACACTACCACCAGCCATGCCGCCACCCCAAATGACATGATACTTACACACACATCTCCATGCAACCTCGTCACATGCATAGTGCCCAGGGTGTACTCACCTGTTGGTCTGGAGGCACATACAGATGACCATACTGGAGTAGGACCCCGTCCACCAAGCACTCCAACTCCTCTGAAGTGAAGGCAGGGGCCCTTTCCCCAGTCACACGGACCATGGCAGGATCCAGACACAGGTCGCAGCACACGCAGTGTAGGTGTTGTCCAGTGGAACATCAGTAATCAAGTGAGGTTATAGGCAGAAAATTGGGTTCACGTCTGCAGCGGTGTACACCGTCACTGCCGGCGCTGATCCCCATTGGCCACTGTACTCCATAGGGACCCATATTAGCCAATGAGGAATAGTATGGCAGTGCAAGACCACCTTCCACCATGACGCCCAATGCCGGAGGAGTTACCTCACTTCCACCTGTCCTTACATACAGGACAGGCGGTCGCCATTTTACGGTGATGGACAACATTCAGAAAATTAAGAACTGGGTCATTGCTGTGCATTCCACTTACATTGCCATCCCAATAGTCCTATCGCATTACTGCCCATGTACACTGAGGTGGTACGTCGATTGTTGAAATTGTGACAACCTACTCATTCTTGTGTCTCTTAGATACCTACCACTGTGGAGGAATTGGAGGAGGAGACAAAACCCGTGTACAGAGCACTTGTAGGCTTGGCTACACTTGAGGACAGGCACACAATACTCACCTATAGACTGGACATGGCCACTGTCACAGAGCTGTGTGCTCAATAGGTGCCTGATCTGATATAAGCTATCGGCCATCCCACTGGGATCCCCCCTCTTGTGCAGATTCTATTAGGGCTCCATTATCTGCCAACTGGTTCTTTCCAAGTGACAGTGGGCTTGGCAACAGGAATGTCT
Organism: Pleurodeles waltl; assembly: GCF_031143425.1. Classification (NCBI taxonomy): domain Eukaryota; kingdom Metazoa; phylum Chordata; class Amphibia; order Caudata; family Salamandridae; genus Pleurodeles; species Pleurodeles waltl. The sequence goes on from NC_090439.1 coordinate 402,966,137, forward strand.
CAGCCAATGTTCTCAATCATGCTGGCAAGTGTTTTGTCTGCCTTGGTCAAACACATGTGCAGCTACATTGCTTTCCCCTAGGGGAAGATTTGGCCACTGTAAAGGCAGGATTCTATGCAAAGGGACATATACCCAATATTATTGGGGCAATTGATGGTACACATGTTGCGTTTGTCCCCCCTGCCAGAATGAACAGGTGTTCAGGAATCGGAAGAGTTTCCATTCACTAAATGTGCAAATGGTGTGCCTGGCTGACCTATACATCTCCCAGGTCACTGCCAATATCTTGGGTTCGTCCTGAGGAATAGCAGCATCCCAAATGTGATGTGTTAGAAATGGGGTGTTTGGTTGGCAGTCAGATTACCCCCTGACCAAGCAAGGACCCTCCCTTCAGTCAGGGTACGTCACACGCAATCAACATTTTCCTGTGCCCACCCACTGGTAGCTTGGCACTGATCAGTCAGACTTAACTTAGAAAGCAATGTGTAAAGTATTTGTGCATTAAATCATGCAATAACACAGTAGAGCACCACAAAAATACAACACACAGGCCCTCATTCTGACCCTGGCGGTCGGCGGAGAGACGGCGGTCGGACCGCGAACAGACCGGCGGTATTAAAAATGGCATTCTGACCGCGGCGGTCCCCGCCGCGACCGACCGCCACTTCTCCACTCCGACCGCCACGGCGGTCATGACCGCGGGGCTGGAGTTTGCGCACTCCGGCCCGGCGGTCGTCCCAAGACCGCCAAGGGTATTATGACCCTGCCTACCGCCGCGGTTTCTTGCGGGCGGGAACCGCCGTGCGAACCATGGCGGTAAGCACTATCGGGGCCAGGGAATTCCTTCCCTGGCACTGATAGGGGTCTCCCCCACCCCCCACTACCCACCCGAGTCCTCCCCCCACACCCTCCACCCCCCTGCCACCCCCCAGAGGTGGTACGAACCCCCTCCCCACCCCCACCCCGACATGCACATACATGCACCCCGACATGCACACACCCCCAACATGCACATATACACACCCCCTACACACACATACACAACGGGGACACATACCCGCACACATACATGCAGACATGCGCACCTGCCGAACAGCACACATTACCCATAGACACAGCAGCACCCCCCGCCCGCATACACGCACTCACACACCCCCTCTACACACTCACACGCACACCCCCATGCACGCCCACATCACACAACACCCCCCCACCCCCTCCCCTCACGGACGGTCAACTTACCTTGTGCGTTGGTCCTCCGGGAGGCGACGGGAGCCATGGGGAGGTGACCGGCAACAGAAGACCGCCAACAGAAGACCGCCACACAGAAATGTGGGTCGTAATTCTGTGGGCGGTGTTCTGCTGGCGTGGCGGTGGAGGTTGACCAGTCTCCACTTTCCCGCCGACCGCCAGTGTGGCTGCTGGCGGTTTTCCGGCGGAACGCTCCCAGCGGTCAGAATGCGCACAGCGGCATACCGCCGCGGTCGGCGGTCTTCACCGCGGCGGTAACTCGGCGGTCTTGCGAAAAGACCGCCAAGGTCAGAATGAGGGCCACAGTGTCTAGAGAAATATATCATATTTATCTGGATAAATGCAGGTCAAAACAATTAAGATGCAATAAGTATATGTTGGATACCACTGTAAAAATGATATCAAGTGTCTTTTCGTCTTTTAAAAGCAACAAATTTCTCTTGCAAGCACAAAGTACCTGGTTTGCATTCAAATTCTCCGCAAGTGACTGCATAGGAGGAGATGCGTGGAAAACAGGGAGATGTGCATTGATTTTTCTGGCGCACACAGATGAAGTTTTCATGCACGGCAGGCTTTGTGTCAATTTCCGGCACATAGACTGCGATCCTCTTCGGGTTGCAGGGTTTTCAGATGCGCCGGTGCCGATGTGTTAAAATCCAGCGCTTGCAGGTCAAGTCACAGGGGCTGCGTCGATCCGGTGGGCGTTGTGTCAATTCAGTGGGCCATTTATCAAATTTCTGGTTGCAATGCTTGCGCTGTGTCGATCTTCTCCTTGCGGAGTCGGGCTGCGTCAATCCGGTTCACCGTGCAGTGAATTCCTCCCCGCAATGCAGGCTATCCATCGTTTCTTGTAGGCTGTGTATCGATTTTTGCAGCACAGGGAGTTCTCTTGCAGGAATAAAGTCTTTGTAGTCCTTAGACTTCAGGGAACAGGAGGCAAGCTCGATCCAAGCCCTTGGAGAGCACTTTGCAGCACAGCCAGAGAGAAGCAAGGCAGCAGGGCAACGGAAAGGCAGCAGTCCTTCTCAAAAAAGCAGTCAAGTGAGTCCTTTGGGCAGCCAGGCAGTTCTTCTTGGCAGGTTGCAGGTTCTGGTTCAGGGTCTCTTCTCCAGTGGTATCTTGTCCAGAAGTGTCTGATGAAGTAGAAGTGTCTCAGAAGTGTCTAAGATGGTAGGGTCAGAGACCCTGCTTAAATACCAAAATGTTCCTTTGACATGGGGGAGAGTTCAAAGAGTGGCTTAGAAGTGCACACGGTCCCCTTTCACTTGCATCCTGTCTGTCAGGGTCCCAGTAGGGGGTGTGGCAGTCCTTTGTGTGAGGGCAGGCTACTGTCCTTTGACATGTAAGTGTCAGGTCCTCCACCCTCCCAGCCCAGGAAGACCCATTCAATATGCAGATGTGTGCAAGTTTGACTGAGCAGCCTGTGTTTGGGGTTGTCTGAGTGAATACACAAGGGAGCTGTCAACTAAACCTAGCCAGACGTGGATTGGAAGGCATAAAAGGATTTAAGGGTAGAGAAAGACTCACTTTCTAAAAGTAGCATTTCTAAAATATGAGTATACAATCGAACTTCACCATTAAGCAGGATTTTGTATCACCATTCTGGCCATGCTAAATATGACCTGGCTACTCCTTTGAGATCAGGTTCTACCACTCAAGCAGTATATGAGGGTAGCTCTAATGCCATTCTATAAAAGGAGAAGGCCAAAAGCATTGCAAAATGAATTTAGGAATTTTACACAACCAGGACATATAGAAAACACATGTTCATGTCCTGCCTTTTACCTACATGCACCGTGCCCTATGGGTTACCAAGGAGTGACTTATATGTAGAAAAATGGGAGTATAAGGCTTGACAAGTACTTTTAAATGCCAAGTCGAAGTACCAGTGAAACTGCACACACAGGCCATACAGTGGCAGGCCTGAGACATTGTTAGGGGGCTATTTATGTTGGTGGTACAGCCAGTGCTACAGCCCACTAGTAGCATTTAATTTACAGTCCTTTGGTACATGTAGGGCAGTTGACCAGGGACTTACAAGTACATTAAATAAGCCAATTGCGTATGAGCCAATGTCACCATGTTTTAAGGAGAGAGCATATCCACTTTAGCACTGATTAGCAGCGGTAAAGTGTACCAAGTCCTAAAGCCAGCAAAAATTAGGTCAGAAAAAGAGAAGGAGAAAGACAAAATGTTTGGGGGTGACCCTGAAGAAAGGCCATTTCCAACATGATGGCACAGCTACAGAGGCAGAGGCAGAGGGTGTGGCTATTTGGTGAGCCTGACTCCCCAGCCAATGTATGTCAGTGTATGCCTTCTGGTGTTAACCCCGTACCATTGTGTAAGGCTAATGTTTGTCCCTCAATTCTTGCAGGTGACTCTGGCTACCAAAACCTAGGGGGTCATTACAACCCTGGCGGACGGTGGTAAAGCTGCGGAAATACCGCAAACAGACCAGCGGATAAAAAAAGGGAATTACGACCCTGGCGGAAACCGCCAACAAAGACAGCCACTTTAACACTTCGCCCGCCACGGCGGTACAGACAAACAACTTGGCGGTCACCGCCAACAGACAGGCGGGAGACATTGTACCGCCCACAGTATCATAACCTACCAATCCGCCACCTTTTCCGGGGTGGATTCACCGTGGATAAAAACACAGCGGAAACAGCTTTTGCAATGGGAAAACGCTCACCTCAACACATTCCACGAGGAACGACGACTCCATGGAGCCGGAACTCCAAATCCTACCTGCCCTTGTCTTTCTGCTCCTCTATGAACAACAGCGGCGTAGGCGCAGAACATACCGGTGAGTACTGCATCTACGACACGGGGGAGGGGGGAGGCAAAAGTTAGGAGGACACCCACCAAACACCCCCACCCTCGTATATCACAACATACACACAAATGCAGTCAAAAATTTCACATGAACAACCCACAATTCCCCCGGAAGAATGCAAAGAGAAAGCGAATTGTGGGCAAACATTGTAATGTGCCAATATACATGTCATATAAAAATATACTGAATCATATATCGAAATCAGTCATAATTATATATACAATACAAGAAGTAGTGCAGATATGTACACAACAATGTCCGTGCACCAACAGTCCAAAAATGCATTGGCGACGCCCACAATAGATACCAGACCAAAATCCGAGAGAACACTGCCGGGGCATCAGATAGAAACACTACAGGCACCTCAGGGGGAAGGGAAGGGGGGGGGGCACCTCAGCCACATGAATGCGGAGCCAGATCCACGACGGGGCTCCATGCCCATTGATGTATCCTGGGGAGTGCAAAGCCACAGTCACTCAAGTCTTTACAGTGGGTGGTTTGCCCACTGTGCCATCCTGGGGAGTTCAAAGCCACAGTCTCTCAAGTCTCTACAGTTGGGGGTTTGCCCACTGTGCCATCCTGGGGAGTGCAAAGCCACAGTCTCTCAAGTCTTTACAGTGGGTGGTTTGCCCACTGTGCCATCCTGGGGAGTGCAAAGCCACAGTCACTCAAGTCTTTACAGTGGGTGGTTTGCCCACTGTGCAATCCTGGGGAGTTCAAAGCCACAGTCTCTCAAGTCTCTACAGTGGGTGGTTTGCCCACTGTGCCATCCTGGGGAGTGCAAAGCCACAGTCTCTCAAGTCGCTACAGTGGGTGGCTTGCACACGGTGCCATCCTGGGGAGTGCAAAGCCACAGTCTCTCAAGTCTCTACAGTGGGTGGCTTGCCCACTGTGCCATCCTGGGGAGTGCAAAGCCACAGTCTCTCAAGTCTCTACAGTGGGTGGCTTGCCCACTGTGCCATCCTGGGAAGTGCAAAGCCACATTATCGCAAGTAGATGCAGTTCTTAACTGGTACTGGGTGGGTCTGGTGCCTAGACTGGATGAGTCTCCCCGTGAAAGTTCATGTCCTGTCACTGTCCCAGCTGCACATGGGATAAGGATGCCTGATGTGGCGGTACATTCATAGCCACACGGTGTTTGCCCTGTTCAGCGGTCTTCACCATGGCAGTCTTTGCCCTGTTCAGCGGTCTTCACCATGGCGGTCTTTGCCCTGTTCAGCTGTGCTTTGACATGGCAGTCTTTGCCCTGTTCAGCTGTGCTTTGACATGGCGGTCTTTGCCCTGTTCAGCGGTCTTCACTAAGGCGGTCTTTGCCCTGTTCAGCGGTCTTCACCATGGCGGTCTTGGCCTTGTTCAGCGGTGCTTTGACATGGCAGTCTTTGCCCTGTTCAGCTGTGCTTTGACATGGCGGTCTTTGCCCTGTTCAGCGGTCTTCACCATGGCGGTCTTTGCCCTGTTCAGCGGTGCTTTGACATGGCAGTCTTTGCCCTGTTCAGCGGTCTTCACCATGGCGGTCTTTGCCCTGGTCAGCGGTGCTTTGACATGGCAGTCTTTGCCCTGTTCGGCTGTGCTTTGACATGGCGGTCTTTGCCCTGTTCAGCGGTCTTCACCATGGCGGTCTTGGCCTTGTTCAGCGGTGCTTTGACATGGCAGTCTTTGCCCTGTTCAGCGGTGCTTTGACATGGCGGTCTTTGCCCTGTTCAGCAGTGCTTTGACATGGCAGTCTTTGCCCTGTTCAGCGGTGCTTTGACATGGCGGTCCTTGCCCTGTTCAGCCGTGCTTTGACATGGCGGTTCGGACACTGACATTGGTGTGTGGCATGACGAACTCCACACTGGACATTGGTGTGTGGCATGACGATCTCCATACTGGACATTGGTGTGTGGCATGACGAACTCCACACTGGACATTGGTGTGTGGCATGACGATCTCCATACTGGACATTGGTGTGTGGCATGACGAACTCCACACTGGACATTGGTGTGTGGCATGACGAACTCCACACTGGACATTGGTGTGTGGCTTGATGTTCCATCATCTCCCAGCGGGGCTGTGGGATCCTGGTCCCTCCTGGGCACTGACTCCGGCGGTGGTCTCCTGACAAGTAACGATACTTGGGCCCTCCTGGGCTGTGACTCTGGCGGTGGTCTCCTGACCAGTGACGATACTTGGGCCCTCCTGGGCTGTGACTCTGGCGGTTGTTTCTGGACCAGTGACGATACTTGGGCCCTCCTGGGCTGTGACTCTGGCGGTGGTTTCTGGACCAGAGATGATACTTGGGCCCTCCTGGGCTGTGACTCTGGTGGTGGTCTCTGGACCAGTGACGATACTTGGGCCCTCCTGGGCTGTGACTCTGGCAGTGGTCTCTGGACCAGTGACGATACTTGGGCCCTCCTGGGCACTGACTCCGGCGGTGGTCTTCTGACCAGTAACAATACTTGTGCCCTCCTGGGCTGTGACTCTGACGGTGGTTTCTGGACCAATGATGATACTTGGGCCCTCCTGGGCACTGACTCCGGCGGTGGTCTCCTGACCAGTAACAATACTTGGGCCCTCCTGGGCTGTGACTCTGGTGGTGGTCTCCTGACCAGTAACGATACTTGGGCCCTCCTGGGCTGTGACTCTGGCGGTGGTTTCTGGACCAGTGACAATACTTGGGCCCTCCTGGGCACTGACTCCGGCGGTGGTCTCCAGACCAGTAACGATACTTGGGCCCTCCTGGGCTGTGACTCTGGCGGTGGTTTCTGGACCAGTGACGATACTTGGGCCCTCCTGGGCTGTGACTCCGGCGGTGGTCTCCTGACCAGTAACGACGGTGCTGGCGGTTGTGTCTCGACCGCCGGAAATGATGGCACACTTCTCCGCCGTGACACTCACAACAGGCTGGGCACTCTTCCTTGGGACCTTCCCCACCTTCTTTGGAGTTACAGCTGACTCACCTATCGCCTTCGATCCCATTTCACTTGTTGTCCCACCAGCAGTCTTGACACGGTCCCGTCGTCCACTCTCCAATTTTGGAGCCTTTCCAGGGGGTTGGCTCCGGGTCCTACTGCCTGCCCTAGTGGACGGTGCACTCCAAAAACCTGGAACACGCACCACTGGCACTGGAGGCTTTTTGGCTGAGGCGCTACGACGGGACTGATGAACTGGAGGTGGGGGGGTGGGGGCAAACAGGTCAATTTGACAGAGGGACAGTTTCTGACAGACACTGGGATGGGTAGCTGTGATGTCCTTAAGCACCCATCCAACTCCGGGTAGGCCACTGCCAGGATCCGGAACATCAGGGGGGTCATGGTGCGACGGGCACCCCTCCCACATTGGGAGGCCATCCCCAGCTGAGCCTCCGCCGTCTTCTTGCTGCAGCAGCGAATGTCCTCCCATCTCTTCCGGCATTGGGTGCCCCGTCTCTGGTGGGCCCCCAGGGTCCGGACTTCCTTGGCGATGGCACGCCAAATGTCCCTCTTCTGGTGGTCGCTGACCTACATGACATGCACAAGGAAAGAGGAACAGTCATTACCTACTGCACCGTCAATGTGCGTGGCCCACTCCCAACTCTGGCCATGTGGCCCATTCATCCCCATGCATAACTGTACTCTGCACCTTCCCTCTTCCACCCAGCCATCTCCACCCAGGCCTAGCCCATACAACGTGCTTCCTCAGTACTAACCTGTTTGTCTGGAGGACCGTAGAGTAGCGTGTACTGGGGGAGGACCCCATCCACAAATTTCTCCAACTCCTGTGCAGTGAAGGCAGGGGCCCTTTCCCCAGACGCAGCAGCCATCGTCGCTTCCAGACCGAGGTCACAGCAGCACTAGCAGTGTAGGTCCTCTCCTGTCGAAGGTCAGGTATCTAGTGATTCAACAGATAGAAAATGGTGGTGACGTCCGCGGCGGTGACGTCCACGGCGGGGCACATCATCTCCGCCAGCGCACCTGTTCATTGGCTCCTGGGACCCATAGGGTCCAATGTTAACCAATGCAGCATTGCCCCGCGCTCTACGACCGCCTACCGCGACGGTGTCCAACGCCAGCGCAGTTACCCCACAATTCCATTGTCCCAGTTTAGAGATCAGGCAGCCGCCATTTCAGGGGCCCACATGGCTTCATTTACTACTGCGTCACACATACTGAGGCCTACACTCAAAACATTTCCCGGATGGGTTAATTGTCTGTTGTAGTCTTGTGTGTGACTGTGGGTACATACCTGGAGGAATGGTGACAGTTTCTTCGCTGTTGTCCTTCTTAGGCACCGTCAGTTGGGACATATTGGAAGATGGAGGAATCCGCCGGTGTACCGACCGCTGGTGGACCTGATGACAATGGAAGAGAGACATTTGATCGTGACCTACCGTTTTGCCACAATCCAGGAACTATGTACCCAGTTGGAGCCAGACCTGATGTCACTGATCCGCCATCCGACTGGAATCCCCCCTCTAGTGCAGGTGCTGTCAGTGCTCCATTTCCTTGCAAGTGGATCTTTTCAGACGACAGTGGCCATGGCATCAGGGATGTCCCAGTCTATGTTTTCCAACTTGTTGTCCAGAGTGTTGGCTGCCCTGCTGAAACACGTAAGGAGATACATTGTTTTCCCTCAGGTGGAGGATTTGCCTACAGTGAAAGGTGACATCTATGCCCTTGGACATATCCCCAACGTCATAGATGCCATTGATGGGACCCATGTAGCTCTGTTCCCCCCCCACAGGAGTGAACAGGTGTACAGGAACAGGAAGAGTTATCATTCGATGAATGTCCAGATGGTCTGTTTGGCAGACCAGTACATCTCCCAGGTTAATGCTATGTTCCCTGGCTCTGTGCATGACGCCTACATCCTGCGCAATAGCAGCATCCCTGATATGATGGGTGAACTCCAGAGGCACCGTGTATGGCTATTAGGGGACTCTGGTTACCCCAACCTGTCATGGCTACTGACCCCAGTGAGGAATCCCAGGACCAGGGCAGAGGAACGGTACAATGAGGCCCATGGGCGGACTAGGAGGGTGATCGAACGAACCTTCGGCCTCCTGAAGGCCAGGTTCAGGTGCCTCCATATGACAGGTGGTTCCCTATTCTACTCACCGAAGAAGGTGTGCGACATCATCATCGCCTGCTCGATGCTCCATAATTTGGCATTGCGACGCCAGGTGCCTTTTCTGCAGGAGGATGATCCAGTTGACGGTGTTGTAGCAGCAGTGGAGCCTGTGGAGCCTGTGGACAGTGATGAGGATGAAGCTGATGAAGAAGAAAACGACAACAGGGAGTCAGTCATACAGCAATATTTTCAGTGAGACACAGGTGAGTACATGTTCATGTTTAACATAATATTAACTTTCACACGTCTGCCTCTATCCTGTACCTACATTTCACTCATTATTTGTTAACTGAATTGTCCCCTTCCATTTCAGTTTCACTAATGTGGTAACCTACGTGTCAACAGCTTGCACCCATGAAAGGCTTGTGATGTGTGACATTGGTATGTTGGCCTTCCAATGGGTAACCATTTTTGACACTGTAATTGACATTACAAAGTTCAAAATCATTGACTGACTCCAGTTTTATTAGTGTTTCTAGGGTGTTTATTTAAGTGCATAACAATGAAGGGGGTTGTGAAATGGGGATGGGTTATGGTGGAAGAATGTCCATGGCAGAGTCCAGTCTATTAGTCTTACAGGTACATTGCACATCGGGCCATTGGAATTGGAGCTGGGGCAGTTCCGATTTGGACAGGGTAACAAAGTGGGACAGTGGGGGGACAATCAGGGTGGTGTTATTTCCTGGCGGGGGTCTTGCCATCTTGCTCTGTCCTGTTCCTGGATCTCAGGGACCGCTTGCGTGGTGGTTGTCCGTCTGCAGGGGGTGGGGTGCAGGTGTGCTGGTCCTGTGGCGGGGCGTCCTGTGTCCCTCAAGGTCTTTGAATGTCCGTCAGCACCCCTACAATGGTGCCCAGGGCGGAGCCGATGGTCCTGAGCTCCTCCCTGAACCCCAAATACTGCTCCTCCTGCAGACGCAGGGTCTCCTGCAACTTACCCAGTACCGTTGCCATTGTCTCCTGGGAGTAATGGTATGCTCCCATAATGGAGGAGAGGGCCTCATGGAGGGTAGGTTCCCTTGGCCTGTCCTCTCTCGGTCGCACAGCAGCCCTCCCAGTTCCCCTGTGTTCCTGTGCCTCCGTCCCCTGGACCGGGTGCCCACTACCACTGCCCCCAGGTCCCTGTTGTTGTTGGGGTGTTGGGTTAGCCTGGGTGCCCTGTAGTGGTGGACACACCGCTGATTGACCTGTCCTGGGTAGGGAGGTTTGGGCCCGCTGGGTGGGTGCTGTGCTGGTGTTCCCAGAGGGTGGAGTTTCGGTGTTGGGCTGTGGTGGGCAAGGGGAACCGACTGTCCTGAGGCCCACAATGGTCCGGGCTGGTCATCAGGATCCATTAGGGCAGAGCTGCTGTCGTCACTGTGGGCCTCTTCTGGGGGTGGAGTGGTGTTGTCTGGACCCTCTGGTGTGGTGACGTTCCTTCAGGTTCCTGCGGGGGTATGAGTACATGATTATTGCATTTGTGTGTTTCATGGTGTGCAATTGTTGGGTGTGCGTGTACACCAGTGCAGGCATTCCTGTGTGGGGGCTTGTGTGCTGATGGTTGGGGGGTGTTGTGGGTCTGTGCAGTGGGCATGCTTTAGTGATGGGATATCCATGCTTAGTTATGTCATGCAGGTCTTGGTGTTGGGATGGGTGGTTGGTGTCATGGGTAGATTAGTGAGGATTTGGGGTGATAGAGGACGGTGTGAGATTTGACTTACTAGTGTCCGTTCCTCCACTGACTCCTGCGAGGCCCTCAGGATGCAAGATGGACAAGACTTGCTCCTCCCATGTTGTTAGTTGTGGAGGAGGAGGTGGGGGTCCGCCGCCAGTCCGCTGTACCGGGATGTGGTGCCTGGATACCGTGGAACGCACCTTCCCCCGTAGGTTGTTCCACCTCTTCCTGATGTCCGCCCTATTTCTTGGGTGCTGTCCCACAGCGTTGACCCTGTCGACTATTCTTTGCCATAGCTCCATCTTCCTGGCTATGGATGTGTGCTGTACCTGTGATCCGAATAGCTGTGGCTCTACCCGGACGATTTCCTCCACCATGACCCTGAGCTCCTCCTCGGAGAAGCGGGGGTGTCTTTGGCGTGACATGGGGTGGTGTGTGTGATGTGTTGGGTGGTCTATGTGTTGATGAGTGTGGTGAGTGTAGTGGTATGTGGTGTTTTGTGCGTGGGTGTTGTGTGGGTGATGATGTAGTGTGCCTCTGTGTGATGGGGTTCTCTATTCTGTGCTGTCTCTCTCTGGCCTTCGCCCGTGAATTGTGGTCATAGGGGTTTGTGTGTGATGTGGGTGTGTGTTTTATATTGTGTTGGGTGTGTGGGAGTGGTGTTTGTATGTGTATCAGGTGTGTGTATTTTGTATTGTCCAATGTGGCGGTGTTTTGGAGCTGTGTGTGTATTTTGAGCACGGCGGTGTGTACCGCCAATGAAATACCGCGGTTGAAAGACCGCCGCGTGGATTCGTGGGTCGTAATGGCATGGGTGTGTTTCTGTTGGTGTGGAGGTGGAGGAATTGTTTCCGCATGTTTATCGCTGACCTTTGGTGTGGCGGTGTTGTGTGAATTTCGGCGGATTCCGTGATGTGTGTCATAATAGCTGTGGCGGGATTCCGCGGCCGCGGCGGTGTGTTGGCGGTCTTCTGCACGGCGGTAAGCGCCTTTTACCGCCAATGTTGTAATGACCCCCCTATTGTGGCTCCTGACCCCTGTGAGGAATGCCAGGACAGGGGTTGAGAATCGTTACAATCATACACATGGGTAAACCAGGAGAGTTATTTAAAGGACCTTTGGCCTCCTGAAGGCCAGGTTCAGATGCCTCCATCTAACAGGTGGATCCCTGTGCTACTCGCCCGAAAACGTCTGCCAGATAGTAGTGGCATGCTGCATGTTGCACAACCTGGCCCTCAGACGACATGTGCCTTATCTGCAGGAGGAAGAGACTGGAAGTCCCCTGTGGCAGCAGTGGACCCAGAGGACAGTGAGGATGAGGAGGCAGAGTATGAAGATGTGGACAACAGAACCTCAGATATACGTCAATACTTCCAATGACACACAGGTGAGACAGTGTAAGTAACTATTCCTCAGATTATTGATGTTTTCTGTGGGGCTGTAGCAGGATGGCATTCACTTCCTTTGCATCTCTACTTAATGTCACCTACGGGTTCTCATTTTTCAGATGTTGGTGATGTAACAACTGTATACTAATGTGATGACAGCAGCCAGATACAGGTCATTAAATGTATGCTATCACATTGTTCAGAACATTCGCACATGATGTGACTGTTTCCATATATGCACATTGGTATACTTGGCATCATTGGCATGGTCTCCCCTAACTTTTGCCTCTACTTCGGAGGTTGTTTCTATGTGCTGGACTCTGTTTTTGCTGTTTTGTTTGTTCTGGACACTTTACCACTACTGACCAGTGCTAAAGCGCAAGTGTTCCCCCTTCATAAATTATATGTGTGCATTGGCTTATCCATGATTGGCATATTTGTCCCTAGTAAGGTGCACTAGAAGTGCCCAGGGCCTGTACATCAAATGCTACTAGTGGTCCTGTAGCACTGGTTGTGCCACCCACCTTAGTAGCCCTGTAAACATGGCTCAGACCTGCCACTGCAGTGTCTGTGAGTGCAGGTTTAAACTGCCAATTCGACTTCGCAAGTGTACCCAATTGCCAGGCCTAAACCCTCCCTTTTCGTACATGTAAGACACACCTAAGGTAGGTCCTAGGTAGCCCCATGGGCAGGGTGCAGTGTATGTTTAAAGTAGGACATATACTAATGTATTTTATATGTCATGACAGTGAAATACTGCCAAATTTGTTTTTCACTACTACAAGGCCTATCTCTCTCATAGGTTAACATGGGGGCTGCCTTTAAATATTCTTAAAACACAGATTCCCTTTGGGAGCAGATATACATGTGGAGTTTGGTGTCTTTGAACTCACAATTTAAAAATACATCTTTTAGTGAAGCTGGTTTTTAGATTGTGTGTTTGAAAATGCCACTTTTAGAAAGTAGGCATTTTCTTGCTTAAACCATTCTATGACTCTGCTTGTTTGTGGATGCCCTGTATGGGGCAGTTTGACATTTGGGCTGTTTGCACGTCTCCTCTAGATAGTAACACAAAGGGAGCTGGGGTGTAGCCTGCATATCCTGATGGGCCATCTAGGCTGAGGGGAGCAGTGGTCCCTTACACCTGAAAGGGCTGTGCATGCCCTCACACAATGCAGTCTCCAACTGCCTGGTGTGTGTCTGGGGCCTGGCCTGGGCAAGGCAGGATCTTGAAAACAACAGAGACTTCTCTTTGAAGTAGGCCCACTGGAAAGGCAGAAAGGGTTATAAGAAGAACCCCCAAAAACCCTGAAAAGGAGATTACTTCTGAAACCAAGAGAAACCTCTGCCAAGGATAAGAGCTGGAGAAGCTGGAGGAGGAGTACTGCCTCTTTGCCTGTGGCTGTGTTTTGCTGGGTTGGCCTGCAGTAGCTGCTTCTACCTGAGAGAGGACAAAGACTGACTTTATGTGACTTCCCACTGGTAAAGAATCTCCAAGCGCTTGAATTGAGATTTCCTCCTGTTGTTGAAGTGTCAGGGACAACAAAGACTTCTCTCTGCTTGCACTTGGACTTTCTGCTGAGAGTCCTGCCCGTCAAGTGGTACCCTAACCTGTCTCTGGTACCCTAACCTGTCATGGAGTGCTGTGTGTGAGAGCCTCATGTAGGGGTATTAGGGTAAGGGCCCTGGGCAGCATGCTGCATGTATGGTGGGCAATGTCTGTTTGTAAGGGGATATGAGGGCTTTGGTGGGCAATGAGTGTAACAGGCAGGACGGTCTGACTGATACCTTTTCCTATGTGTATTTCTCTGCAGCTCAGCTCCCATCAAAAAAAGGGTATATGGCATGCCATCACCAAGGACGTGTGGACACTGGGGGTCTACGGCAGGCGGAGCACCCACTGTCGCAAATGGTGGGAGGACCTGAAACGAAGGGCACGGAAGATGATGGAGGCCCAGCTGGGGATGGCCTCCCAACGAGGAAGGAGTGCCCAACAAACCCTGACCCCCTTGATGGACTGCATACTGGTGGAGGCCCATCTGGAGCTGGATGGGTGCTGGAGGGAATCACAGCAGCCACAAGGGGGGCAGTACAGTGCCCCAATATACTACTTGCACTTGGTGGGGTGCATCCGGGTGGGGGATGTGGGCCTGTGGGTAACCCTAGGCAAGGCCTGCAAGTGGAGGGTAGGACCCATGTTGGGCAGGGTCTGATGTAAACCTCCTCCAAAGAAGCTAGTAGGCCTTCACTACTGGCAGGGGTCTGTGGGTCTCAGGTATGCTGCAATTGGCATTAGGTGTCCCTGTCCATGGGCTGGTGACTAGCAGTGTGACTAGTAGTGCATTGCCTAGTGTGTAGGGCTGTTCCCTGTGTGTGAGTGTGTTGTGTACACCAACGGTGGTGTTGTTGCCGCCATTGACCAAATGTATCCTTTGTCTCGTTCCCCACTTTTTGTTTTCTCACCCTGTCCTTATGTGCATTAGCATCATCTGACGGAGGAGCTAAGGCTCTGGCGACAGGGAAAGCTGCATCCCACAGGGCCCAGGAGGCCGAATCCACCGACAGTGAGGGCACCAGTGGGACGGAGGACGAGGGGAGCACCACAGCAGAGACTGGAGGGGACTGTTCACAGTGATACCTCCTCCAATGGAAGCTCCATGGTGGTGGTGGACACCTCTGTGCCCACCCCAACTACAGGTACAGCTGCCCCTCATACCAGCACCGCCCTCCCACAATCCCCTCAGCGTGTTTGCCTTGCCCGCTCACACAGGAGAGTGGTCAGCTCCTTTACCCCAGGCACCTCAGGCCCTGCCCCAGTTAGCCCTGCTTCCCTGAGTAAGGAGGCTATTGACCTCCTGCGATCCATCTCTGTTGGGCAGTCAACCTTTGTGAATGCCATCCAGGGGCTGGCAGCCCATTTTCAGCAAACAAATGCATTCCTCGAGGGCATTCACTCTGGCATGGTGGCCCAACAGAGATCAATCAAGGCTCTGGCCTCCTCTCTGATGGCAGCCATTGTCCATGTTTCTAGCCTCCCCGATCCAACCTCTTCTGCCCAATCCCATTCCCCTCAACCCCAACCTATCCCAAGCACACAGGCAGACTAGCATACACCCAGGACAACACACAGGAGTGGTTCACGTAAACAGAAGCCCCACATATCATCACACAGGCACTCACACAAACACCATCCAGATGCAGACATACCAACATCCACTGCCTCCACTGTGTCCCCCTCCTCCTCATTGTCCACCTCCCTCCCAGTAGCGTCTACACTCACACTTTCATGTACTACATCCTCATCAACTACCACTACACGCCCCTCACTGGCAGTCACCAGCCCCACATCCATGCACACATCCCGCTGTGTCTTCCCCCTCCTCCCAAAGTACACAAATGCAAGCACTCAGACACCCAACAGCTATTCACCTCACAACAGCATCGGGCCCATGCACCTGCACCTAAACACAGCAGACAGACACCTCCTACAACCACTTCCTCTTCCTGTACTCCCAAACCTTCACCCTCTTCCTGGCCCAATGTCCCAAAGAAGCTTTTCCTCTCCACCATTGACCTCTTCCCTACCCCTCCCACCCCTCCATCCTTCACATCAGGCCAGGGTGAAGAAAACCCAGAAAGCACCTCAGCCACTCAATCCAGGGGCACAGTAGTGTTGACAACTACTGCAGGTGGGAGAGGATCCCGGACACCAGGCAGCAACACTGACAGGATGCCTGCACCAGGTGCATCAAGGAAGGGCAAGTAGGCACCACCAGCTGAAGGTGGGAAGGGCGAGGGGCAATCCCCGGCTGCTGACAGGAAGGGTAAGGGGCCTGCACCAGCAGGCAGGAAGACAGGAGGCCTGGTGCTAGGACTCATTCGGAGCCCCCACCTCCCACCATGGTGGTTCAGCTGTCCTAGGCTGCAGGAGATGGGCTGGAGCCTGTCCCGACCACTGCCAGCACAGCCACCAGCACCACTGCAAGCAGCAGCAGCCCCAGCGGGCAGCCATCCGAGGCTGCAGGGTATGGGCTGGAGCCTCCCCCCCACCACTGCCTGATTTTTGACCTGATGCCCCTGCAGTGTTCTCTCCATGTTGTTGCAGGAGTGAGGTGGGGCCTTGGCCTATGTCTTGCAGCCCTGTGGCCCACGGACATTGAGGACTGGGCAGTGTCCCTCCATTTGTAAATATGTATATATGTTTGTAATTTAATGCACTTATTCATGTTCTTTAATCGTATTACACTCACTTTCTTCCAACCATTTTGACCTTGCATTATTCCTGGGGGGTACAGTGTGGATACGTAATGTTACTGCATCTGGTTGTGTGTATGGTGTTGGGGGTGGGGGTGTTGCGTGTTGCGTGTGTGTGTCACTCTCTTTTTCCTCCCCCCTCCCTTGTGTGCTAGGCAACAGTACTCACTGTGGTGGTCTTCGCCGGCGTTGGTGTTTGTATACAGGAAAAGGTAGACAAGCATGGGAAATATGTGCAACTCGCGCTCCATGGCGTTGTGGTTGTTCCCTGTGTCTCCAGAGGTGAGTCCTTTGACTTCTGTGTTCTGTTTCCACCATGCTTTTGATGTCGTTGGCACCACCCCAGAAAAGCAGACGGATAGGCTGGTCATAATGCAGTGGGCGGTACATTGTCTTCCGTCTGGATGTTGGCGGTTACCGCCGTGCTGCTTGTTGCTACCGCTGTGGCGGTCGGTGTGTTAAAGTGGCTATCTGTCTGAGCGGTTTCCACTCTGGTTATAATTCCTCTTTTGTTACCGCTGGCCTGTTGGCAGTATTACCACCGCTTTATCACTGAAGGCCAGGGTTTTAATGAGGGCCTTATTATTTAAATATTCATAACTTGACTTGTGTATTTTTGATTTTTGTCGTTTTGGTCTGGTTTTGTTTAGATAAATATTACCTATTTTTCTAAACCTGTGTTGTTTCATTTTGTAGTGTTTTTACTGAGTTACTGTATGTGTTGGTACAAATACTTTACACATTGCTTCTGAAGTTAAGCCTGCCTGCTCATGCCAAGCTACCAAGGGGTGAAGCAGGGGTTAACTGAGGGTGATTCTCTTAGCCTGAATAGAGGGAGGGTCCTTGCTTGGACCAGGGGTAGCCTTACTGCCAACCAAAGACCTCATTTCAAAAACAAATTTTCATCGCATAAAACACTTTCACTCAGGTTGTGTTCAGGGGTGTTTGTTGTAGTGCAAATAATTGATGAAAAAGTGCAATGGAATGGGGTGATGGTTGAGGAAAGTCCAGGGTATTGTTGCAGTCTGTTTGTAGCACAGGTCCAGTGTCCAAGGGGCCATTGTAAGGGGAGTAAAGGCAGTTCAAAGTAGACAAGTTGACACAGTGGGATACAAGGGGGATATTCAGGAGGGTCTCATTTCCTGGCAGTGGTCTAGGTCTTGGCAAGTGTCTCTGGCTTCTGTCTGGGCCGCAGGGAACGTTTGTGGGGTAGTTCACCTTTTGCAGGGGGAGGGGTTCTGGTGCCCTGTGAGTCCTGTGCCAGAGCCTCCTACCCTCTATCTGCAGTCGAAGTGGTGAGCTGGTCAGTAGACTGGCTAGTGGTAGGGTCCCACTGGAGTGCTGTTGATTCCCTCATGACGTTGGCCATGTCTGCCAGCACCCCTGCTATGGAGACCATGGTGGTGTTGAGGGCCTGCAATACCTCCCTCATCTCCTGATGGTGTACCACCTGCAGCAGCTTGTTCTCCTGCATGTTGGTAATGATCTGGCCCATCTTGTCCTGGGATTAGTGAGTGCCTCCTGGAGAGTCGGTTCCCTGGGTTTTTCCACTCCCGGTGCACAGTGGTCCTCCCAGTGTCCCTGTTTCCCTGTGCCTCTGTGCCCTGAATAGTGTACCCACTGCCACTGACCCCAGGCCCCTGATTGTTTTGGGGGTGAGGTGTGAACTAGGGTCCCTGTAAAGTGTGGGCACACTGCTGATTGATGTGTCCTGGGGATAGAGGTGTGGAGACGTTGGGTGGATGTTGTGGTGTTGGATACTTATGGGGGAGGCTCCATGGTGGACTGTGAGTGAGCTGGGGTGGCCTACTGACCAGTGGTCCCTGATGGGCCAGGTAGTTCATCCAGATTCTGACATCCAGAGTTTCTATCCTCACTGGGGGCATCTTCTGTTGGGTGACTGGATAGTCATGGCACCTCCTCGCTGTTGAGATTGGCTGGGGCACCTGTAGGGATGTAAGTGGCATTTTCTGATTCATGTCTGTGACATTTTGCACATCTCTAGCTTTCCCTCTATTGTTGCTGTTGCCCTGCCACCTTTGTTTGTGTATAGTGATGTATTGTGGGATTGTTAGTTCTCCATGCTGTGCATGCTTTGGTGAAGGGTGTACATGCATGGCGGGGAGGGCTGTTCATCCATTGGTATAGTATACAGGGTTTGGCATTGGGGTTTGTCAGATGTGTACGTGCAGTGTGTGGGATAGAGTGGAGTGATGGGAGTGAGGGTGAGGGGGTGTGATGGCATGCAGATATGGGGGTGATGACTAGGTAAATATTGACTTACCAGTGTCCAGTCCTCTGGCTACTCCAGTGTGTCCCTCAGGATGCAGTATTGCCAAGACTTGTTCCTCCCATGCTGTGAGCTATGAGGGAGGAGGTTGGTGTCCACCGCCAGTCCTCTGGCTGGCAAGCTGGTGCCTTGCTGCCATGGAACGTACCTTCCCTCATAGGTCATTCCACCTCTTCCTGATGTCGTCCCTTGTTCTTGGATGCTGTCCCACGGCGTTCATCCTGTCCACGATTCTCCGCCATAGCTCCACCTTCCTGGCAATGGATATTTGCTGTACCTGTACTCCAAACAGCTGTGGCTCTACCCTGACTATTTCCTCCACCATGACCCACAACTCCTCATCGGTGAAATGGGGGTGCCTTAGTGGGTACATGGGTGTTGTGTGGTGTGTGTTGTGCAGAGGGTGTGAAGTGATGTGGTGGGGTGTGGGATGTGGGGTGTATGACAGATGGATAGGTGTTTGTGGTGTGTGTGTATAGTTGTCTCAGTGGTCTTCGTGTTAGCATGTGGCGATTATTGGTATTCGTAAATTGTTGTGGGTAATGTGGTTGTGTGTTTTATAGTGATATGAGTGGGTGTGTGTGGTGTGTGTATGAGTGTCAGGTGTGTGTTTTTGGTATTGGCCAATGCTGTGTTGTTTCACCATTGAATGCCCACTGTGGTGATTCATGGGTCATAATGTGGTGGGCGTTGTTTTGTTGGCGAAACGGTGTGGGTGTTCATACCGGCACTTTACCTGATCTTTGGGCTGCCGGATTTGTGTATGTGGCAGTATACTGCTGGTATGGGGTGTGTATCATAATATGATGAACGGATATTCTCCACAGTGGCAGTATGTTGGCGGCCATCACTTTGGCGGTAAGCAGCATTTACCGCAAATGTCATAATGAGGGCCTATGCTTTTTTTTTAGAATTTATTTGAGCAAACTTTCAACTTTTTGGATGAAGTAGGAAAAGCATCACTTTTTCAAGGTGCTGTGTGCACTAATCAATCAATCAATCAATCAGCATTTATAAAGCACAACTTATCATCCAGTCTCAAGGTGCTAGCTGGGAGACATGGGTCAGTCGAAGAGCTAGGTTTTAAGGTCCTTCTTAGTCTGAGCAAGTGAGAGAAACTGGCTTAGATGGAATGGCATCGTGTTCCAGGGCTGCAGGGCAGGGTAGAAGGATCATCCTCCAGCCGTGTTCTTCCAGATCCTGGGGACGGTGGCAAGGGCCAGTAGAACAGAGCAGAGTTGCCTGGAGTGTGTGTAGAAGGAGAAATGGTGGTTGAGGTAGGCACGTTCAACGTTGTGAAGGGCCTTTTACACATGTCAGGAGCTTGAAGGTGATGCATTTGTTGATGGGGAGCCAGTGTAGGTCTCTCAGGTGGGCAGAGATGTGGCTGTGGCAGGGGATGTCCAGGATCAGTCTGGCTACGATGTTCTGTATTCTCTGGGGACTAGTTTGGAGTTTCTTCTTCATTCTGGCACAGAGTGCATTGCCATAGTCAAGTTTACTGCTGAAGAGTGCCTGGGTGACTGTCCTTGCTTCAATAGATAGCCACTTAAAGATCTTCTGGAGCAGGTGGAGTGTGTGGAAGCAAGAGAATGATTCATCATTGACTTAATGCAGAGATTGTGTGCGTGGTCGGTAGGAGATGGGGCAGTTCCAAGGGCACTGGGCCACCAAGAGTCATCGAAGGCAGTAGTGGTGGGGCCCAGGATGAGGATCTCCGGCTTGTCCGAATTAATCTTTAGGCAGCTGTCTCTCATCCAGTCGGTGACTGCTGTTGATGGTTAGTTGGTGTGGAAGAGAATAAGCTGTGTGTCATCAGCATATGAGACGATGCTGAGCCTGTGATTTCTGACAATCTCAGCGAGCGGGGTCATGTAGACGTTTAAGAGGTTGAGGCCCAGGGAGCAGCCCTGTGGAACTCCACATCTGGTTTTCATCAGCTTTGAGGTGAAAGGTGTGCACCTGACTCTCTGGGTTGGGCCAGTAAAGAGAGAGCGGATCCACTCTGCAGATTTACTGCGGATGCCTGCATCGTGAAATCTGTAGTAAACAAGGTGGTGTGGGAGATGATGTCAAAGGCAGCAGAGAGGGCTGCTGTTTCACCACGTCCAGTAGAGTGTGACTGTCATCCACAGCTGCTAGGAGTGCTGTTTTGGTGCTATGGTTGCTCCAGGATCAGGAGTGGTCGAGGATGTGGTTGGTCTTCATAAAGTTGCATAGATCGCTTTTTAAATTACTGTGGCTGGCAAAGACAGCAGTGAGATCAGCCTGTAGTTTTTAGTTCTGTTGGGTCTGTGGAGGGCTTTTCCAGTAGGGAGTTTATCTCCATGTGTTTCCAGGTATCTGGGAAGGTGGTAGTCTCTATGGAGCTGTTGATGGTGCGGCATACTTCGGGTGCGATGGTGGCAACAGCTGGATTGAAGATGTGGTGGGGGCATGGGCCGAGGATGCCCCAGAATGGATGGTATTCATGAGCTTCAGGGTGTCTTCCAGGACAAGGAGGGTCCAGTTGCACACAATCAGTTAGTGGTTGGAGTCTGTGGTGCTGCTGGTTTCATTTGCTTGCAAATCCTTTGTAGATGTCCTGTATTTTTTGGTGGAAGAAGGCGACAAGGTTGTCACAGAGGTCTTGGAAGGGCGAGACGTCTGTGGTATCTGTGCTGGCTTTTGTGAATTCTTTGACTATGGTGAAAAATTCCTTGCTGTTGTGTATATTGGTATTGAATTGCTACTGAATGGCCAATTTTCTAGCTGATCTGAAGGTGCTGATGGTGTGATGTGATGGTGTCTTTGAAGGCTTTGTGGTCTGTTGGGCTTTTACTGCTTCTCCACTTTCCCTCAAGTCATCTGCAAGCGCTCTTACCACCAGGTTTAAAAGTCCCCATTGCCACTGCAGCATCACTTTTTGCAAACCACTGCTCCATATTTACAAGGAAGTGTAACACCACTTTTGGTGGTGTCAAGCCTCCTTGTAAATATGGGTGCCTCTGATGCAGTTTTCTGCGTCAGAGGGGCGTTCAATGTGTCTTTTACAGTAGGCGTTCCACCGCAACACTCATTACTTTTGATGCTGCCCTAGACTTACAAGAAATCATAAATCTGTGACAGTGCCAAAAACGAATGCCACCCCAGGCGTGGCGTTAGCATGGCAAAACGAGGAGGAATGCTTTTATTCCTCCTTGTTTTTTGCTTTTTCTATGTGTGCTGCATTTCGCAGCACACATAGAAGAAGCAAAATTCCATGGATGGTTGTTTATGTGCAGGAAGGTGTCCCTTCCTGCACATGAACGTTCATTCCAAAATTACGCTTTTCTATTTGTATGTGTCCTGCATTTTGCCAAATCACCATTATAGATTGTTTATGTGCAGGAAGGTACACCTTCCTGCACATAAACAATCTATCCCCTCAAAGCAGACACCCTTGCACTATTGTGCAAGATGCCTGTGTTGTCTCAGGCAGCTGAATTCAGCTCTGGCGCAGGAGGAAACACAAGGTGAGCCATATTCCTGTAAATTCAGTACATCCCTGCATTTCAAAAGTGGCACGTTGCTGCTATTTTTGGCGCAGCACTGCGCTTCGCCACTTTGTCATAAATCTGGGACTTAGATACTTGGAGGTCTAGAAGAACCAGCTGAGTCTCCTTTAGTGTTGATTGCTGGAAGGTTTCCCTAGGGGGGCTACGGTGTTGGCACAGTAGGTGATCCATTGGTGGAGGTTGTGGGCCAAGGTATATGCATCTGTGGTGTCTGGTGGTGGGGAGTGTCAGAGAGCGGCAGTGAGCTGGGATTCGGTGATCTTGTTCCAGTTCCTGTGAGGGCGGCAGTGTGCATGTGCCATTCGATTGCTTTGGTGAAGGAGAAGTGGATGCAGTATTTATTGGTCCAGTGGAGTTTGGAGGCGTGTTAGAAGAAGGTGTGGTTTCCAGCCGAGAAGACAGTGTTGAGGGTGTGTCCTGCTGAGTGCGTGGGGAGGTTGACCAGTTGCATGAGCCTGAGGGTGGCAAGGTTGTCCATGAGTGCTGAGATATTCAGGTCGCTGTGGTTGTTGAAGTGGAAGTTAAGGTCACTGATGAGTATTTAGTTCATTGAGGTGAGGGCATGGGAAGTGATGAAGTCGACCAGGGCTTCGCTGAAGGGTGACTGAGGTCAGGGGGGATCTGTAGATGAGGGTGCCTTGAAGGGTGGTGTTTGGATTTGTCTGGATCTGAAAGTCCAGGTGTTCGGTGATGGGGGTTTGGACTTCGATGCTGGATGTTTGAACAATGGCAACTCCTATTCCTGGTTGGTTGACACAGACTTGAGGTATGATTTTGTAGCTGTTATAGATGGCAGTAGTGATGTCAGGTGCTGAACCAGGTCTTATTGAAAAAGGCAACGTCAGGGGCGATGGAGTCGGGGAGGTCCCAAACTTCTATTGCATACTTTATGAGGGAGCTAGTGTTGAGTAGTATAAATCTGAGTTGTCCGGGTAGTCCAGTGGAGAGGGGTTTAGTGTGCATGGACAGATGAAGGTGCAGTTGCAGCAAGAGAATATGCTGTGAGTGTCCTTTGGCAAGGCATGGTAGCTGGTGGTGGAACCTCTGATGTTGAGGGCATGCAGGGCCCTAGTGTCGTATTTATGGATGATCCACGAACCCGGGTCCATCATCTAGGGGTGGATGGGCACAGGTTTAATCATGCATTCAACATCACCAAGAAGACCATGGCCTCATTATTAGAAATTTACATCAGGGAATATCACCTTATTTTTGGGGCGCTGTTATATAATATGCCTGCAATGGGAGGAGAACCACTTCTGCAGATGCTTTTTTGTACTGGCTACACCAATGTGTTTCTGAGGAGTTAGGGCTAGAATTTGTGAAGGATCAGACCAAGTTAGTCCCTTTGCTACCATGGCTCTTCATATGTTGTAATGAGCAGACATTTTTAAACAAGTATATAATAGAAGATTTCCTATCTTGTGATCTTAGCTTTAAAAGTCCCTGGCTCCACTAAATGTAGTCCACCAGTGCAGAATTATTTAGATATTCATTATTTACATGTCCAGGCTCAATGACTACCAAGGATCAGTTGTTGTTGAAGCAGACTTTTATTAATATGAGGCAGTTAGAGAGAGAAGGTGTGGAACACCATAGAAAACCAGTTATCAGTGCCAATCTAATGGTTCAGATGAAATTTAGACTAGGGGCATAGTTATAAGAAATGAGTGCATCACAGTGAAGCAAGCCACCTTGCTGCACTGAGTGAAAGGGAAATGGCAGGAATGTGCCACATTTACCCTTATATAGAGCATTTTTATCCTTTCCTTGTGCTGGTGCATGTTTGACTGCCTAATTTCAAAGCAGGCACCCTTGCGCCATGTTGTAAGGGTAGCTGCATTGCAGGTAGGATTGTTTTATGTGCAGGATGTGACACCTTCCTGCACAAAAACAATCCTCAGAGAGATTTTCCACTTTCCTTGGAAAGAGGAAACAACCAGAAGATATAAATATATTTGTCTCCGTTGCTCCTCTTTTGCGGAAGGCGTACAATTCTGAGGCATTTCCAGGTCTACCGATGTTGCTAAATCTAGGAATATGTCAAAATCTAAGGGTGGATGCATGGGAAGACCCATGTTCCACCTGTGGCATGCCTCCCTGCTGCAAAAGTAAAGCAAGGCAGTGATTTGTTCTGCCTTGCATTACTCTAGATCAAGCTACTCAGGCCCATGCGAGGGAGCCTTTTATGGCTTGATAAATCTCATTTAGGTTTTGAATTTCCCGTGCACCCCCTTGCATAGTAAAAAAGCAATGCAAACCCTTGAAACATACACCCCTAGATTCTTACATTGACAAAGTAAGACATACATTGGTACGATCTTTTATTACTAAATGTAGACTGGAAATCATCCAATGGTAACCTTTTCTCTCTGTGGGGCAATGTGTGTGATGAATTTTCAACACAGCCTTTGCTGCACAATCTCTTTTTTTAAATAAGTATTATGAGTCTTTCACGCTACGGTTTTTATTTGTATTTCACAAATTTGACTTTGTTAGATGTAACTTACCTGCCTCTCCGTGATCCGCCACTCCCGCTCCAGCCCCTTCTCGTCTTCTTCCCTCCCCAACCAATCACGTTTTTCTCATACTGTTAATCATATCTAATGGTATAAATACACATTTTTCAATATGCATTCCTTAGTTTTATTGACATTTTGTTCCACATTTTTGTTTTCCCTAGTATTTTGGTAGTTGACCTTCAAAGTATGTAAACTCAATATTTGTGTGTACAATATTTTTTTACACAATATTCTCGTATGTTGATATTTTTGTTCTCAATATTCTGTCATACATCCACCAGAGAACTGATCATGACCAAAGTGCCCATTTGGAATACCCCAGAGTGAGTGTAGGCAAATACAATGTCAGTGTATTCTGTATTCAGACAGAGAGAAATTACAGGTCTAGACACTTCCCAGCTTCAAACCCAGAGATGTTTCTTATTTCCTTTTGTTTAGGCCCAATGAGCGCTGTGGTGATTGACAGATCAAAGAACAATGGGCCATATTTATACCCTGTTCGTGCCGGATTTGCGTCATTTTTTTTTTACACAAATCTGGCGCAAACTCAACTCCATATTTATACTTTGGCGCTAGGCCCGTCTAGCTCCAAAATCCGTGGAGTTTGAGTCATTTTTCAGTGTGGACACCTACCTTGCGCTAATGATATGCAAGGTAGGCATTCCCGTCCAAAAAATTACTCTAAGGCATGTGCGCCTTATTTATCCTCCTGCGTCATTTTGATGCACGGGACGAGGCAGGCCTTCAAAAATGGCGCCCAGCTGGATTTGCACCATTTTTTAACTACTGGGTCAGGGCAGGCTTCAAGAGACCTGTGGGCTCATTTCCATGGTCTCCGACCATTGAAGCAGTCCACAGGTGCCCTTCCCTGCCCCCAGTGACACCCCCTGCCACACTAGCCCACCACTGGAGTACACCCATGGATGGGGAACCCATCTACGGTAAGTATTTTATTTTTTAGGTGGCATGCATAATCATGGGGAAGCAACATTGTGCTTCCCCTGGAGGAGGCCCTGGGAGGTGGCCACCACTAAACACATCTGTCCACTGGAGCAGCTGACACCACAAAGGATTGCCAGCTCCTGCAGCTGCGCACAGGACTGTGAACCTTTCAGGGAGGTGGTGAGGGCAGCTGGTAGTGGGCTTCCTGTGCTGCCCTCCAGTGACAGCTAGCTTTAGGTTGCCCAGGTGGAATCGGGCACCTCACCAGTTAAAAGAAAAAAAAAAAGGTAAAGTGCAGCATGAGGCTGCAGCCTGAAGTTGAAAAACCAAAGCAAACTTGAAGTGCAGCCCTCCCCGGCACAGCAGGAGAGCGGCTGCTATAAAAATCACTGCACTTTGGAAAATCACCCCATGATGCTTTCATTCGATTCTCATTTTTGCCAGTAACTCAGCCTTTGGTGGTCCTAGTACAATGGGACCACTGCCAAAACGTTCAGCATGACATGCTCTTTATGTCTAGGTCCTTATCCTAAGTTAGGGTGGCAGGGCAAAAGCATCACCTTTCCCACTTTTCAATGCATTTTCCTGTTCTCCCATGGCTGGAGCCTTTGTTCTACAACTGGGAGTCATTTTCTCTCTAGGGGCCTTGTGTGTGATGTCATTATAGAAAGCCTGGAAGGACTAAAAATGTAGAATGGTCTACAATCTCTGGGGGCTTATTGTATGATTGTACTGTAATGATTTTTGTATGTGGTTATGCTCTCTATGGGCTGATTATATGGTCACACCCCAATGTTCTTTTCACAATGCCATTTTTATTGCAATGTCTCCTAGGGGCTTTTTACGATCACTGCAGGTAAATTTCAAATAGGTAAACGAATGCACAACATAAAGTTAATTCCCGAATAATGTTTATTGGGTTTTCATAATGATTGCACGTTTGATTGATTTATCCTCATGCATTTATGAGAGTGATTCATGCCAAAGTAATAGAGTTATTGCACTATGACTGCTGAAGCTGATTTGCTATGTTTGGGTGACTCATCTGAAGGTTGCCAGTAATTACACAATGTCATCTATGGTATGTTCCATCTGCCAATGTATATTTGTAAATTATGACAGAGTACATATAACCCACCTTTCTGAATGGTTCCAAGGAATTGGAATCCCCAAATATGAAGAAAACAAGTCATCAAATGTATTTTACAATTGTAATCTCATTTATTTCAATATTATATACATGTGTGTAGCACAAATAGTCCTGTACAACCTGGGAAAAAGGCAAAAGATAAAACAAGAAACTCAGATTTACACAATCACAGTCATACTGATTACAAACAGAAAGGACATTGTGTGTAAGGCAATCTATAGCTAAATAAAGAAAACCCCAGAAGGACAAGATCAATACTAATCCAAGCAAATGAATCATATAAATTTACCAGGCTACTTGATTACAAGTCCTCAGTATTCAGAGGGTACACAACTATAAGAATTCATCTACTCCTGGTTTGATACATTTATAGAATGTTCATTAATTGTTTATTGGTACAAACTAATATCCATGAGCCATAGGTCACAAAAAGTATTTCTGAAAAGCGTGCCAAAGCACTTTCACAAAGGACTAAGGCACTATCACTAAGGACAAAGTCGCTCTATTGGACCCTCAATCCCCCTTCGTTTTTCAGAAAATCTTTTTGTGACCTACAGCACATGGGTTTTAGTTTGTATCTACAAACAATTAATGAACATGCTTAAATGTATCAAACCAGGGGTAGATGTATTCTTATAGTTGTGTACCCTCTGAATACTGAGGACTTGTAATCAAGTAGCATAGTGTGTGTGTCATAAATGTACTTCTCCTTTTTCTAAAGAAAACGTACTGACTGGACAATCACTTCTTGAGCGTTATTATTGTGTGCCAGTGATTGTGATTACTAGCCCACACCACCTCCCTTGAGTAGGCCTTAGGCTGCTCCCCCTTGCTGCCCAGTGGGAGTCAAGTGCTACAATCAGGTGTTTTGTTCCCACTAAGGACAATTAAAGAACTTCTACTTGTGCTGGCCAGACAACTAAAACCCAGGTTTCAACATAGATCAAAACAGGCCCTCACATTTGAGAAATGGGACGATGTCACAAGGATTATTTGCAGAAATATTACTGAACTGCTGCTGTGCTACAATATTGAAAACACACATCACTGTCCTTGAATATTAGCTGTAAACACATGTAGAATTTGGAGGAATTTGTGAACCGTCAAAGACCTAGCCAAATAGGGCATGAACTGGGCCATAAATTCAAAGCTGTTGTGAACAGAGGACTTCAAAATTCATTTTGGCCAGGGCCCCCAAAATCCTTAAGATGTCCCTGTGGCCACCGGGTGTCAATATCACAGACTGAGCACCAGGTGAGCGAGACCTTCTAACCTCTTTCCATCTACTATGTGGAGGGTTTACTCTTAAGGAACTTTGGGCCAGATGTAGCAAGATATGCTTTTGCAACTCGAAAATTGCGAGTCGGTGCGACTCGCAATTTCCGAGTCGCAAAAGCATATGCAGAACGGTGTCTCAGACACCTTCTGCTAATCACAAGGGGGTCGCAAAGACCCACTGCATTAATATTAATGAGGTGGGTTGCAATTTGCGACCCCCTTGCGATTCCCTGCACTCACAGGGATGGTGGCCTTCTGGAGACAGCAGACCCCCATGTCTGTGACTGCTTTTTCAATAAAGCAGTTTTTTTGTATTGCAGCCTGTTTTCCTTAAAGGAAAACGAGTTGCAATACAAAATAACAAATGAAACCACTTGGTTTCGTTTTTTCAGAGTATGCAGTGGTCCATTGGACCACTGCCTGCTCTGAAAAAACCTTTTGTGCGACATTCACAAAAGCGAAGGTGTCCCATGGAGACCCCTTCCCTTTTGCGAATGAGTTAGCACCCACCTCAAGTGGGTGCTAACTGCGAATTGCTTTGCGACCACTTTCGCTGTCACAAAGCAATTCTGCATCGCAGTGCGAGTCGCAAATAGGAAGGGAACACCCCTTCCTACTTGCGAGTCGCATTCCCATTTTGTGAGTCGCTACCAACTCGCAAAATGGGAATGTACATCGCGATGGCCGTTTTGCATGGCGCAAACTGCGAAAATCGCAGTTTGCACCATGCAAAACGGTTCATACATCTGGCCCTCTATTACGGATTTTACAAACCGAGATAAAATACATGGGCGGTAGCTTCAGAAGTCTTTTTAATTTCTGACTAGTGTTGGGTGTCACCTTCCTTTCCAGGTCATGCCCCTCCAAAGTTTATTCAAAGTAGTTAAGACTTGAAGGCCCCAGCCCCCCATTTCCAGGTCACATCTCCACCAAGATTCGCCTCCCCTACCACACAGAAACAAAATTGTTGAATTTGTCAGGTCTATTCCTGTCATGTTTCACATTGGCATGAATGCATGTCTGCCCAGCAATGTTTTTTGCAGCTTGTCGAAGACATGCTGACTTTCCTTTAATGTCATTATTCTCCTCCTCCTTTCTTAGTATTCCTCTCTTGTTTGTGCCCTGTTGCTCGGTGCCATTTGGTAGTAATTACAATAATTGATTTGATGAGAAGATCCAGCAGTGTAATGTTTAGCTGTCTACATCAGAAAGGTCAAACACCAATTACAGTAATTTTCAATAGAACGGAACAAGAAACGCTGCCCTTTCAGCCCAAGGGAAACATGGCAGGATAATCAGAAGTCTCGAAGGGGTGTTTCAATCAATACATGCTTTGGTGAATGATTGCGAAGCCAGGATTGAAAATAATACATTCTAAGAGCAAGCATTAGCCTTTATTCAAACAGGAACCCCGTCTTTTTTAGTTAGTTCAAACCGTTTCACTTGGATATCTTTGTTTTCCTGGAGAAGTGCACATCAGCATGAAAGCTTCTGGCATTTAGGCCCGTATTTATACTTTTTGACGCTAAACTGCGCTAACGCAGTTTAGCGTCAAAAAATTTTGCGCCGGCTAACGTCATTCTGAAGCGCCATGCGGGCGCCGTATTTATTGAATGGCGTTAGCCGGCGCAAGTAGACCGGCGCTGCCTGGTGTGCGTGGAAAAAAAACACGTACACCAGGCAGCGCCGGCGTTGGGAAAAGTGGCGCTAGGGCATCTTAAAAATGGTGCAAGTCAGGTTGACGCAAAAAATCGCCTCCACCCGATTTGCGCCATTTTTAACGACGCCCAGACGCCATTTACATGACTCCTGCCTTAGTAAAGACAGGAGTCATGCCCCCTTGCCCAATGGCCATGCCCAGGGGACTTATGTCCCCTGGGCATGGTCATTGGGCATTGTGGCATGTAGGGGGGCACAAATCAGGCCCCCCTATGCCAAAAAAAAATATATAAAAAAAAAAAATTATACTTACCTGAACTTACCTGAATGTCCCTGGGGTGGGTCCCTCCATCCTTGGGTGTCCTCCTGGGGTGGGCAAGGGTGGCAGGGGGGGTCCCTGGGGGCATGGGAGGGCAGCTGTGGACTCATTGTGAGCCCACAGGTCCCTTAATGCCTGCCCTGACCCAGGCGTTAAAAAGAGGCGCAAATGCGGGGTTTTTTGACCCGACCACTCCCGGGCGTGATTTTTGCCCGGGAGTATAAATACGACGCATTTGCGTCGCAGACATTTTTTTGGACGGGAACGCCTACCTTGCATCTCATTAACGCAAGGAAGGCGTTCACGCAAAAAAATGACGCTCTTTACTCCTACTTTGGCGCTAGACGCGTCTAACGCCAAAGTATAAATATGGCGTTAGTTTTGCGCCGAATTTGCGTCGAAAAAAACGACGCTAATTCGGCGCAAACGGAGTATAAATATGCCCCTAGGTATTAGGGCCCGTATTTATACTTTTTGACGCTAAACTGCGCTAACGCAGTTTAGCGTAAAAAAAATTTGCGCCGGCTAACGTCATTCTGAAGCGCCATGCGGGCGCCGTATTTATTGAATGGCGTTAGCCGGCGCAAGCAGACCGGCGCTGCCTGGTGTGCGTGGAAAAAAATCACGTACACCAGGCAGCGCCGGCGTTGGGAAAAGTGGCGCTAGGGCGTCTTAAAAATGGTGCAAGTCAGGTTGACGCAAAAAATCGCCTCCACCCGATTTGCGCCATTTTTAACGACGCCCAGACGCCATTTACATGACTCCTGTCTTAGTAAAGACAGGAGTCATGCCCCCTTGCCCAATGGCCATGCCCAGGGGACTTATGTCCCCTGGGCATGGTCATTGGGCATTGTGGCATGTAGGGGGGCACAAATCAGGCCCCCCTTATTCCATAAAAAAATTGTAATTTTTTTTTTTTTATACTTACCTGAACTTACCTGAATGTCCCTGGGGTGGGTCCCTCCATCCTTGGGTGTCCTCCTGGGGTGGGCAAGGGTGGCAGGGGGGGTCCCTGGGGGCATGGGAGGGCAGCTGTGGGCTCATTTTGAGCCCACAGGTCCCTTAACGCCTGCCCTGACCCAGGCGTTAAAAAGAGGCACAAATGCGGGGTTTTTTGACCCGACCACTCCCGGGCGTGATTTTTGCCCGGGAGTATAAATACGACGCATTTGCGTCGCAGACATTTTTTTGGACGGGAACGCCTACCTTGCATCTCATTAACGCAAGGAAGGCGTTCACGCAAAAAAATGACGCTCTTTACTCCTACTTTGGCGCTAGATGCGTCTAACGCCAAAGTATAAATATGGCGTTAGTTTTGCGCTGAATTTGCGTCGAAAAAAACGACGCTAATTCGGCGCAAACGGAGTATAAATATGCCCCTTAATTTTGTATGTGCTGTCTGTATGCGCTGACCAGATTGACTGCTTTTTGAACTTTCTGCAACATTGTGTTTAATTCAATGCGCTTTAATTTTTTTATTTATTTTTTCACATTTAACAGAAGTATCCATGTGATTTCCTTTTCGTCACCTACATTTAAGATTACTTTATATTTAATCATAGACAAGGCTGTACAAAATATGTATGGGAAATAGTTAGTGAAACAAAAGATATCACAGTATTTATAACGTTAATATTCATTCCTTTTTAATGATGTAAATCCGATCTGATATCTGAAAAGCAAGGATTCAATGTTCTTCTGATCGGGGCATAGAATAATGGCAGTGTGCTCATTTAAATTAATTAACAATCAAAATAATCGTCTGCTACTTTATTTAATAATTCATCCATGTAAAATGTTGAATGTTTTCCCTGTTTTCACTCAGAAACGCCCTTACACTAAAGTACCTTGCAAATTACCCTATAAAGTAGATGGTTTGTCTCCTAAAATATATCTTGCTTTTTGGCACAGGCAATGAAACAGAAATGGTATGTTTCGTCAGAAACGGGTGTTTATTGCAGTGATAACAGGTGCTGTAGCTCAAAGGTATGTCCTTAATAAGAGTCCTTCCCATCTTCACATGACTATCTTGCAAATAATCTGTATTTACCAAAATGTTCACAAATAATCTGTCTCTCTCTCTCTTTCTCCTCCTTACTGTCTCATTGTAATCTGGCAGTATCGAGCAGTGAAGCATAAAGCCTCATTGCACTCCATATTCGGACCGTGTAAACCATTTTAATTGTCAGCCTATCCGGCCATACCAATAATCACACAATAAATACCAATCCCTCACACTCCGTAAAAATCACATTAAATAAAACGTCTCAATAGAAAGAAAAAAACTGTACTTGAATTTTTGATTTGACATGTGCCAAAATGTATCCGATTTGCCCTGCATTATCATAAAACTTTGTCTATGACCATAATTTGCATGAAACTCTTAACTTATTCTAAAAAAACATTATAAATCTAAAATTTAAATATCTTATTCTGGCACTAATCATTTGGGACCTTACGGTGCCTGCCAACAGTTTAGTAGTAGCCCAGGACCTAGCCCAGTTCTACAACAACCTACACCGATTTCCCAAGCTAATAATAGCTATGGGATAACACAAGCAATTATACTTGTGCCAACTGTGGGTGCATTGATAAACGTAACTTCCATGCTTCCAATATGTAAATTGAAACCTTTGTCACAATGTGTTTCTCGTCTGATCGCATACATAACACTTCCGCCTCATTGCACTTCCTAACTCCGTATGATCTAAAAAGTGGACGTAAATACAATATGCGGAGTTTGAGCGTGAAGTGACATAATAAAAGGAAGTGGGAAAGTGTTTCTTGGCCACCATGAAGACATGGACAACATCCTAATCTACCCGGAGGGACGGGTTGCCATCTGTTGGTCACCGCCATCACTGGTAGTGTGCCCATGCGAAATTTAAAATAGAGAACCCTTTTTTCTTACGGATAAATACTGTCTATGAAAATTGCTGGTTTAAGCTCTTGGTTAAACAAAATGTAACGCTTAAATAAAGGGCTAAGGGGCATATTTATACTCTGTTTGCGCCGGAATTGCGTCGTTTTTTTTACGCAATTCCGACGCAAAACTAACTCCATATTTATACTTTGGCGTTAGACGCGTCTAGCGCCAAAGTCCATGGAGTTTGCATCATTTTTTTGCGTGGACACCTACTTTGCGTTAATGATATGCAAGGTAGGCGTTCCCGTCTAAAAAAGTGACTCCGAGGCATGTGCGCCGTATTTACACTCCTGGGCAAAATTCACTCCCGGGAGTGGGCGGGTCAAAAAAAATGACGTCCAGCCGCTTTTGCGCCGTTTTTTTGCGGCTGGACAAGGCAGGTGTTAAGGGACCTGTGGGCTCGGAAGGAGCCCAGAGGTGCCCTCCCATGCCCCCAGGGACACCCCCTGCCACCCTTGCCCACCCCAGGAGGACACCCAAGGATGG
The DNA here is from genome assembly GCF_031143425.1 of Pleurodeles waltl. Classification (NCBI taxonomy): domain Eukaryota; kingdom Metazoa; phylum Chordata; class Amphibia; order Caudata; family Salamandridae; genus Pleurodeles; species Pleurodeles waltl. The sequence goes on from NC_090439.1 coordinate 402,999,716, forward strand.
AGGGACCCATCCCAGGGAACTTAAGGTAAGTTCAGGTAAGTATTTTTTTTTGTGGCATAGGGGGGCCTGATTTGTGCCCCCCTACATGCCACTATGCCCAATGACCATGCCCAGGGGACAGAAGTCCCCTGGGCATGGCCATTGGGCAAGGGGGCATGACTCCTGTCTTTGCTAAGACAGGAGTCATTTCAATGGGGGTTGGGAGTCGAAAAAAATGGTGCAAATCGGGTTGAGGCGAAAAATTTGCCTCAGCCTGACTTGCCCCATTTTTGTTGGCACCCAAGCTCCATATTCCCATACGCCGGCGCTGCCTGGTGTACGTCATTTTTTTTCACGCACACCAGGCAGCGCCGCCGGCTAACGCCGGCTAACGTCATTGAATAAATACGGCGACCGCATGGCGCTTCAGAATGGCGTTAGCCGGCGCTAATTTTTTTTACGCAAAACTGTGTTAGCGCAGTTTTACGTCAAAAAGTATAAATATGGCCCTAAGTGTCTCACACATACTCTGAGTCTTTTGCTCCCAGTATGCCTTTTTTATGACAGATAAACTAGGCCTTCTGATTTTTCCTGGATGGAGCCAGAGGTCTTCCTGGCCGATAGCAGGCAGGGTGGTTGAGATGTGTTTGAACCAGGACAATTTCCGATTACTTTGTAGCTTCTTGATGTCCATAAGTACATCTCTATATGGTTTGAGTTCCTCTTTTGCCCAAATACGGATCCAGTATCTTATTGGAGCCAGAGCAATGTAGTCCTCAACCTTTCTCATTTGTAGATCAATTCTTATTGCATTCATTGGTGTGGCATTGCCTAAACAAAGTAATCGGCATAAAAAACTATTCTCGGTTACTTGTATTGATGGAGTCTTTCTAAATCCCCAGATCTCTGCGCTGAAAAGTGCTGCAGCCCTTGCTTTTGTTTCATATTCAAGCAGTGCAGAACTCAAAGAATTGTTGCCTGTAGCTTTTGCGAATATGAGTACCGCTCCAGCTTGTTGGGCCAAGGAGATGTTACTTTTATAAATTTGTGGTTTCCATGTCTGTTTTTCGTCCAGTCTGCAACCCAGGTAGTCATAAGTAGCCACTCGGGCCAAAGGCTTGTTGTTTGCCCTAAAAGTCGATTGCATCGTCTGTTTTTGGTTAAGAATCATAAACTTTGTTTTCCCCTCATTGATTACCATGCTCCTTGAGGTGCAAAATGATTCAAAACCCCTAAATAGTCGATGCATTGCTATCTCCGTTCTTGCCAGTAATACAGCGTCATCAGCAAAGAGCAGGATAGGTATACTTTCATTGGCTAGTTTTGGCACATCCAGATTTAATTTCCTCAGGTCTTGACTTACTTCATTTATATAAAAATTGAATAAGGTTGGAAAAACGCAGCCTTGTTTTACGCCTCGCTGTATTGGAATTTCTGCCGTATAATCATTTCTCGTAGTATATCTGACCCTGGCAGTATTTCCTGTATGCAGTAGAATTACCAGGCTTAAAATTTTTCCCTGTATACCCATTTCCGACAATAACTGCCATAATGTTTGGCGATTTACGCTGTCAAAGGCTGTTTGAAGATCCACAAAGATCAAATATAATGGACAATCTTTTAGGGTGGCGTATTTAGCGCAGATCATGTTCAACTTAAAAAGTTGATCTGTTGTGCTTTGGCCTCTCCTAAAACTAGCTTGATGTGTTGATATTAAATCTCCATCCTCTAGCCATTGGTCTAGGCGCAACTGAATCATTTTGGCAAAAACAATTCCAACACTATCGAGCAATGAGATAGGCCTGTAATTGCACACCATGTCCCGAGGCCCTTTTTTGTGAATTGGAACAATTATTGATTTCTTCCAAGAAGTAGGGATTACCTTGTGGTGCCAAACACTGTTGAATAGACGGGCTAGAGCAGGTAGCCATAACGTTAGCTGGTTACGATAAACGTCTGAAGGGATACCGTCTGGGCCTGCAGCCTTGTACGTCTTTTGGAGGAGAATAACTTGTTTAATCTCTTTCTCACTGAATTCCGATATTAACTCCATTGCACGTGGAATGGCATGGGTTAATTGCATGGAATTTGTGCTGAGGAATTCGTTAGGGACTAATTCATTCTGGGTTTCATTTATCGATCTAACAAGCCATTTTGATGGTACTACATAGGTCATTTGAAGTGGAAATACCTTACTTGATCTTTGATTACTGCCTAACAGCCCTTGAGTAAGACTGTTTAAGTTATTAGTACTCCCGGATGCCGTCTTGGCCTCTTCCTGATACAAGGTGGTAAACTGCTTTACCCAGAGTTGTGGGTTGATATTCAGTTCTAGGTTTTTCGAAGGGCCTTCGCATCCCCACCTGACTATCTCCCAAAACTTTTTGCAGTTTCCTGCCGATATTGCCTGCAGTAGAATTTTCCAGAGCTTATGTGGGAATATCTTCCTTTTGTATCTCAGTAATTTTTTGTACTGGTGCCTGCATTCATAATAATGTTGCTCATTAAAGTCGTTCAAATGCCGATTCTTTAGTGCTTGTGATAGGGTCTTTTTTAGTTTCAAACACTCTTCATCAAACCAGCCCTCCATCGTTTTAGGATTAGTTTAAAGATGCTTGGTCCTTTCCTTTGTTGTTTGTAATAGCAAATTATTAAAATTATGCAGGAGGGGTAAAGCTTCATTAACTGGTAGGTTTAAAAACGCGCTGAGTGATAGCAACCAGGTTTGACTAGGTACGCTCGTATAAGATTCATCCACATTTGACCTTAATATGTTTTTCCTATTTGGTCTCATGGTTATTGTTAAGCTATTTCCGTTAAATGGAGACTCAGCCTTCCCTGGGCTCGTGTCCGGATGGACTATCTCCATTAACAGTGGGTCATGGTCACTCTCGATCCTGTCCCTTATTTCCATATCGATGACATAATGCCAGGCTTCAATGTTTATTGCCATGTAATCGATTATACTTTGCCTTTCTTCAGTTCGAAAGGTAGATTTGAAAGATCTATCTGAATTTGTTCTTCCGTTTAATGTGCGGATTCCTCCTTCTATAAATGCTTCAAAGATTAATTCTCCTTTCTTGGAGTCTTGACAACGTTGGATGAGGGGCGTTGGAATATTCCAAACATGATCTTCATCTACTACTTGTTCATCCCAGAGGATAGAATGGGGTTTAGTGTTGAAATCACCGCATATCAGTAAAAAGGTTTTACAAAGCTGGGGAGAGCGGTTGTTCGCGTGACCTAGTGTTGGGTTCCTCCAACCCTTAGTTCTTTTGTTTAAGATATGTTCCTTAAGGAGCCGCACACTTGGCATGACTTGGACCCGGCTAATAGGAGGGAAATACACATTTACTATTTCGAGTGACCACTCCTCATATTTTACTGCAAGTGTCTGGATTTCCTTGCTTTATACAGCATGAGTTACTACGGAGTTTCCCAGTAGTGAAGTTCTGATCCAAATGATCAGGCCTACCAATGGTCTTCCTTTTTTTTGTTTGATAGCAGGTGAGTGGAAAGGGGAGAAGCCATCTAGGTCAATGGCATTAGTAGACCAAGTTTCTTGAAAGCAGCTGATGTCTTGTTTTTTAATGAATTCAACCCAGTCCTTATCTTCCATTTTACTTTTTAAGCCTGCAATGTTCCAGCTTAAAATTTTTAATGTGGTACTAGTTCTATCTTTTGTGTTCAAGCTGTCCATTTTTTGCTACAAGCTTCTAGATGGTTGATCTTCATAATTCTGCAACTGTGGGGGATTGCCCCTGCTGTTTCTAGGGGAATTGGCCAACAGGCAGAACCTCATATTGCTCAGATTTATTCGTTCAGGGAGTTGTTGTTTGGAGCTAATTTCTCCCTGGAGTATCGAGCCAGAATTGCCTTTTACCTCTTGCCTACCCGACACATTTTGCTTTGGAGCTTTTTCAAGAAATATTGTTGGATATGGTTCCTTTTGTGGCAGTAGATATTCCCCAGGTCTTCATCATGTTAGAACATTTTAGGATCTGTTCTGCTATCCAAGGTGAAGCCCAGACTGTTTCTGTTGATTCCCCGTTCTCTAATTCTTTTTTTGGTATGAATCTTACTGAGAGGAGGTCTTTAGTTGTTACGTTCTGCAAAGCTGGCAGAGAGTTGACCAAATATAGGATATTAGTCCTGTTTAGGATGTCATGACTTCCTCTTGAGGAGTACTCAGGGATAAACGTGATCGTGGCTTCAAGCTCTTTAGTTATTTCAGTGCGGATCTCGGTATGCCCGCCACCTCCCTGCGACCGTCTTCCTTGAAGTTGATTATCTTCCTTTTGTTTGTTATGAGTGGTAGCTGCCCAACTAGTCAATGTTCGTTCTACCTGGCCTTTTTCCCTCCCAAGTTGCAACTCTTTGTTCCTATGTTCTTCATAAGGTTGCCTTTTTGGAGGCCAATTATCCCTTTTTCCTTTAGTTTCCAGGTCAAGCACTGGGCGCGGTAGGGCAAGCGAATCAGTGACCCACCCAGGCTGGCTACTGAGGTTGTGTTTCCAGGGCTAACCTGAGAGCAGTATTTTACTTTTGTCAGGGGAGCGGGAACCGGGGTTATTATATTGTCCACGCACATGGTTGTTCTTATACTTTGTTCGCTTCCTATGCACTCCGGGCTCTCTGCCCTTCTGCTTTCACTTTTGCTGTTTTCTTGTTCTACCCCCTCAGTAATGGAGTTCGGAGGCTGCTGGAGTTTTCCATAGTGGTCTCCTACTGTATTTAAGTAATGTACCTGAGCTGAGTGTTCTATTTGTATAGCTGGGAGGTACTTGTAGATGCCGGTACTTAATTTTGATGTCTCTGGGCTCCATTTGGGTTGTCCATTGACTAGGGAGTCGTTTGCCTCATTTGTCCCATGATTTGTACCTGGATCTTTTTCTGACCTCCTTCCTTTATCTAAGTCATGCCCAGATGCTTGGTATCCCCTGGGGCCAATGGGTATACGGTTTATATGGGAATGGTGAGTGCAGCTTTTGTCGCACAGTAATCCGGGATTTTTATTTATAAAATGAATGTCTTTCTCAGTAGGTTTCTCGAGACTCTTGGACTTAATGTTTTGATCTCTATGCTGCTGTTGGGCAGACTCGTCACCTGTGTTCCTGGTTTGCCCTGTTGGGCTTGTCTGTTGTGGCATATTTGAAGCCTTTTTTGCTGGTACTTTTTTATTTCCTCTAGCTTTTTTCCATGTGTTTTTCCATCTACCTATTGGTTGAGGCCTTTTGCTCGGGGTCCTTTTTTCTACTGTATTTGAGGCTTTGATTCCGGGTACAGGACTTCCATTGATTCTCTCCGTCTTGTCTAGATGGGTTTTTGCGTCTGGGCAATCCTCTCGTCCTGGGCCAGAGGGCCCTTCTATATCTTCTCTGTCTATTGGCCTTTCAGTTAATCTGGATTCTGTTTCTGCTGACTCGTGATTGCACACCTGTGTGCTTTTGAGGCTATATTTGCAATCTTCGATTATGTCTTTGATTACTTTTGGGACTTTCAGTAGTTTTTCCAGCAGTGGGCCACATGCTTGCCTATCCATCTTATCAGCTACTGCCTGGTGCAGCAGGTTTTCCCTTTTTACGCCCTCTACTAAGGCCATCCTGTAATCTATAGTCTGTATTGAGGTTGTAAATTGTTTAGTCAGCTCAAGTTGATCGTCGAATTTTTGAGACTGGACCATGATCGTTGTTGCAATTGAGTCCAATGTTGTACATATAACTTTCATGATGCTAAGAATTGGTTGGTCTAATGAGAGATTATCTCTGTTTCCCCAAGTTTGCCCACTTTGCTCGTTAATTATCTGACCTTCTGAGTTCCTATCGTCCTCTCCTCTGTGGCCTTGTATTATACTACCTTCCAGGAAGTTTAGATCTTCCGATGTTATACTTGGGGCTCTATATTGCCAATTACGGAGTTGTCAGGCGAGGAAAGCTCCAGACTAAAGGAACTACTATCGAGTCTGCACAGCGTTATATTAGTTTTTACAGTTTGGCTTTCGCAATGAAGCTGTGGCGCTGAAATCTTATGGGTCTGTTTTGGTGGTAATTGTTCTATTTCAGGACCCTTTATGTTTTGGAGTACTATAAGTTCTGCTTGGCACATCGTGGAGGGAATGTTAGTGGGGAGCTCCCGGAATTTAATGGTCCCATTTGGGCTTCGGGATAAGGTGATTCATTGCTTTTTCTTTGCTCTCCCGGAAAATTGTCCCAATCTGGGAAATTATTTGACTCCACTTCGCCATCCCCGAGGGAGTTATTCATTGGACAGGGTAGTCGCGATGATCGGGCAGATCGCTGCTGGAATAGGCAAGTATCCTGATGCCCGGTCTCTGAAATCTCCAGTTCACCCCCCCCCACGTTATTGCCACCTTTTTCCCCCGATGACTGTAATGGGAAGTCACTAGCTTTGGAGCTTTGCATCTGCAGCCGATCAGTGTTTAGGTTTACTTGATTATAGTAGTTAGTGATGGTGTTTATCTTTGGTTTAGTTTTCCTTACTCCCCTGGTCCCACCTGGGCCCGGGTGCGTCGGTGTATACTGTTGTCTCCTACTCAGAGGACTTGCAAGGCCCCCCACAGTTTCTCCTGCATTCAGTATTACACACCCCATATCATCGGAGTCAGTATGGGCTAGCAGCAGAGGCACTGGCGCCACTTCAGGTGTCCCACCCAACTCTTCTCCTGGTTCGCTTTCGTTGCCGGGAATCCCGATTTGGAGACCCTCTGCTGTGACCTCTCCTTGATTTATAAATTCCCCTTGGGATAACTGAGTGGTTCCAGGGTCCTGGTCTAACCCCAGATCTTGTGAACTGTTGGGTTCCTGCTCTGATCTTTGGAATTTCGCTAGGTGAAAGAGTACCTCGTTGGCCTCCCTGGCCTTCTTTGTTTTTCCTCTTGTTCCAACCATCTTAGGGGGCTTCACCGTCCTCCGTGCCCCCCTTGGTTCCTTACTGAATCTTTTGGAATTACTTTTATTATTATTGTTGCTAATGTCTTGTTATATCTCTTTTTTTTGTTTTTAACTCCTGCTGTGTGGACAGACCAGCAACTTCAGCGGCTTCAGCGGTTTCTAGTCTCTGTAGATTGTTCTCTAGGATGTAGAATGCTTTTACAGAGGCACACAATATACACACAATATGCTGCACACAAAAGCGCAGTACACGAATGGTGTTTATCCCTCCGGCACCATTAACGTCAGCTCCTCTGGTCCTCCTCTGTAAACTACTTTTCACCCAGATCAGTACAGTATCAGTTATGGGTAAATAGATAAATTCTCCATCTGTCGGTTTAGGTTAGAAGGCTGCAGTCACGTTATTATCATATACCTGTATTTACCCAAAAGTTGATGCACTCACAAGACGTTTCAATAGACATCTCTATAGGTGCGGTGCATATTGTGTCAGGAAAGTAGGGGGAATATTTAAGAGACCCTAGTGCCACCTTTGCTTCGCCATAGTGTCATTTCTTTGACGCTAAGGCGGCACTAAAGTGACATTTTCCCTGGTCCATATTTGCAAAGTAGCGCAATGCATGCATTGTGCCACTTTGTAAACCCTTGCACCACATTATGCCTGCGCCAGGCATAATGTATCAAGGTGGGTGTTCCCACGTTAGGGGAGTCCAAAAAAATGGCATAAGGAAATCTAAGAGATTTCCTTGAGCCAATTTTTTCGGCCTATCAACATCTGCTCAGAGCAGGCGTTAAAAGGGGGCACACCAATATTTATAATGGACCCCTATGTACTCTGCAGGAGTAGTGCCACATTTTTGGTGCTACTCCTGCAGAGTACATCAATAGCGTATAAAAATTACACTATTGCCCCCTACTCTGCGGCATTATGCACCATATTTTCAATACAGCTCCAACATGGTAGCTGTAGGAGGCGCTAAGAGGCGCTCGGAAAGTGGCACTGCACTGGGTGCAGCACCACTTTCCTAAAATCTGCCCCTAAGTAAATTTTAATCCAGTTAATGAAAACAAAATGCATTAGCATGAGACCAAGATATAATAAAAACATTGGTGCAGATATGTGCCCTGTGGTTGGATTGCTAAAACAAAATGGCATAACTAACACAAATGCAGTTAAAACAAATAACATGCATGACATCTACAATATCTAAGCAAGATTGTAGTTTAAAGTTAAGTAGCAATTGCTGGAAGCAAGTTATAGTTTAGTTATTGAACAGTAATTCCTACATGTTTGGCATATGACATTCAACAGGCAGGATAGCAGAGGGTGGGCCTTTGATTAATATGATATCCTCATCTTTTCCCCTGAAATAGTAAACCTTTCACATCATTTCCTTGCTAGCAGTCTGTCTGTGGCACATAAAAGTGTGACAAGTCTGTTTGCAACCTTGCAGTGGATAACAGCACAACATGTGCAGATACCATGTTGAATAAAAATATTCCTTACTAGAAGTCTATGCTCTGAATTTAAATGTGGGAAATATATAGGAGATTGAACACGGTATGAGAGAGTTCTTAGTGAACCTGAAATAACTGTTCTGTAAGAGTTTGTATGTGGCTTGTTTTGCTAAAATTATGTATGTCCAGAGCGAAGTAAGTATCTTTTATCACCTTCATTAGGAATTGATGTGGTCATTCTGACCTCAGCGGTAAAAGGCGCTTACCGCCGGTCAGAAGACCGCCATAACACAGCCGCGGTAAACCTCCACGGTCATTCTGACCCGCAACTGGCAAACCGCCAAAAACCCAACATCAACAAAAGTCCGCCACAGCAACGGCCAGCGAAAAACTGGCGATGACCAAACCTCCACCGTCACGCCAACAGAAATACGCCCATGCCATTCCGACCCACAAATCCCCGCAGTGGTCTTTCAACCGCGGTATTCCATTGGCAGTACACACTGCTGCGGTCAAAATACACACACCTTTACAAAACACTACCACATTGGACAATTCAAAATACACACACCTGAGACACATACACACACCCAATTAAATATAAAACACACACCCAGATCACCCACAAACCCTTACGACCACAATTGCGACTGAAGGACAGAGAGAGACAGCACAGCATAGAGTAGACCATCACACAGAGGCAAATCACAACATAACCCACACAATATCCACGCACAAAACACCATACACCACCACACTCACCACACTCTGCAACACATACACCACCCCTCACCTCATCCACACCACCCCATGGCACCCCAAAGACACCCCAGGTTCTCTGACGCCGAACTCAGGGTCATGGTGGAGGAAATAGTTCGGGTAGAGCCCCAGCTCTTCGGGGCACAGGTGCAGCACACCACCATTGCCAGGAAGATGGAGCTATGGAGCAGAATAGTGGACAGGGTCAATGCTGTGGGACAGCATCCACGAAATCGGGACGACATCAGGAAGCTGTGGAACGACCTACGGGGGAAGGTGCGTTCCATGGTATCAAGGCACAACATCGCGGTACAGTGGACTGGCGGGTACCCCCACCTACTCCCCCAGAATTCACAGCATGGGAGGAGGAAGTCTTGCACATCCTGCATCCTGAGGGCCTCGGAGGAGTAGGCGGAGGAATGGACTCTGGTAAGTCAAATCTTCACTACTTCATTCCCCCCACCCCACCTGCATGCCAAATCATACCCCCACCCTCACCCTCACCCCCATCACACCAACTCCTTGCAAATGGCTCACCATCACAATCCACCCATCCCAAAACCTAGCCCTGCATGCCTCCCCAAAGCATGGACACCCATCACCAAAGCATGCCCACTGCACATACCCATCTCCCCCACAAGCCACCGTCACAAAAGCCCCCACAAGGGAATGCCAGCACTGGGGTACACGGCCACCCACCCATTACACGAAATGGCACACACAGAAGCAATAGCCATACTCTAATACCCCTGCAGGACCCGAACGCCACCACACCGCCCAGGAGGGTCCAGAGATCTCCATCCCACCCGCAGAAGAGGCCCCCAGTGATGACAGCAGCTCTGTCTCCCTGAACCCAGATGACCAGCCCAGCCCATCGGGGACCTCAGGACAGTCGGTTCCCCACAGACAGCCACAGGCTACAGCAGACTTAACCCCCTTTGGGAACACCAGCACAGCTCCCACCCAGCGGGCCTATGCCTCTGTCTCCAGGACACGTCAATCAGCAGTGTGTCCACCACTACAGGGCACCCAGGTTGACCCACCACCCCAACAACAACAGGGACCTGGGGGCAGTGGTAGTGGGCACACGGTCCAGGGGACAGAGGCCCAGGGCAACAGGGGAACTGGGAGGGCTGCTGTGCGATGGGGGGGGACAGACCCAGGGAACCGACTCTCCAAGAGGCCCTCTCCTCCATCATGGGAGCATACCACCACTCCCAGGAGACGATGGCTACGGTACTGGCCAGGTTCCAGGAGATCCAGGTACTGCAGGAGGAACAGTACATGGGGTTCAGAGAGGAACTGAGAAACATTAGTTCCGCAATGAGGACCATCGTCGTGGCCCTTAACCAGATAGTCACCACATTGCGGGACCAGTGGCACCACAAAGGGCCCCTGTCACTAGCATGGACCAGGAACAGCCTACCACCTCTGCCGGCGCTAGTGGACAGGAGGCCCCCACACAACGACAGGCCACCAGAACCCCACCTCCTGCAGAAGAAGAACCACCCCGCAAGCGGTACCTAAGATCTCACAAGAAGACAGAGTAGGATGCCAAGACCCCCACCAGCAAACGATACCCCCTGATGTCATCCCACTGTCCCACATTGTCACCCTGTCCAAACTTAAACTGCCCCTGCTCCATCCTTCCACAGGCATATGGACAATGCACCTGTGAGACTGAAAACTGGACTCTGCCATGGACATTACTCCACCATCACCCATCACGGTTTTACAATCATGTCCCTAAATTTAGCACTTTAATAAAATCACTTATTGCACTTAAAAAATCTGGAGTCTGCTTGTATTTTGAACAAATGTATTAGACATAACGTTGCCAAAATGTTCAGTTACATTGTGATGACAACATACCACGGTCACACAGCTGTAGTCCATGGGCAAACAAAGCAGAGGTCACGCAGTGGGGCCCACAGCTCTGAAAACGGAAGGGAAAGTCACAACTCAGTTAACAGGAACTGGGGGAAACACAGACAGTAGAGAGGCAGGAGACTTTAAGTAAATGTAAAATGGCGGGGTTGATTCGTACCTGTGTGCTACTGAAAATACTGTTGTATCACTGTGTCCCTGCTGTCTGTGTCGTCCCCGTCGTCTTCCTCCTCTTCACTCTCCACAGGCTCCACAGCTGCTACAACACCACCATCTGGACCATCCTCCTGCAGGAAAGGCACCTGGCGTCGCAAAGCCAGGTTGTGAAGCATACAGCAGGCCACGATGATATGGCACACCTTCTTTGGTGAGTACATTAGGGATCCACCTGTCATATGCAGGCACCTAAACCTGACCTTCAGGAGGCCGAAGGTCCGCTCGATCACCCTCCTAGTACGCCCATGGGCCTCATTGTACCGTTCCTCTGCCCTTGTCCTGGGATTCCTCACTGGGGTCAGTAGCCACGACAGGTTGGGGTAACCAGAGTCACCAATTAGCCACACACGGTGTCTCTGTAGCTGTTCCATCACGTAAGGGATGCTGCTATTTCGCATGATGTACGCGTCATGCACTGACCCAGGGAACTTGGAATTTACATGGGAGATGTACTGGTCAGCCAAACAGACCACCTGGACATTCATCGAATGATAACTTTTTCTGTCCCTGTACACCTGCTCACTTTCACTGGGGGGAACCAAAGCCACCTGGGTCCCATCAATGGCACCAATGATGTTGGGTATATGGCCAAGGGCATAGAAATCACCCTTCACTGTAGCCAAATCGCCCACCTCAGGGAAAACAATGTAGCTCCGCATGTATTTCATCAGGGCAGACAACACTCTGGACAAAACTTTAGAAAACATAGGCTGAGACATCCCTGATGATATGGCCACTGTTGTTTGGAATGATCCACTTGCCAAAAAATGGAGTACTGACAGAACCTGCACCAGAGGGTGAATCCCTGTGGGTTGGCAAATGGGGGACATCAGGTCTGGCTCCAGCTGGGCACACAGTTCCTGTATAGTGGCTCGGTCAAGTCTGTATGTCAGTATGACATGTCTTTCTTCCATTGTCGACAGGTCCACCAGCGGTCTGTACACGGGAACATTCCTCCATCTCCTCGCAAGTCCCAGCGGACGGTGCCTAGGAAGGACAACATGGAGCACAGAGTCAAGCAACCCACAGGTACGTAACCACAGCTTGCACAGAACACGATTCGCTATGCATTGAATGGCTTGTATGAGTGGCAATGCAAGGCCTAGGCCTGTGTGACGCAGTACAAATTAAGCCATGTGGGCCCTTGAAATGGCGGCTGCCTGACCTGTGAAGTGTGACAATGGGATGTGAGGTCAATGCGCTGGCGTGGCATACCGTGGCGGTAGGCGGTCGAAGACCGCTGCGCAAAGCAGCATTGGTTAACATTGAACCCTATGGGTCTCAGGAGCCAATGACGATGTGCGCCGGCGGTCGCGGTACGCACCGCCGCAGGCGTGACCGCCATCTTCTATCTGCTTAATCACTCGAGACCTGATCATCCACAGGAGAGGACCTATCCTGCAAGTGCTGCTGTGACCTCGGTCTGGAAGATACAATGGCTGCTGCGACTGGGGAAAGGGCCCCTGCCTTCACATCTGAGGAATTGGAGAAAATTGTTGATGGGGTCCTCCCCCAGTATGCGCTACTCTACGGTCCTCCAGACCAACAGGTAAGTACACTGGGACCATGCTTTGTGGGCAATGCCTGTGTTGAGCGGGGTGGATGAAAGATGGTGGGGAGGGGAGCGAATGAGGCATGCATCGCACGACAGATGAGAGCATGTGCCATATGGCAAGGTTGGGGAGGGGGGGCCACTCACATCGACCATGCAGAAAATGATGATATTTATTTTCCCACCCTGTCCATGTCATATAGGTCAGCGCCCATCAGAAGATCGACATTTGGCGTGCCATCGCCAAGGACGTCCGGACCCTGGGGTTCCACAACAGACGGGGCACCCACTGCTGCAAGAGGTGGGAGGACATCCGCCGCGGAAGCAGGAAGACCGCGGATGCTCTGCTGGGGATGGCCTCCCAACGTAGGAGAGGTGGCTCCCGTCAATTGACCCCCCTGATGTCCCGGATCCTGGCGGTGGCCTACCCCGATTTGGATGGGCGCGTGAGGACATCACAGCAGACACAAGGGGGTGAGTATCAGCACATGGTGCTATGTTAGCGCACAGTGGAGGCGTCTGGGTGGGGGAGGAGGGCTGTGGGTATCTCTAGGCCAGGGTGACTTCTGTAGGCTGGTCCCCTCTGTAAGGCATGGCCCTGTGCCCCCGCCCCCCACCTCTGTAGGATGCTAAGTACAGCTATCCATGGCCCTGGGTCACCTATGTGTGCAGTTGTTGTCCATAGGCTTGTAGGCCAAGTCACAATAATTGAGTAGTGTACACCGAGTGCGCGGCGTAGTGCAGGGGGCTTCTGTGTCTGTCCTCTCCGACAACGGTGTCGCCAATGCATGCACTCAACATGTCATTTTTTCTCCCCCCCCCTTTTTTGTGGTCTTCCTGTTCATGTGTGCATTAGCATCATCAGGCGGAGGAGAAGTGGCATCGGAGCACGAGGGAGCTGCATCTCACATTGCCCCGGAGGGCCATGCAACCGACTCCGAGTTCACCAGTGAGACGGAGGGCGAGGGGAGCTCCACAACGGGGACCCGTGGAGACGTCAGCGACACAGACACGTCCTCGGAAGGGAGCTCCCTTGTGGTGGCGGCAACATCCGTTCCCACCGCTACAACAGGTATAGCCGCCACCCCGCGCACCAGCTCCGCCCTCCAAGCAGCCCCTCAGCGTTCGCCCCGTGCCCGCTCGGCCAGGAAGGCGGGCATCTCCTTCGCCCCAGGCACCTCAGGCCCTGCCACAGTTACCCCTGCTGCCCTCAGTGAGGAGATCATTGACCTCCTCCAGACGCTCATTATTGGGCAGTCTACCCTTTTGAATGCCATCCAGGGTGTAGAAAGGGAGGTGCACCGGAGCAATGCATACCTGGAGGGCATTCATTCGGGTCAGGCTGCCCATCAGCGATCGTTCAACGCACTGACCTCAGCACTGACGGCAGCCATTGCCCCTGTCTCCTGCCTCCCCCCTCCAATTTCCTCATCCCAGTCCCACTCCCCTGTTCCTCTGCCTATCCCAGCCACACCTACAGACCAGCCTGCACACACATCAACACCCAAGGGCTGCTCATCCAGACATAAGCACCACAGATCACACAAGCATTTACACATGCAACATCCACATGCAGACATGCCAACATCCACTGCCTCCTCTGTGTCCCCCTCCTCCTCGTCTCCCTCCTCCCTCCCTGTGACGTCTCCACTCACACCTGCATGCACACCACCATTACCCAGTACGTCCATCACCAGCACACCCACCAGAACACTCCGCACATGTGCAGTCACCACCCCCACTGCCATTTACACGTCCCCTGTGTCCTCTCCCAGTGTGTCTGTCACCACCTCTTCCAAACCACACAAACGCAGGCAGCCACCCACCCAACAGCCATCCACCTCACGACAGCCTCCGTCACAAGCACCTGCACCCAAAGACTGCACACTTGATTCTCCTACAACCACATCCTCTTCCTCCACTCCCATACCCACTGCACCTACCCTTCCCACTGCTCCTAAAAAGTTTTTCCTCTCCAAAATTAACCTCTTTGCATCACCTGACCCACGCCCTCCATCACGTAAGAGTTCAAACAGCACCTCAGCCACCACACGCCCTGCACCTACAAGGACCACAGTCCAGGGCTATTGGAGTCCACCAGCTTCTAGGGCAGCAACATCGGCCAGCAGCAAGGGGACAGCCAGCACACCCCCTGGGAAAAAAACTAAAAAAGGGAAGGGCCGGCGCGAGAGGCCAGAGACGGCAGCCCCCAAAGGCACTACCCTGGCACCGTCACCTGGCACATCCACAAAGGGAGGCAAGGGCCCCACAGAATCGGCGAAGGAGGGCAAGGGCAGCAGGGCGGACATTTCCGGCAGCAGGCGAGCTGCCCAGGAGGGCCCCACCAGCCCCATTTCGGGTGTGAAGGAGGACACCCACGGGCCCAGGACTCCAGCACAGGAGGGCCCCGCAAGCGAAAGGTCGGATGGCGACTGAGCGGAAAATATTGGCCCGATCTGGTTCCCTGGGAACACATGTCAACATGGCCCTTCCTGTCAAGCACTGCTGAACTGGGCCCCGCCGTGACAAGCACCGCTGAACAGGGCCCCGCAGTGACAAGCACCGCTGAACAGGGCCCCGCCGTGACAAGCACCGCTGAACAGGGCCCTTCCTCTCAAGCACCGCTCCGCTGGGCCCTTCCTGTCAAGCACCGCTCCGCTGGGCCCTTCATCTCAAGCACCGCTCCGCTGGGCCCTTCCTGTCAAGCACCGCTCCGCTGGGCCCTTCCTGTCAAGCACCGCTCCGCTGGGCCCTTCCTCTCAAGCACCGCTCTGCTGGGCCCTTCCTCTTAAGCACCGCTCCGCTGGGCCCTTCCTGTCAAGCACCGCTCCGCTGGGCCCTTCATCTCAAGCACCGCTCCGCTGGGCCCTTCCTGTCAAGCACCGCTCCGCTGGGCCCTTCATCTCAAGCACCGCTCCGCTGGGCCCTTCCTGTCAAGCACCGCCCCGCTGGGCCCTTCCTCTCAAGCACCGCTCCGCTGGGCCCTTCATCTCAAGCACCGCTCCGCTGGGCCCTTCCTGTCAAGCACCGCTCCGCTGGTCCCTTCCTCTCAAGCACCGCTCCGCTGGGCCCTTCCTGTCAAGCACCGCTCCGCTGGGCCCTTCATCTCAAGCACCGCTCCGCTGGGCCCTTCATCTCAAGCACCGCTCCGCTGGCCCCTTCCTCTCAAGCACTGCTCCGCTGGGCCCTTCATCTCAAGCACCGCTCCGCTGGTCCCTTCCTGTCAAGCACCGCTCCGCTGGGCCCTTCCTGTCAAGCACCGCTTCCCTGGGCCCTTCCTCTCAAGCACCGCTCCGCTGGGCCCTTCCTCTCAAGCACCGCTCCGCTGGGCCCTTCCTGTCAAGCACCGCTCCGCTGGGCCCTTCCTGTCAAGCACCGCTCCACTGGGCCCTTCCTCTCAAGCACCGCTCCGCTGGGCCCTTCCTGTCAAGCACCGCTCCGCTGGGCCCTTCATCTCAAGCACCGCTCTTTAAATCCAGGCTCGCGCTCCCGCTATGCGGGACGCACGCGGGCGGTGCCCTGGCGAAGCCCGGGCCAAGGACGGGCCCATCCTGCTCCCATCAGCGCCTGACAGAGGCTGGGCTGGGCCACCCCCCTGACATCTTTTTCGGTACTCACTGGTATGGGTACCTACATATAGGGTTGGGACGTGCTCTTCATCAGGCTGACTCCCTTATGGGTTCAGCGTGCTACAGGGCTGTAAGGAGACGTTTAAGGGCTCAGATTTGCAGCTGGTGCCGGTTCTGTGGACAGGGGCAAGAGCCCTTTTAACAACTCTTTTGCGCTCCTACCTCACGGGGAGCGCTTGTAACTGGTGCCGGCTCTGTGGACAGGGCAAAAGCCCATAATAATTCTTTTGCGCTCCCGCCTCGTGCCCGCTAGAGCCCAGAAGAGGCTGGGCTAGGCACACCCTGTTGATATTTGGTTTAGAAATTTGCATATACCTTGCTGTGACTAGCTAAGAGTGCCTAATATAGTTAACCCCTTATATATAATGGGGAAAGGAAAGCAAAATCAAATAGGGAACTGTATTAATACAAAAACCCAGGGAAGTACTAATACGATTACCAATTACCTTACAGATGCAATAGGGAAAATAAATGAAGAAATTATTAATGTTGAAGCACGTTTAGTGGCAACAAAAAATGTCCTACATGAGGCTATCACCGAAGTGAGCTTTACGGCTGTAGGCTTAACCTCCAAATTAAAATCCCCAAAAGAAAAATTTACTGGTGTGGATACTAGATTTTCCCTAGGCTCTTCACTTCCTACAGACATAATAGAGGAAATCGATCCATCGAACAGTACAGATGACCAAATTTCTTCACCACCCAAGAAAAAAAGAAGCAGTCAGATTACTAAATCCAAGTCTATGCTACCACCTCCACAGCTCCCTAAGGGTATTAAAATAATTACAGAAATGCATGGGGGTCATGCAGTAGTACTATCATCAGACAACGATGGTCCCTTACAAAAATGTATGGAAACTCTTTTTAAGAAACTGCAGGGCAAGTTAGACCATATAGAGTCAAAAGTATTGTTAGAATTTAAGGAGATAAACGCATAACTAAGATAGAAGTAAGTGTTAACTGAATGACTAAAGCGAAAACTTTGCCCCTTGGTAGTGATACTATATCAAATGAGAGTCAAGAGGTTGTAGATATAAGGAATAGTGCATTGACAGGGATAGTAGATCCTAACAAAAGAAGTATGAAATGCCGGTACCCCATACAGGAAGAAATCCCCCAGTACAAGGCACCTATGAGTAATCAAATGGAGCAATTGGATAGAAAACATAGATGCCAGTCCTTGACTAGAAATAGACCTGTGAAAGAGGTATTACAACTACCGCCAGATGCTACTCCATATACAATCATTCTAAAAAAAATTCCCAAATTGGGACCAAACACCGTTGAGACCTGGCCAGATTTACGTAATAAAGTAGTACACTGGATGTCAGGGAATATATGTTCACCAGATATACTATTTTGTGAGATTTTATATGCAAGGAGAGTTGACTGGGTGGGAAATCTGGAGGAAGAAGAGGGAGATTGTATCGTGGTCAACTTTCGTAATCCTCGCTTTGTGGGCCAACTGCTAGTGGATTTGGATATAAGACATCGAAATTGTAAAAAATAGAGAAGGTAGATTATGGCTGTTCCCCTAGGATACTTTTATAGAATGATGAATATCTCAGGCACAAGTGACACAGGGGCTATAGGAAATATACCCAGTAATTTGGACAGGCATAATAAACTAGAGTATTCCAACCGATGTGCTCCCCTGAGTATCATGGAAGATTTAGATTGACTGCAGGAGAACATGAGTAGAAAAGTGATTTCGTTACCCAACAAAACACAATCTATTACTGTAGTGCCCATATTAAAATCTTTAAGTTGTAATGGTGACGCTGAGACAGATGGGAGACCCCTAGCAGGAGACCTAATTATACTCATGTCGTGGAATATAGCTGGAGTAAAAACGAAAATGGTTGAGAAGGAATGGCAGACCATAATAAGTTCATCACATATAATCTACCTACAAGAGACATGGCACAAGGGATCTTTTTTTATTGAAGGCTATGCCATATTCTCCACACCAGCCTCGGCCTCAGCCAGGGGTAGGGCAAATGGAGGACTAGCAATATTGATTTCAACACTGGTACCGTATACACTGGTAAAATCCTCCCTTGATTCCCCTCACTATCAGTTTTTATATTTTCGGATAGATGGGATTTTAGGAATTGTATTAATAAACTATTACAATAATAAATGTGATGGCACCAATAGAGTAGTGGCATCGACTCTTCAGGATGATCTACAGACCTTTGTAAATTATATAACTTCAAGCTATATGGGTTGGAGATTTTAACACCGGGACATGCCAGAATACTATAGGAAAGACATGTGGATTTATCGACGATGGGGGAAGTGCCCAACTGCACTTTTTGCGTAATAACTATGGAACTGTACTGAATGAAATATTATTTAGACATGATTTAGAATTGATGGAACAAGAAGGGCATAAAGGAGTGAAGCTTCCGTTGTTTATAGGAAGAAGACATTTCTCATTAATCGATCATATATTAATGTCCAAGAGTAATATGGACATGGTTGAATCGCTGAAGATTGAGCCTACTATCTATAGTGATCATCACCCCTTGTTACTGACTATGAGATTAGCTAAACCCTTTAACATAGGTGAATGATTATCAATGGATATAGGAATAAGAAGGGAAAATGGAATTGTAATTAAATGGACTGGGGTAAATGAAATAGATGTGATGAACAAAGTCGTGACACAACACCGTCAAGAAATTTTCACATGTACAGATTATAATCAAAATCCACATACGATTCTAGGATCCTTTAACCAGCTTAGAAATGCCATTGCAGGAAGCCTAGTGAGAACATCGGGGAACAAAAACAGTGAAAAAGTGGGGTGGTTTGATCATAATTGTTCATCAGCAACCCAGGAATTAAAACAAGCCCTGCAGGCCCGACCAAGAAATAGAGAAGAAGTAATTATTAAGCGCTCTAACTACAAACATGCATTAAAGACCAGGAAGGCACAACTGAGAGCGAGGGCATGGGCTAATCTTGAGCAAGCAATGACATTAAGAGATAGTACCCTATTCTGGAAAACAATTAATCAACCATTCCTAAAAAATAGTGATGTACCCGAAATAACAGTACACGTTCCTTCATTGGAATGGCTTTCTCATTTCGGCTCAATTTTTAACCCAGATAATCTGACTATCCACCCATCAAATATTGGAATAATTGAGATCAAGCCACCCTTCTTGAAACCAGTTAGTCTAGGGGAAGTGAAATCTGCTATGGGAAGATGCCCGAAAGGGAAAGCGCCGGGCCCTGACGGGTTGCCGGTAGATGCCTATTTGACACATGTCGATTTATGGTGCCCTATTTTGACCCAAGTTTTTTTGAGTGTGACAAAGGGATATATTTCAACAACATGGAGTGAAAGTATAATTGTTCCTATTTTTAAAAAGGGAGATAGAGGCGACCCCAAATGCTATCGGCCAATTTCACTTTTAGATACCTCTGTTAAATTGCTGGGAAGAGTACTCTTAGAAAGATTAGAATCATGGGCAACCAACAATCATATACTCACAGAGGTCCAATTGGGATTTAGGCCTGGGGTTGGTACCCTGGAACAATGCATAAACCTTAACTTAATATTAAGTAAATATACAATAGCAAGGAAGGGTCATGTGTTCCTTTGTTTTGCAGATCTTAGCAGTGCTTTTGATTTGGTGAATCATGCTAAGCTGTGGAAAGTCTTAATAGATATGGGTGTGCCTTCAGATATAATAAGTTTCTTGGCGCAACTATACAATCATCTAACAGCACGGGTGAGATATGGAAGAAATGGTGAGTGTACCCCAGGTTTTAGGAAAGGGAGAGGAATACGCCAAGGTTGTGTTTTGGCTCCTCTTCTATTTTACCTTTACATAATGGAGTAGATGCCCACTTAAAAAATATAGAAATTGATAGCCCTAAAATAGGAGAATGTTCTATCCCAATTCTTTTATACGCAGATGATGCAGTACTGCTGCCACGAACTGCAAATGGGTTGCAGCGGTTAATTGAGGGCTTTGTGAAATTTGTGGAGGAAAGAGATATAGGGGGTTATTACAACTTTGGAGGAGGTGTTAATCCGTCCCAAAAGTGACGGTAAAGTGACGGATATACCACCAGCCGTATTACGAGTTCCATAGGATATAATGGACTCGTAATACGGCTAGTGGTATATCCGTCACTTTCCCTTCACTTTTGGGACGGATTAACACCTCCTCCAAAGTTGTAATAACCCCCTATATCTCTTTGCCAAACCTGGGACAGAATGAGTGAACAGAGCAGCCATTTCAGTGCATGGGCTGGACCCTGGTGCACACAAGTTTCCCATTTGCATGATGGCAACTCTGAGACATGTGTTGTTAGGTATCAAACAATTTAGAATGATAAATCCAAACTGGTACCTGTATTTGATTTATCTCTAAATATACCCAGTTGTCACCTTAGAAGTGTCCCCTGCAAAAGGTAACTACCCTTGCGTGGTTGCTGACTGGTCCTATCCAGCCTGCCACCTCCAGACACCAAATCTACAAACCTTGGGGCGAGATCTTTCTCTCTGGTTTGTAGAACAATGGCCTTCCTGGGTGGAGGTGCTAACACCCTCTCCCTCAGGAATATGCACTCCCCTGGAGGTGAACCTCAAAGTGCTAACCGCCTTTGAAACTCGACCCCCAGGCCAGCTGCTAGCAGCAGAAGGTCAACCCCTTTCCAAATCCCCACTTTTGGTGGGAGCAAAGTTGGGAAACTACACAAAGAGTAGGAGTCCCCACCTAACAATGGACCACCCCTAAGGCGTTGCCTGAGAGGTGGGCACTCCATTTCATTTTCCTCCATATTGGATGGAAGGAAAATAGCCAATCAGGAATAGGGAAGTGACCCTTCCCACAGGAAGTGGTCACTATAGTGGGTGTAGCCACCCCCAGGGTAGGTGTCCCATTGGACACTATCAAGCTCTGCCAAAATGCCCACTAAATTCAGTATTTATAGGCCCCCCTAGACCAGATAATCAGACCCAATGGACAAAAGAAGACCAGCACCAAGAAGATCCAAGGCACAAGAACCATGGACCTGCTGCAACAAAGAAATAGCAATACACCCAGCCTGCTGCAGCCAGGACCCGACAATCACCACTGATGAGCTGCTGGACACTGGAAAAACTGTAAAGAACCCCAGAGGACCTCTAGGCTTCAACAATCACTCAGGAATTCCCTTCAGAGTGGAGGTACCGCTCTACAACAGCAAGTAACCAGCAAGCCAGTGAGGGTTACCTCACTGACCGGCTGCAAACTCCTGAACCAGAAACCACAGCAGGAATGAACAGCACACCAACAACTGTGAGGACAACCCCCTATAAGTGTGCCAAGTTTGGTGGTATTGTACCCTCCAGTGCTCAAACCTTAAGAATAACCTGCGTATTGGTCAACCAGCATCGGACATCAAGAAAACCAGCCCCCCTGGGGCTGAAAAAGGACCAGGAGAAAGCCCCAGTTGAGGGACTTCAGTAACACCCCAGACCTCCCACCAGAGTGCCCCTGTGGTCCTGCAAATGAACCTTGAAGTGACTTACCTCCAGCTCCAAAGGGCATCCTTGTACACAGCTCCTGGCTCAATGATTCGGTCTGCACCCAGCCGCCCTGTGCCCCACAACAAAGAACCTGCTGTGCCCTAATGGTCCACTACCCCTTGCGACCTTGACACTCCAAGGAGACCCCAAGGAACCATCTTTAAACCCACCTGCACAGTGCTTTTCCAAGTGGTCCCCTGTAGAGGCCCTGCACTAGCTCCAGAGACCTTTCATTGCTGCTCCCACTGGAACTGGGAGACACTCGAACTTCTCCAGCTGGCACAGCGTGCCCACCGATGACTTCAGCCAACCTGCAAAAGTAGAACTTAGTAAACCAACTGTACAATTTTATATGTATTTTGAAAGGTGACTTTCCAATGATTCCTATGTTGCATAGTTACGTACAAAAAGACAATTTGTATAAAAATTAAAAAAAATCATATCTCAAAAAGTATGTGATTAATTTTGATAATCTTGGTCTTAAAAATGACATAACAATACAAAGTATTTTTATAAATTGGTCTTGAATTATTCCTTTGAATGTGTGAGTTGCATGACTGATACTGTGAGTACAACAAATGGTATGCACTTCTCCAAGATTGGCCTAACTGCTCAAGCAAGCAAAATTAGAGCATTAGGTAATCTAGTTTTCACTCCTGTAAACCAATGTGTGGTTGCCTGGACCACCTGCACAGTTTGCCTACTTTTGCACACTACATAGAGTGACAGCCTCTTACATTTGATTGATCAGCGGTGAGATAAAGACTTTGCAATTGCCTGATACCACTTTGTCAATTTTGTGAGTACACAGATAACTCTCCAAATGGCCTTTAGTTAACTATTTTTTAAAATTTTAATTAACTAAGCAATTTTGCAAATTTTTAAAATAATTGTTAGGGCCCTGGTTAGGTCCCTGCAATTTTATCAAAAAGTTTTTAAAAGTCCTTGCTTTATTTGGCCTATTAAAAAAGGGGATTGAAAATTCTTAAAAATGTGCCAACTGTAGTAAAATAAAAATGACAGATGCTGATAACAAGACCTAGGAGCTTGACATGGAACCTAATGAGGCATATAGCTATGACCAATTTAGAAGACTTTGCAGGCTGTACCAAATTCATACTGGAAAAAGCTCCAGTGCAGAGAAATGTAGGTTTCTGGTGGCCCAGCATGAAAAGGTAATCCTCCAGAGAAAGAAGAAAGTGATGCATCTGTGATGGGTGAAGAAGATCCTGTGGATAATGGGGTGAGGGTGGTTCCTCTTCCACCAGAAGCTCTAGAGCACCCACAAAAAAGAGATCTGGATAATGACAGGCTGACCAAGAAACTGCCTTAGAGAGTTAGCTCTTGGAAATAGAGAAACAGAGAAAAGTGTTGGGCCTAGGACCCATCTCTGTGGGTGGCATACAAGTATTGAAGGAGAAATCTTTCAACATCAAACTCCGAAAAGGAGTTGTCCCTCCCATCACTGGGATAGTCAAATGGTTTTCTGCCTTTGAAAGAGTCTGCATTGGGTGGGAAATTGAGAAAATGCATTGGGGCATAGTGAGAGTTATTATAAGGAAAGTGCAGGGATAGGCTCCTGACACTGAATGAGGCAGATGTAAAACACTTTGACTTCATGAAGGGTACCCTGATTGAGGGCTTTGAATTTACAACTGAAAAATACAGAATAGCATTCAGGGAGGTTAAAAAAAACCAGAGCCAAACCTGGGTAGACTGTGCTAAGAGGAAAAAGACTGGCCTTTGTGTTGCCTTCCTTCTTGTGAAGATCTCCAAGAGCTTGATTTAGAGCTTGCCTCCTGTTATTTGAAGTCTCAGGAACAGCAAAGACTTCTCTCTGCCAGCACCTGGAGTCTCTGGAGAGACTCCTACTCTGCCAAGTGGTGCCCATCCAGTTCCTGGGACCCAGAAAGGAGAAGCTGGCAGCCCAAGAATGAGAAATCCACACACAGAACGCCGTGTGGGGAAAAGACCGAAGGAACTCCGATCTGTGGCTGAAAAAGTGACACGCCTGCAGCTTCGTGGCTAAAAATTTACGCTCGCCAGCAACACAACCCAAAGATCGACGCCCGGGGCTGGGGAAACAATGCACAGCATTGCTGTCGGAGGCTGGTGAGATCGTAACCCGCATTGCGTGGTTTTCAGATCATCGTGCAGCTGGATTTTCAACGCAAACACCGCTGGGTGTGTAAAAGTGATGCAAGGGCTACCCTGACCCGAGAGTGCTGACCTGATCGACGCATCTCTCTCCTGTGGAGAGAAGAAATTACACATGCAGACCCGACTAAAGGAGAAATGATGCAAGGTCTCACTCGTGAGTGAAATCGATGCATCGCAAGACCTTTTTGATGCACACTCACCCGTGCAGGGTTATTTTTGGAAGCACCAAAGGTATATTTTCATGCTAACAGCATTAGCGTTGTGTTTAAAATTAAATGAAGATTCTTTTTGCTTTTAATTGATAACTTGACATGGGTAACCTGACTGCCAACCAAAGACCCCATTTCTAACAATGGGTTTTGTGGGTCTCCCAGCTGCCTTTGATCTGGTACCAAAAGAGGCTCTGTGGTTGACTTAGGGGCCCAAGATGTCTCATTGACATTATTTGCAGGCTTCATAAAAACACCTATGCACAGGTCAGGTGTGGGTCCTTGGGGGAATTAGGGGCCAGACTTAAGAGCTCCTAGCACATCCTTGCAACACATTAGCGTCATTTTTTTACACTACTGTGAGCCAACGAGGCCAAAGTCACTGCTCTAAATTTACAAAGTGGCGCAATGCATGCATTGAGCTACTTTGTAACTCTGTACTCTACATTATGCTTCGTCAGGCATAATGCAGGCAAAGGGGGTGTCCCCCAGTTACGGGGGTGAAAAAATTGCACCAAGATTTGCATCATTTTTTGCTTGAAGTTCTGTTAAACCAAAACAAATTCTCCTCAGAAAGCCGATAGCCAGTTGTTGGACGAAGGAAGAAATTCAGCTTCTCCAGAAGGGAAAAGTAGCTGGTGTGCACATCGTAACAAAAAAAATAATTAATTACTCAAAACTTGAAGAATTCTCTATGGAACAAAGTGCCTCAGGAACACTGCTCATTCTCCTCAGGATGACAGTTGAAGTGCACTGCTCCCAGAGACAAACAGCTTGAGGGAAGCTTCAGCACAAAACTAAGGTAGAAACACTAGAGCGGTGACCTCACAAAGATTTGCAGCTACCATTTTGAGTGACAGTTAAACCTGAAGAAGCTAGTTCTAAGAACCACCTCCGCAAGAACCACCAGGAGTGAGGACGCCGCTACAACCAACGTGGGTGCAAGGAAAAGGGGAATCGTTTTTGCTGAGGGAAGAACTTAACAACACTGGCAATAGCTTTCCTGACAGTACCCCCTTCCAAAGAATCTCCTCCCACAGAAGGTTTGTTGGGGAACGTGTTGCGAAATTGCTTTATCAACCTTTAGCATGCACATTTTGGACGGCTTGCTAGGGCCTTTCTTCTGGGCCAAAACCTTTCTAATCAATGAGGTAATATAATGTTCTTTTTTAAACTTTGAGTCAAAAATTCTATTCACTTCATATTCTAAATGTGAATCTACTTGGATAGGATCTGGACGAACGGTTGTCCTAACATAGGGAGGGCTTTTTTTAGGTAGCAAGACATGGAATACTGGATGATCCTTAATCTGAGGAGGCAAGGCGAGTTTGACTATTACTGGGTTTACAATTTTCATTATTTTAAAGGGTCCTACATATCTAGGCTGGAATTTTGTGTTCCCTCTTAAATGTAAATGTCGAGTGGATAGCCAGACCTACTCACCCTCACAATAACCAGAATTGCCTCTCCTCTTTTTGTCAGCATGCTTCTAGTAAGAAACCTTCTCATAGATTCCACTGCACGATTTTTGTGGGCCCCCTACTGGGGGAACACCCACCTTGCATACCTCATTCCTGGTGCAGGCAAAATGTGGCACAAGGGTTTCCAAAGTGGTGCAATGCAAGCATGCATTGCACCACTCTGTAAATATGGTACAGCGTTTTCCCACACTATCACCACATTGGCATAAAAAATATTGACACTAATGTGGCAATAGTTGGTGCTACGCTCTTAAATTTGAGCCTAAAATTGGCACAACACAGAGGTGCTAATAGATTGATTTCCTTCTTTTATATGGATTTTAATTGACTCTTTTAAAATATAACCTCTTTTTTAATTTTGTTTGTATGTAACTGTGCTTTTAAGGCAGGTTGCCAAAATAATTAATATGATGATAATATACCCTTCCGTAGTGGGATCAGTGGCATTCTTCTGCATATTCCTTGACCTTCCCTTTAGGAGCAGACCCCTTGGACATTGAGAGTTACAGACCTCTCTACTCTTACCCCTTCTTCCCGTTGCTTTACTGGGACATAGAAATGTTTCTCCTGACCCAGAGAAGAAGACTCTTGACCTAGCTTCTGAAATGCTGACACATTCCCTTTTTACCTACTTTTTGCTAAGTTTGGTTAGTCAGCTTTTGACCCAGATGTTTTTTTTCAAATTTCCTTTGTCCTTTTTCTTTTTACTTTTTGTCCCTGTGTGTTTTAGCCCAGCACATATTAACTAGTGATTTGTGTTTCTGTAGTGATTTCCCTTGCACCAGCTAACTAAGCTTAAATAACTTTTAAATTGTTTTCATGCTTAAAAGAACTGAGCAGCACTTGTTTTCTGCCCATCAGATTATCATTTTGATGTTTGTATTGCCATTTTTGAATGTTGAGCTCTATTGATCTTAGTTTGTTTGAATCCTTTTTGTCACCTTGGTCAACCCATTATGATTCAGTACTTCCATAACCTTGTTTTGAAAATCATTTACATAAATTTGAGTCTGAATCTGTACTAAAATCCCTTGACTTTATTTCAGACCAAATGTGTCTTTGTTATTGTGGAAGGAGTTTCTTCTGCTCTTTGCATGGCTTTCAAATATGTGAGGTTAATAGGTATTAGTATTGCCTGCTGTAGATGATGATTTAAACAATGGAAAGAATTTGGCTAAATCAGCATTTTGTCTTTTTATTTTAATGTTTTTTTCATTATTTCTATGTATTTTTCTTAACCACTTTCTTTTGTGTTTAGAAAGAGAAGAAGGGATCCACTTTCTGCTACAGATGGTGGAGAATTTGTGTTCATTTGTTCCTTATTGTCAATGCTAACAAGTGAGTTGTTTGAAAGCTCAGTAAAGTTGGTTCTTGAATTTGGAGATTTAGGGGTAGATGGGGCTGCATGGATTTGGCCACAGGGTATTATAATGTTACTGTGTACTTGGACAAAAGCACAACTAGTGGGATAAGTGTTGAGTGGTTTGTTGACAATGGAGCTTCTGCTTTTGAAGCGTATTGATGTGAAGAAGTTTCAAAGTGGTAATTTTTTAGGGCTTTGACTTCATGATTTAAATCACTGAGAATTGATGGAAGAGTACTTGGGGCATATTTATACTCCATTTGCGGCAAATTTGTGTCATTTTTATTTTACACAAATTCAGCGCAAAACTAACTCCATATTTATTTTTTGATGTTAGACATGTCTAACGTCAAAATATTGGAGTTTGCACCATTTTTTAGACGTGTGTACCTACCTTGCATCAGTGAAATGCAAGGTAGGCGTTCCCATCTGAAAAATGGTGCTAACCCCATAGCCTCATATTTACCCTGTGCTAAAATGTCGCACAGGTGGGAGGAGGGGCTAAATAATGGTGTAAAGCTTGCTATTCACCATTATTTAATGCCTGGGTCAGACCAGGTGTTAGGAGACCTGTGGACCCATTTCCATGGTTAAACACCATGGGAATGGGTCCACAGGTGCCCTCCTCAAGCCCCAGGAACACCCACACCAGAGGGACACCAGAGGATGGGGGATTCCCATCCCAGGTAAGTAGGGTAAATATAGGTAAGTCTCTTTTTTAAATTAAAGTGCCATTGGGGGCCCAACTTGGGACCCCCTGCATGGCACAGGGTGCAATGGCCATACCCAGGGGACACTGGTCCCCTGTGCTGACCACTAGGGTGGTGGGCCTGACTCCTGTCTTTTCTAAGACAGGAGTCATGTGGTATAGATGGTTTTGTGTCAGAAAATGACCCTAGGCTAGTTAGAGACATTTTATTTTGCCTCTCACCAGCCTAACGTAATTTTTGGTGCAAAACCCCCTTTTCCCATACTGCCACACCCACCCGGCTAATATATGTTTTCGTGACGCTATCCCACCCTTTGCCCTGGCTTGCTCAATGTGGAGCCAAGGCGTCTCTCAGGAATAGTGCAAGCCAGTACTAAACTTTTTGATGCAAAGCTGTGTTTCTGCAGTTTTACATCAAAAAGTATAAATATGGCCATAGATTTTTCCAAATTAGCACACACACAAACAATCCTGAGGTGGTGAGGGGATTTGCTTGTGTGTTCTTAGTAATAATTCTTGATTGTATTTAAACATTCAAAGAGGTAACGGATTGGTAATGTATATTGTGCTAGGGTTTCTAATAAAGATATTTGAATATCAAAAGTATCTGATTGAAGTTTGAGTGCCTTGACTGTAGAGCCCAGAGGGAGGGGTAAATAATCTAATCCAAGTGACCTACCCAGTGTTCTTAAATGAATCGGCTTCTGTCTAACCCATGGAAGTTAATTGCTGCCATTAGTCCAACTAGTCCAACTTACCATCATTTTTAGTGTGATGGTTGACATTTGTGTCATTTAATCTTTCATTGGATACCTCAGTGAAGATGGAACTATTGGGCGTATGTACTAAAAGTTGGTGTCCAAGGTCTGTTACATTGTGAGTTCTCCTTACTCCTGGAGCATTGGAGCAATGTGAGGTTTCATGTTTGTTCCGACTGAGCAGAATAGTTGACTCTGGTCCACAAGAGTCAAGGATGATGTTGGAGACACACCTGCTAGCTGTTCCAGAGTGTTGATTCCAGCAGTACTCCCAGAAGACAGGATAGTTGCCTGGAGTCTAAAACAAGGTAGTAGATATTTCATAAGTGAAATACGTTTTTGCTTTTATGGTTGCAGCACTAGAGGGGCTTGCTATCATTGTTTTAGATTTTATTTTTTTCACCCTTGCTTTTGTGGCCTGCCTGTTTGGCCTCACTTACAAAGTAATGTGGTTGCACAACTTTGTAATTAAGAGTTATATCCCATTTTCTGTTGATAGCAGATGGCAGCAATGTCAATAATGCTGATGGGAAACTGGGGTGAATTACTATTATCAGGACCCCCCTCCCCCACTATGAAGCAGTAGGCCATTGGCCACACCAGGCCGCACTAGTGCATGAACTTGCTAATCTCACCATAACGCTCCGAAGACCTCTAAAAGTGCTAGAAGTTGAGACCAGCCCTAGAATGGATTCTGAGCTGTAAGCAACAAATGGTGGATGTACAGTGTGACCGCCAATTACCTCAAACTGGGTGAGAGCTACCTCTTCAACAGAATTAATACTGCAGTTGTAATAACGTACTGCAGCAATGCAGGCAGTAATGGTGACAGCAGAATTTAGCCACCAAAGACAGCAGGGGCTGCAAGGGAAACGCCCTCCTGCTCTGGAGACTACTTGGAGTGTATGAGAGGTCCCTTCAACCATAAAACTCCATGTGTGTTCCATATTCACTAATTGAAAAATCAAGTTTGTAGGTGTGAAAGATGAAATGGATGGTGAGGGAGGAGAGAAGAGCTGGCAAAACCAGGATTACAAGCTACATCAGCCTCTGGGTCGACTGCCTCTGCATTCTGCTAAATGTGTTTAGCATGTGTTGGTGCTGAAATGCTGGTGATGGGGGTCCAAGCAGCAGTTTACCTCTCCTGACTTTTATCCTTCTGTGTGGAAGCAGTCTGCCTCCCAGCACTGCAACCTCTTCCTCCTCTGCTAACCTTCTCGGACTGTTGTATGCTCATGTTTATAGAGGAGGGGGGTGGGAATAGAACTAAAAGTTTTAATATGATAAGTTTTTTATGTTTAAAATTGTTGTTTTAATGTTTCTTTTAAAATGTAATTTGTTTTTATTAACTTAGGTTTAAGAAATTGTATATTTAAATGTTTTATTTTTCGATTTTTAATCCTGTAAAATTAAATGATTTATATAATTTTTTTTTTGCTTATTTGCTTACTTTTTACATTAAAATACATGCATTTTAATAATTTTAGATTATGTTTTGTTTTTGAAAAATGTGTTTATTTACTTGTTTTACTCATTGGGAGAATAAAATACAAAATATTGATTTTTTAAAATCATTTGTTAATTACACTTTTTTTTTAAAATAATTACGAATGTACCTTATAAAGTTATAGCATCCTTTAAATGTACGGTAGCACTTCCAATTTACCTATCACGTTTAATGTAATGTCTATAATTTTGTGGGAGTACAAATTCCATCCCTTTAGGTTTACATTTGGAATGGGAATAGTAAATATGCCACCCCAAGTCCACCACTTTACCAATGTGGTTAAATTTGGAGTTGAAATAATAAATCTGTACCCCTCAGAGCCCAACACTTTCCCCAGTGTGATTAGTTTTGGAGTTGGACAGGTAAATCAGTAAATCCACCCTTTCCCAAAAGTCCAACACTTTTCCCAATGGGGTCACTAGAGTCACAAATCAAAGATGCATCACCCACTCCAACTATTGGGATGAGCTCTATTACTAGGGTGACACTAATGTGGGCCCCAACACTCCACTCTCCTTTAAATCAGTGTGGAAATTCTGACAATGACCATGTCTCAAACTTCTATACTCCTTCGTGACTTGATACTTCACTACTCCCTATTAAAAGTCAACAGTGGTGCAATGCATGCAACCATACCCACGAATAACAGTTGTAAACAGGTATCAATTGCCTATCCTCACTGATAATCCATATACAAGATGCCACAATTTCTTACCTCAATATCCCCCTAATTAATTTGTCTCCTCACATGAGCAAGGGCTACTGAACACTCAGACAATATTTGTGAGTAGCAATTGATGCATGACCTAAACTTGGCAAAGTATGCATGCTTCATAGCTCTGATTAAACATGGACTGGTGTAGAGGAGTGTTGAGGAGAATCATATGCTGCATTAAACCTAGGCAGACATTCAAAGATCTACTCATCTATGGGTAGGAAGCTAAACTAAAAAAGGTGAGATGCTAGACAGGATTATTTGACCCTAGGAACTAACTGCCCCTTCACCCCAAACAAGCCCAAACAGGGCTGATACAATAGGAAACAATCCTATTTAGGGTGATGAGCCAGCAAATGCATTTTGCAATAAAAGGAAATGGGATCAAATAAGTTTCCAATTTGAAACATAGGCCAACATCACCAGCTGTCTTCCAGACTAAGACAGAGGGCATAATTTCAAGCAAACATCCTAAATCTGGTTCACAAACTGTGTTTTGTAGTACACAAAGTAGCACAGTGGTAGTTCATACATAATTCAATTCACATACCTACAAGGTGTAAATGGTTACCTCCACTGCTTCTATATGTGCTACAGGGAGATATTCACACATGTAAATTTACTTCTTAGTAATGGGGAATAACTATTAGTAAATTAAAGGAGTTTGGGGGTTACAGGGCGCAACTTAGGTAGGGGCCTGCTAATACAAACATCAATTAAGAAAAGAGTAAGATCATTGCAATTCATTACACTTCTAACAATACCACTGCCCTAAAGATTTGTTTTATAAAAAACTAGAAAATGTACTCCAATCCAGCTTGAAAGTAAGTCTAGCCACCAGACAAGACAACTCACAGTTCAGAACACTCCCATAGAACATAATGGAGGATGAGACTTAATATAACACCCCATAGGAATAATGTTAAAATAAGGAAACTATTTTACCTTCTAAATTATATAAGTCATTACCCAAGTGTGGGTGTCACGCTATCAACAGCAGCACATAACGATACTTCCAAATATATACTCCTCCTCCTCCTTGACATGAAAGAAAAATGAGCTGAACAGAGCTAAATGTGCCTTGTGCCCCTGCCATGCACTGCTTCTGTCCTCACCTATTACATCACTCATGACATATTCTATGACATAATTTATGAAATCACTGATGAATCTCAAATTTGATATATATATATATATATATATATATATATATATATATACATATATATATATATGTAAATATATTTATATATATATATATATGTATATATATATATATACACTGCCGGTTGTAAGTATGTAATTATAGTTAGGACCTAGTTTCTATAGGAAAAGGGTTTTTTGTTTTGCCAATAACTTTGATACTCTTATCCGAATCATCACGAAATTCTTAAAACAGGTTTGGCACTTACTTCAGGTGCTGTCTTGAATGTTTTGGGGTGATCCGTCAAGCTGGGGATGAGAAATAAGGGGTCCCAGAACACTTTTTCCTCATGCAATTTCCATAGGGATTTTTAAAGATGAGTACAGCTCAAATCGCTCAACGGAATTACACCAGATTTGGCAGAAAGTGTTTTTGGGCCAGAAAGCATTTTTTGTGTGATTTGGGGTAAATCTTTTCATTAGTTTTTGAGACATTAATTTAAAAAAAAATGTTTATTTAGGTACACAGAGACTCCACAGATCCCAGAGATCTCAGACTGAGATCTGACTGGCTAGCAACACTTCAACCAGGAAGTGTTGACAGCCATTTTGGGAGTCAGAATCAACAGAGTCCCAGAAAAAAGTTAAAAAAAGGAAAATGTGTATATATATATATATATATATAAATGTATGTATATATATATATATATATATATATATATATATATATATATATATTCCCTGAAAAAACAAAAGTTAAATGGATGTTATAGTTAGGCTCGCATTTTAAACGTCCAAAACCATGGAAATGGACCTGTTATAGTTATAGTTATCTAACATAACTTTAACTTGTGCCCTAAGGTAACTATAACTTGCACTCCGGGCATGCACAGTTTATTTGTTAAAATTTTACAGCAAATATTACATTGATAATTTCAATCATGTTATCAAAGATGTCATGAGTGCCGTAATTTGTGGGATGATTAGCAGTGCATGATGAGGGCATGAGTTTTTTAATTACCTTAAGGCAACGTCCCTATAACCTTTTGTTTTTTCAGTGAATTTCTGTTTTTTTAAATTCTATTTCCTAACTATAGCATCCTTGCAACCTTTTGTCAGTGAACTACTATGTTTTTTGTGGGTCTGTCAGCGAGTGTATGTGTGTTAATGTGTGTTTTGTATTTTCACCAGGGTTTGCGACTCCGTTGTGACGTTATACGGGGGGTGCGCAGTTTCATCCATTTCAAACTCATAAGGGGTCCCTCAGGCACTCATTAGTGAACCCTCCGCTGACCCCTTTTATTATTTACAGCCCCTATTTACATCCCCTGTGGCCATACATCAGTGTATAAGATGGTGGCCACAAAGTCATCCACAGGTTGCGACCAGACAATCACATCGCATCCTTCTGTCACGTGGAGTTGCGACATTTCACGTTGGATTAGCGACAGATCCGTGCCCCTATATATACACATTCTGATTTCCTTCAATTTCTCAAAAACTACTGAACAAATTTATGCCAAATAACAAAAAGGGCTCTTTCTGGACCAAGAGCTGCCTTTCTGCCACATTTGGTGTGATTCCGTCCAGCAGTTTTGGCACTATCGCTGTTCAAAATCCCTAAGGAAAAATGAATGGGAAAAACACATTTTAGGATCCCCATTTTTCTCGGCACTCTCAGGCAGATCACCCTGAAGCATTCCAGACAGCAACTGAAGTGCTGGTGAAAATGTTTGGGAAAACTTCATGAAGATTCGTCAAGCGGCACTATAGTTATTTGCAAAACAGAAAACTCTTTTTCTATACAAACCATTACCCTATATATTACACCATTGATTACATCTTCTATGGCATCTTTGATGTTATAACTGCAACATATGCAATATAATTATTGATGAGAGACCTGTGCATGGCAGGGGCATGAATTATAGTTACTTAGGGCACAAGTTATAGTTGTTCAAAATTACTCTAACTATAACAGATGAATTTCTATGGTTTATTCAGAACCTAGCTATAACATCCCTATACCATCCCTGTAACCTTTGTTTTTTTTAAGTAATTGCACACACACACACACACATATATATATTTATGTATATATATAATATAAATATGTATATATATATATATATATATATATAAAGTTATTTTTTTAATAAAAGGGGTAAGGGTAGGGACACCCTGACGCCTTAGCCCAGAGCAAAAAAATATATTTTTAATTATTATATTGCAGCAAAATCGTGCTATTCGTGCTTTTGCAGCAAAAAAAAAAAAAAAAAAACAAGTGCAGGCTCCCATACCTATTTTTTTATAGGCTCCCGAGTGGGTCAGGTCCTTGGGGCATTAAACATTTTGTGTGCTGGGGCCTCCTAGCCCCCCACAGCCCTGGGGACCGCCACCTCCCTGGAGCTTTAATTTATAAAAATGGGGGGCCCGAAGCCCTCCCACTGCCCTGGGGACTGCCACCTCCCCAGGGCTTTCATTTTTATATTTGGGTGGCCCACAGCCCCCCCATGTCCCGGGGACCACCACCCCGTGGCTTCTAATATATTATATGCTGGGGGAACTTGCATCCTAAGCTAACTTTCATTAAAACGGACCCCATTCGGAGCCTTTACAGGACCTGGGGACAAGATCCCCAGGGCAGTATTCTTTTTTGAGGATGGAAGGCATGCATATCCCTCCATGAGACTTTACAGGTCCCAGAGACCTTAACCCCCATTCATTGAAAGAAGAGGGAGCAAGCAACACCCCTCCCAGAACCTTTACAGGTCCTGGTACCCATTCTCTGGGCCAAGATTCATTGAAAGGGGACAGGGTGCCCCCAACATCCAACCTTGAGGGCAGTGGGAGGAGCCCCAAGGCCCCAGGGCCCAAGCATCCCACTAGTTCCTCTGCATGCTCCCATTCTGGGTACAGTGGTGGACAGCGTTGCTCCTGCCTGACAGGAGCAGGTTCTTTTCTCTGTTCCTGCTTTGAGGAGCAAGTTAATTTTCCCTGTCTACAAGAGTGCAGGTGGGGAAACAAATGTCTGCTCCCATTCGGTGGGAGCAGTTCTGCAGCTTCTGCCAGGTGGGAGCAGACAAGTTTTCACTACCTGGGCTCTTGCAAGTAATTTGGAGCCAGCCCCAGGTGATAGGGCTTCGTGGGGCTTAGGAGGCTTGGCAATGTGGGTCACTTTTTGAAGTATAGCAGCCCTGTGGGATGTAAGCTCTCCCAGGGCCTCTCTGGGCTCGGAGAGGGGCACTGCTTGCTCCTTTACTAATTATGCAGGGCTACAGAGGAGTGGGTCCCCTGGGCTGTAATTTGCTTAGGGAGGGGGATTGAGCTCCCGTTCTCTATCATAATAATTGTGAGCACTTATGGATGGGGACCCCTGAGCCATAATTGACTCTGGGATGGGTGGCTGTGTGCCCTTCCCCCCTTTAATAACAATGCCAGGCTCCAGGGGATGGGGTCCCCTAAGCCGTAATTACCCTGGGGAATTAGGACCCATGCACACCCCCTCCCCAATTTGTATTTTGCTTGACCTCAGACCCTAACCTTTTCCGGGGGTCATTTTAGTTAAAAATCAATGGCACACTCTATTTTGCTTTTTAACCTGGTCCCACAGTAGAAATGCAGGATTGCAGTAATCTTTAGATTTCATTTTTATTTCCGTCAGCAGGGATCCTTCTGGACCCCCTGGCAAGACCTAAGGAGCAGGGTATCCCTACCTGCTCCCTTATATTAATTTTTTAAAAGTTTTCCAGGGCAGGGGACTAAGGGGGTCACTCTGACCCTGGCGGTCTATGACCGCCAGGGTCGCGGATGACTGAAGCACCGCCAACAGGCTGGCGGTGCTTCAAAGCCCATTCCGACCGCGGCGGTAAAGCCGCGGTCGGAAAACCGGGTCCGGCGGTTTCCCGCCGGATTTCCCCCAGCTGGGCTAATCCTCCATGGCGGCGCTGCAAGCAGCGCTGCCATGGGGATTCCGATCCCCTTCCCGCCAGCCTGTTCCTGGCGGTTTTCACCACCAGGAAGAGGATGGCGGGAACGGGTGTCCTGGGGCCCTTGGGGGCCCCTGCACTGCCCATGCCACTGGCATGGGCAGTGCAGGGGCCCCCTAACAGGGCCCCAGCATGCTTTTCACTGTCTGCTTAGCAGACAGTGAAAAGCGCGACGGGTGCAACTGCACCCGTCGCACACCTGCAACACCGCCGGCTCCATTCGGAGATCAGTGTTGCAGGCCGCCTGCCCGCCGGCCCAGCGGGAAGGTCGATGAGGCCCTAAATCCTCAAGTCCTATAATGGCTGCCACAACTCTTCTTTTCATGTTGATGTGAGCCAATCAGCGCCTACGCTCTAAGAAATTCCCCTCAGCCAATCATCTGGCTTAATTTTTCAAATTTTTGAACCAATGGTCCAGATATCTATACATTCTGAACCTTAATTCTCAAAAAATACTGACTGGATTCACAACAAATAAAATATATGTTTTCTTGACCAAAACCTAGCTCCCTGCCAAATTCGTTGTAATTCCATTTAGCTGTTTCTACCATAAAAAGTTCAAAATTGTCTATGAAATTGCATGGGGATTTTGAATTATTGGACCCACCCTCTTTTTCTCGGCTTCCCGATTGATGGTCCATCCCAAAAAACTTCCATTTAGAGCAATGCAAAAAAGCACATTTTATAAAAAGTTTAATAAAGATATGTCACACATCACCAAAATTAATAGCAAACCGGAAAAAAACAGTTCCTAAGGAACAACATCCTAACTGTAACTACACATTGGTGACTTCCACTGGGTAATATATGTATGTGTGTGTGTGTTGGGGGGGTGTTTTTATTCACTGAACACAGCAAAGTTTATAAACCCCCCAAAAAATTCACCAGTGACATTTCAATCACTTCACTATAACCCTTAACTTGTTGCTTATCACCTCAGGTATAAAATCGCATAGGGCCTGATTATGACCTTGGCAAAGGGGATTACTCTGTCTCAAATGTGACGGATATCTTGTCCGTTGTGTTACAAGTTCCATGGGATATAATGGAGTTTGTAATACGGTGAGCAGGATATCGGTAACGTTTGGGACTGAGTAATCCCCTCTGCCAAAGTCATAATCAGGTCCATAATGTTTCTTACGCACCTGACTACCAGTAAAACGGACCATAATTTCTACCAGATGTGGATGTTCTACATGTTGCAAATAGTTACACCCTTTAAAACTACAAAGGTTACAAAGAATTGTGTTGAGATGTACATTGCTGAATACGTTCTAGTAGGAGAAACATTAACGGCCTGATTTATACCTTTTTAGCGCTGCATTTGCGTAATTTTTTTACGCAAAAGTGGTGCAAACTTACAAAATTCAATTATATTTTGTACGTTTACGCTGCTTTTGGGTCCAAAAATGATGCAAATGTGGCACTAATAAAGTATAAATCAGGCCCTAAGTTGCATATTTATGAGCCCCTAGCGCGACCGGAGTGTCACTTTATGTGATGCTTTGGTGGTGCTATGGCCTGCGCCGTATTTACAAGGTGGCGGTAAGCCACTTTTTTGTGGCTTTATGCCATCTTGTAAATACGGTCCCTACAGACGGCGCACTTTGCGTGGAAGGGGCATTCTATGGGTGTTGCTGAAGGCGTGCCACAGAAACACCCATTACATTTTGACACTGCCTCAGCTTTACATGTTTTCGTAAACCAGAGGAAGCACCAAAATCTAACGCCACCCCAGGACTGGTGTTAGAGCGGCACAATGAGGAGAAATCCTTTCATTTCTCCTAGTTTTTTGCATTCTGCAGCACACTTATAAAGAGCAAATTGTCATTTAAGATTCTTTTCGTGTAGGAAAGTGTCCCTTTCGGGACAAAAACAATCTCCTGCTCAACCATGGCACAAGGATGGATCCGTTGGTGCTCGGCAACACATTTAGCATCGTCGTAGGGGACAACACAGTCTGTGCCATATTCTATTAAATATGGTGCATACCTGCATTGTGAAAATTTGGCGCAGCATTGCACATCATTTTCTTTTAAATCTGGGCCTACATTTGTTGGACAATGTCATCAGTGATGTCAACATGCCTGTGTGATCAGCTTGCTACCAATGCCCATGCCAGCCTAGCCTCTGAAGTGAGCTTGCTGCCCCAGCCCCATGTCCCTCTCACCTGCTCTACATTCCCTGTCTGTGTGCATCACCCCCTAACGGTCACCTGAATAAACCTGCCCCTCACATTTTGCCTTCTTTGTCAGCTTGCTGCCTCTGCCCATTGCAGCCTGCTCTCTGTGATCTGCTTAGTACCCCTGACCTCCATTCTCCTTGTGCATACCCCCTTCTTTCTGCCCTCTGTGATCCATTGAGCTGCCACTGGCCCTGCCAGCCACCCACCCTGGTCAGCACGCACCCCAGTCATGCTCAGAGTTGTCATCAGCTATGCCATTTCGGATGTTGCATTGATGTTATCAATGATGTACTAAAACATGTGCTGAGTGAGTGGAATTATATATCCGTCTGGGCCTGTTAATAATGTCTTCCTTTATCACAACAAATCAGAGAAATTCATTGAAAAAACAAAGGCTCTCATTACGACATTGGCATTAAGTCCTGCTTACCGCCGCGGTGATAACTACCAAGGTACTGCCACAGTGGCGAATATTCGTTCATCATATTATGACACACACCCCAAACTGACAGCATACTGCCACATACACAAATCCTCCAGCCCAAAGGTCAGTGGTAAAGTGCTGGTATGAACACCCACACCGTCACACCAACAAAACAATGCCCACCACATAATGACCCACGAATCACCAAAGTGGACATTTAATTGCGGTAAACGATTGGCGGTATACACCGGTGCGCTCAGAATGGCCACCCAAATACAAAACAACACAGCATTGGCCAATACCAAAAACACACACCTGACACTCATACACACACCACACACACACACTCATATCACTATAAAACACACACCCACATTACCCAAAACCCTTTACAAATACCAATAATCATCACAAGACTAACACGAAGACCACTGAGACAACTATATACACACACCACAAACACCTATGCATCTGTCACGCACACCACATCCAACACCCCACCACATCACTTAACTCCCTCTGCACAACACACACCACACAACACCCATGTCCCCACTAAGGCACCCCCATTTCACTGATGAGGAGTTGTGGGTCATAGTGGAGGAAATGGTCAGGGTAGAGCTACAGCTGTTTGGAGCACAGGTACAGCAAATATCCATTGCCAGGAAGATGGAACTATGACAGAGAATAATGGACAGGGTGAATGCCAGGGGACAGCATCCAAGAACCAGGGACCCACCACCCCCACACATCTGTCCCCAGGACACACCAATCAGCAATGTTTCCACTTGTACAGAGACCTCAGTCCACACCTCACACCCAAGACAATCATGGACCTGGGGTTAGTGGGCACACCGTTCAGGGGACACAGGCACAGGGCAACAGGGAAACTGGGGGGACCGCTGTGTGCCAGGGGGTAGACAGGCCCAGAGAACCGTCTCTCCAGGACTCACCAATGTCCTTGGGGCCTACCAACAATCCCAGGACACGATGGGCTAGAACCTTAACAACATGCAGAAGAACAAGTGACTGCAGGAGGAACACCATCAGAAGATCAGGGGGGACTTGCAGGTTCTCAACACCACCATGCTCTCCCTAGCAGGGGTGCTGGCAGACATGGGCAATATCAGGAGGGAATGGACAGCACACCAGCGGGCCCCTACCACTAGCCAGTCTATTGACCAGCCCTCCACTTCCACTACAGCTAGTGGGCAGGACCCACAGGTAACCATCACTCCGCACCCTGCAGAAGGTGAAATACCCCACAAACATTCCCTGCGACCCAGACAGAAGCCAGAGATACTTACCAAGACCAAGACCACCAGCAGAAAATGAGACTCTCCTGATTGTCCTCCTGATGTTCCACCAAGTCACCTTGTCTACTTTGAACTGCCTTTGCTCCCCTTCCCATGGCTGCTTGGACACGTGACCTGTGCTACAAACAGATTGGAACAATACCCTGGACTTTCCTCTACCATCACCCAATTCCATTGCACTTTACAGTCAATTATAGGCACTACAATTAACACCCTTGAACACAATTTGAGTGAGATTGTTTTATGTGTTGAAAATGTGCATTTATGTGAAAAGTCACATCTAGTGCAAATGTGCTGAACACTGTAATAGCACACAAATAATGACCAATAGCTGTCTGCAGTAAACACATCAGGACACTGTTGTCATATCACCAACTTCTGTAAAAGGACAAGCCATAGGTGACAGTAAGTTGAGATGCAAATGACATGAATGCCCTCATGCTACAGCCACACAGAAAACATCAATAGTCAGATTAATGGTCAGTTGCACTATTTCACCTGTGTGTCATTGGAAGTATTGACGTATAACTGATGTTCTGTTGTCCACATCCTCATCCTCTGCCCCCTCATCCTCACTGTCCTCAGGGTCCACTGCTGACACAGGGTCATCTCTAGTCCCCTCGTCCAGCCAGGAAAGGGAAGGATCCCACGCCACCAGCCATGAGGGGTAAGGTTCCCACTCAATCACCAATGCAAGAAAAAGTTCCACTCAACCACCAATGTAAGAAAAGGTTCACGCTCAACCACCAATGACAGGCAAGAAGCCCTCACCTCCAGCTCGGACACAACAGCCCTCACCTCCAGCAGAGGCTGCCCTGGAGACACCTCCATCAACAGAGACAAAACCAGCCCTCACCTCCAGCAGAGGGCATGTAGGCCACCCTCCAAGGACTGTTCTACAAGGAGCCCCCTCCAGGATCGGTGGGCAAGTACCCCACCTCAGAGACTGTGACCTTCCACTCCCCAGAATAGGGAAATGTGCACAGAGCCACCTCCAGGATCCGTGGGCAAGTTCCCCACCTCAGAGACTGCGACCTTGCACTCCCTAGCATTGGAAAATGGGCGTGGAGCCCCCTCCAGTATCAGTGGGCATGTTCCCCACCTCAGAGACTGTTACCTTACACTCTCCAGCATTTGGAAATGGGCACAGAGCCCCTCCAGAACCAGTGGGCAAGTTCCTGATTTCAGCTTAGGTACTCCCCACCCCCTCCCCCCTGAGGTGCCTGTCCACTTCTGTGATGTTCCCTCTGC
Source organism: Pleurodeles waltl (assembly GCF_031143425.1). Lineage (NCBI taxonomy): Eukaryota > Metazoa > Chordata > Amphibia > Caudata > Salamandridae > Pleurodeles > Pleurodeles waltl. The sequence continues at coordinate 403,040,850 of NC_090439.1, forward strand.
ACAGTTTTGTGCGTAGTTAGTCAGGACCAAGTTGGGGCTTGGACTGTTCCCTATGGCCATGTGGGCCTTTTGCACTTTGGACTGGCCATTGGCCCTTTCAGGAATAGTGAATCATGTATTTTTGGTCATGTGGACAATATAGTGGCTGTTTGCATCCAATTACACTATCAGTTCTGGAATTATGTAGTCCTTGCATTATTATGGCGTAAGTCCTGTGAAATTGGTTTTCCTCTGCAGCTGGTTGTGTCTATGGTGTGCGTGTGTGTGAATGGTGTGTGTCGTGCGTGTGTGTGTCACTCTCCTTTTCCTCCCTCCCTCCCTTGTGTGCTAGGCGGCTGTACTCACCATCGTCATCTTTGTTGGTGTTCCAGGTGGAGCATGGCGTACAAGGGCATCGCGAAGACTTGAAGTTCTGGTTCCATGGCAGCATTGATCTTCTCTGTGTCTCTGTTGGTGAGTCTTTGGGCTCCTGTGATGTGTTTCCATCAGGCTTTTGATGGCATTGGTACCGCCCCAGAAATTGTGGCAGATTACAGTCTCATGATATGGTGGGCGGTACCTTGTCTTCCGCCTGGCTGTTGATGGCTACACACAGTGGTGCGTAGTGTTAACGCCCTGGCGGATGGTGTGGTACATTGGCTGTCTATGGAAGTTATCACCGCCATGGTCATAATTTGGCAATAATTACCCCCAGCCTGTTGGCGATATTACCACCAATTTAAGAGTCACTGTCAATGTCATAATGACCACCAAAGTGATGTTTTAGTTAGTTGAACATGCCAGTTAAAATGTCACATTTTAAACTTGAAAAACCAATGTAACCATAACTCATGCCCTCACCATGCACTGCTTATTACATCACTCATGACCATGTAGTCAGCAACCTTTTTGTCTAGCAAGTCAGTGTGTTTTGCCATAGTCCTGCATGTATTCTTTGTTCTCCGTATGTCTTTGTTTGCTTTTGTTGTTTGACCATGTAGCCGGTGGCTATTTTGTGTAGGCAATTACTGTTCTTTGGCCATAGACCTGCATTTGTTCTTAGTTCTCCATGCCTCCTCGCTTGCTGCTGTTGTTATTTGACCAATCTGGCTAGAAACAATTTTGTGTAGGCAGTCAGTGTGCTTTTGCCAAAGGACTGCATGTGTTCTTTGTTCTCCAATGCCTTCTTGCTTGCTGTTGTTTTGTTGTTGTTTGAATAGCCATTTTCAGCCGGCCACCTCGGGCATATTTACATGCCCTTTGCGCTGCCTTAATGCCACCATAGTGTCATTCTTTTATGCTAAGGTGGCCTTGCCCTGGGCCACATTTACAAAGTGGTATAATGTATGCATTGCACCACTTTGCAACCCCTGTCGGCACATTATGCCTGCACCAGGCATAATGTATTCAAGGGGGGACATTCGGACGCAGGGAGACCCGAAAAAATTACCCAGTGAAATTTACTAGATTTCACTGAGACATTTTTCCATCATTTTTATCACCTGCTCAAGGCAGGTGTTAACGCACTCATGAAAAACAATGGTCCTTTCTGTGCTTTGCTACACTAGCGATAACATTTTTGACACTAGTGCAGCAGAGTGCCACAATAGCATCAGAAATTCTGATGCTGTTGTGGTGACGACCGCTATGGGGCGCGTTGTAAATATGGCGCAACCGTGGTGTCGTTGGGTGGAGCAAATGTATCATTAATCCATTTTTACCAGTTTTCAAAGCCATTTTTTAGGGACATTGAGAGAAGAGGTGTTTGCCATTTCTTTTTTTTTTTTTTAATTTCCTGATATTGGTTTAATGTGCTTCAAGATCATTGTAGTATATTAATCATATGCACTTTTTCATTTTTCCTTGCACCTAGTTGCCTCCCAATGGATTTCTCATAGTCCATAGTGGTATACCAGCAATTATGTTATTTTTTATGTTTTCCTTCAAATCCCTGCCTACCATGAGTCATCTTCTCTTAGGACATAAATGCACGTCTGCATGCATTTTTTAAGGATTATTCAATTTCCCTGCAATCCATACCTGCCACTTGCATACACAAGTATTCCTTTTTTCTGCACCCCATGCCTGCAATAGGTGCACAACAGCATTATTTTTTTAAGGATTATTTCATTTTTTCCGTCTCATAGGTGCACACTGGATTTAATTTCTAAAGGATTATTCTATTGTCCCTGGACAGCCTGCATCTCATAGGAGCTCACCAGCAATCATTTTTGAAGGATTATTAAATTTCCTTACACGACCCTGCATGCCATAGGCACATACCCCTTAGAGATGCACATAAAGCAAGCAGTGCTGTATGTTGTTATCCTGGTCTGAAATATTATGTTATGGTGTGGATTAGAATCAATTCACTATTGTTGTTAATTAATTATTTGGGATAACATAATTAAATTATATTTTCTGTACTATGAATAATTCAAACTGCAAAAATGCAACGTTTCACTAAATATTTTTCTTGTTTGTTTGTTTAGCAAAAAGTGACGTGACCACAACATGTGCTTCCACTTGTGCAGCTAAGTGCCAAATGACAGAGCCTGAAGGCTGCCCAAAAGAAAGGTGTTCCTGCCAAGAAAGTGCAAAAAGAACAAGTGATGGACGGGACTCTGAACAATGTCAAACATTCACCCCTAGTACAGAGATCTTAGCCTAAATCCATCATTTTATTGCCACCCATGCCCTTCCAGTTTAGACCCAGCTATATGCAAATCAGTCTTGACCCTGTTCCCCACGGGAACAGTCCAGCCCGAACTGCCAAGCCAGGTCCTCCCTGGACTGGAAACAAGCATCCTAGGACTGGACCCTTCATCAGCCAGGCTAGCTTGATTCTAATGGCATGGGGAGCAGGGGACCCACGTCTGGGTATACCCTTCCCACTTGGAGCGACTAATACAAAAAGAACAAGTGATGGACGGAATACTGAACAATGTCTAACATTCACCCCCAGTACAGAGATCTGGGTCTAAATCCATTGTGCCAAGAAAGTGGCCAGTGGGGAGAAGAAGAAGAAGCAGGTTGCCACCACTGACGTGCTACCCTCCACTTTTTAAAGGAAACATGGTGGGTTCTGCACCCCCATCTACAGGCATCAAGCTGGGAGCAGCACTCCTGATTAAATGACGGCACCACCCCAACCCAAGGTCAAGCCATGTCTCTTAGTGAAGCAGTCATTGTAATCATGGCGATGAGCAGTGAGTCTGAATTGGACTTGTCTCAGCCATAAACTAGTACCCATGGAATTGAGCAAAGTGGAAAACAGGAGCTGCAGCCAGAGCTAGCAATAGTTCTTCCTGAATTAGGAACAGGAGGTTCAGCTTCTTACTAAGCAAAATGTACCTCTTTTTGAACTATTGGCTTCCTGATCCCTAGCAAGAAAAATAAAGTGTACTCCTCCTTCTTCTCTAAGCACCCCCTGATGATCTGGACATGGATTGGATGCTGCCTGACTATCAAGAGACAAGAAAAACAGAAAGTTCATAAAAGCCTTAAAATTATGGAAGGGGAGAAGGAGGATACACCAGTCATTGTCATGAAAGCCGGCTCAGAAGCCTCCAACATAACCTTTCCTATTCAACCTGCGCAGAAGAATTTCACATTGGTTCCACCACTACCACCGCCACTTCAAACTTACATATTTGTAAGGCTCCCGCTGAGACTTGCATCCACCACTAACTCAGTCGAAGTAAACACTGAAGAGAGACAATTTTCATCACACCAGGCTACCTCTAGTTATTTGGGTATTGGCAGTAGCACCAGTGGCACACAAAAAAGTTCTCCTCCACAGTTTGGGACTTCTTTATGATTAGCAAGCAGGCGGATAATATTGAAATATGCTCCATGTGCCACACAAGTATTCCTTGAAGTAATCCTGGTTCATACTATGGTACTGGTAGCCAGATGACCATATGAAAAAAATCACGCAATATGGTGGTAGGAGCACCTTAAAAAATTGGTGGTGGTGGTGAGAGAGAGGAATCAGCTCTAATCACAGTTGAAGGTGATGATGAGGAAGAAGAGGGTGGCAACTTGAAATAACTCAGCCCTGTCCCCCACAGTGCACCCGCAGCATCAACCCCATCAGCAACCTCAAAATAATACAACTCAGATGGAGACACTACTGCATTCAATGATGACTACCCTGAGATGCACATTGAGACTACGACTCCCTTGTCCTCTCTGGTAGTCACCTGCATCAGTAACACCATAAACTAAATAAATAAAAGCTACTAATGTGGGCATGATTAGGCCGGAGGGGCACTGCAATTGCAACCACCCAGCACCACTTGTGTGGAAAGGGAAGCTGGCCAAACTGTTAGTACTGGACCGCCTCACATTTGTTTGGGGAAGTAGTTGGATTTTTAGAATTTGTGGTCGCCATTTGCCTGAAATTGAATATTTCCCGCCTGGCCTATTTTGCCAGAGTTGCTGTTCCAGTGCTCCATCACAATGTGCTGCAATTAGTTGGATAATTTTTGCAGCAGAGTGCTGTTCACACTACCCACCTGATGGGTAATTTTGCCTGAAGGTGATTGGCCCTTTCACACTTACCTAGATTTACTTGAACGGTCTACTCCTTCCTGTATTTTTTTCAGGTTCTTTCAGAGACCAGAACAGTTGGTTTAGTTAACAAATACAAAACTACAAAAAATGCTCAAAATCTTTTGCTCTCTTGTTCATCAACTGTGGTGCACTACTGGTCTATTGGTTGGGGGGGCTGTAACTGGAGACTGACATGTAGATGCCAGTCACCCTAATCATCACTTAATGGATACACTCAGCTACATGTTATGCTCTTGTTCCGCCTCTTTGTCTGCTCCTCATGAGTCTTACCTTCTGCCCTGGCTCATTCTTGACTCTACAATATTGTTACTGTGTTACATTTTACAGGCTTTCTCCTCCTCTTCACGAAAGGCGAAAGCTCCATAACACTCCTGCTTAGTTCTTACCTTCCTGGATTGGTTCAGCACGGAACCTAACACAGACGTCCTGTGAAGAAAGCAGATGTATCACCCAATTTGTTGTTTATATATAGGCCCTGGTGGTAAACTCCACTCCACTCACAAATTGTGTAATTCAGGCACTACACGCTAAGTGCAGTAGTGTGGTTTTCCCAAGCTCCACCATCTGGAGCAAAGAGGAGTTATCTGTTTCATTGCATGCAAGATTTTTGTTTGGCGCTCCTCAGGAGCGCCATGTGTACTCAGGCCACTACTGAGCAAGCATGCGATTTTGCACTGGCTCTCTTGAGTTGAGGCTACTAGAGAAGCAGCTAAATCTACTCAAAAAGAAGTTTTCGAGTGGATTTTCTGCTTCAAGTTGTCTTTTTCTAACAGGGAGGAAGTGCTCCAAACATTACAACTTCATGTTCCTGTCCAGCAGGCTCCTCCCAGTGCCTTCTCCATCTCCTAGTCACTTTTCAGTTAGATTTTGAGGTGGAAGGATCATTCTATTTGCTGGATTTATACCTTTGGATTTAAGGATTTTGTTCTTGTGATATAACACAAGTACGTTCAAAATCTTCAAAATCTTCTGTATAAGGGTGGTGTTTGTTTGAAAGGGGATGCATCAGTATTTCTCTGTACGTTTATTTGATTTTTACACTTAATTGTGGTGGGTGGCCTGGAGTTTAAGTAGGGGCCTAGTTGTTTTTTGGAAGTTAATTTTTTACCTTTTGTAAAAGAAAAATGTTGCACAGTTCAGTATCTTTTTTCTATGTTTGTGTCAAACACTAACCTGTTTGTCCCACGAAGATACAATGTTGACCAAGCTGATTATTCACAATTCCTCCTCAACGTTACGTGCCTCTAACTTAAATGGACATGATGGAATTCAGAATGCTCCAGGGTAAGGGGGTTGGATGAAAGAGAGAGAGAGAGACACCGGAGCCACAGGTCCGTATCTGACCGACTGGTGGTGGTCCTTGAAGAGCCTCAATTTCCTATCACAAATTACATATCAATCAAACAGCTCATAACTCATAACCATATATATACTAGTGTCTGACTACTATGTTCAAGCTAGGTTTACCTGATAGGTTCCCCTTTCCCGCTTTAGATGGCTCTCCCTCTCTCTCTGAACATTCGAGAAACAATGTGGATTACCTGCAATTAAATAAGACCTTTTAACCCCCCATAATATTTATGACCACTACCACTGTGACCCCAGATTTATCCTATGTCACCTTACTCAATGCCTACCTAAATGTACTTGAAGTTCCGTGGATATCTTGTTTGATGACCTTGGTGAGATTTCCTAAGATGCTGACGCACTCGACTCCATAGACATTCAAATAGGTACAAATAATGACAACAAATTCTCAGGTAATTAAGTTTGCAGACATTCATGGGTTAATTTATACACTGTACTTAAAATTCTAAGGAACACACATTCAATGTCTTTTGATCACACTGAAAACATCAGGTTAATATCAAAGATTATGGTACAAAGTTTGCATCACTCTGAAAACACAGGGTTAATTCCAAAAGATCACAGGTTAATGTTTGCACCACTCTGGGAACATAGGATTAATATCAAAAGATCACAGTACAATGTTTGTAACACTCTGGGAACATAGGGTTAATATCAATAACACAAGTAATCAGTTTTATCACTGTCACATCACAGGATAAGCTGAGCATAGCAATAAAACGTTTAAACCATTCACAGAATGTTCTGTATCACCAGCACCAATTATGCAAATGTCATATTAAACTTAGTGATAACAAACGTATTTGCGATACATCGCTTTTTATCATAATTGCACAAAATAATTTCTTTTCTGTGATATATAGCAAGCAACAATTAATAAGCATTATTTAGCGACTAGTGACGAACATCCCAGTGACCTTAAATGCAGTGCTCTGAAGCATTCGGCGTGCGAATATCAAGTCAGCGTTGTCAAGTTTTCACAACTAAATGCTTTTCAAGCTCGTGCAGTGTCTTACCACCATTTTAGTAGTCAATTCTTTCGACCTCTTCAACGCCCCAGAAGCAGCATCCAGGATACAGGACTGAACACAAAGATCAAACGTAGAGAAGCAGAGACTCCTTCTCTGCAGCCGGTGACCTTTACAGCAAGTAATTCACTCAGGCTGGATGTGGTTTAAATACCTGCTACATCCAGCCACACACAGTCTGAGTCACAGGGATGCCGGAGTCTTGAGCAGCACATGTCCTAAACAAGCATCGGTTCCAGCAAGCATTGGTCTTGTAAACAAGCATTGGTATCTATAATGCATTCCTATGGGGTTACAACAAACATTAGTCCCTGCAAAGGCAGATGATTGGTTTAAGGGACCTTAACTGGGGCACATTCAGGTTTGCAGGCCCGACAATTTGTTACATTTGCAATATTGATTTATTTTACTATGTAGCTTAGTCTTCCAATGGGCCAGTCAGCCTGAAGGCCAAGTGTTAGTCATCAGTGCATTAAATAAATGTTTCCTTTGTATTTGTTTTATAAGAAATAATTTAGGGCAGGGATGGCATTAAATTAAATTAAAAATGTTGTTTGTATTTCATGATTTTTTTCTGCAAAAAGTGTATATGTGGGGTAATATTTGATGCCATAGGAGGATGTGTGCTGGTGTAAACTTTTTGTAGTTTAGTTAATTTTAGTGTTTTGCATTGCTAAATTGATGGTAGTATTTTCTTCAGTGTTATCACACATCCTTTATCTAGCCAGTGTGTGTTTAAGTGTGCTTGTCAACAGCCACCATTTGTTTTTATTTCCTTGACATTTGGCCAGGGGCCATTTTGTGTAGTCTGTGTCCATAGGCCTGAATGTGTTATTTGTTCTCCATGCCTCCTTCTTGCTATTGTTGTTTGACCAGGTGGCTAATGTAATTTTTTGCAGCCATCCAGTGTGCTTTTTGCCATATCAATGTACGTGTTCTTTGTTCCCCATGTCTCCCGGCTTCCTTTAGTTGTTTGACTGTGTGACTGACAAGCATTTTATACATCCAGCCAGTGTGCTTTTGCCCTAGGCATGCATGTGTTGTTTGTTCACCATGCCTCCTTGCTCGCTGTTGTTGTTTGACCTTGTGGCTGGAGGCCATTTTGTGCATTGAGAGATGTCATTTCGCCATGGACTTGCATGTGTTCTTTGTTCCCAATGCCTCCTTGCTCGCTTTTGTTGTTTGAGCATGTGGCTGGCAGTCATTTTGTACATCCAGTCAGTGTGATTTTCCCATGCGTGTTTTATTTGTTACCCACTCCTCCTAGTTCACTGTTGTTGTTTGACCTAGGGCTTGTAGCTACTTTGTGCATTCAGCCAGTGTGCTTTTGCCATGCACTTGTATGAATGTAATATCAGTTTAATGATATGTTTGAGGATCATTGTAGTATAAGTGCTTAATGAGTATGATTATGATGAAAAGTGCTTTATATTACATTAATTTGTTTTTGCATTTTTCATTTGCACAACCTTGCCTCCCATACAAATGGCAGCAACTATCATTTCATATTTTAATTTTAATGTTTTATTGTTTTCTTTACATTTATAATTTTATTTAAATTTTTTTTTTAAATTCTAATTGTTTTAATTTTTTTAATTTTTAATTTTATTTTTTTATTTTCATTACTTTTCTATTCTTCTCCTTTTTTGCATTTTGCTTCAATCTTCAATTTATCTATCAACCATAGGCACACAGCCGCATAATAGCATTTTTTTTTAAATGATTATTCCATTCCCACTGGGCCACCTTGCCTTCCATGGAAACACACTACCTTTTATTTGTTTAAGGATTATTCCATTTACAATGCACCTTTGTGACAGTACAGGTGTCTCCTTTAGAATAGATGGACATTTGGAAAAGAGGTATATCTGTATATTGTCTTTCCCAATTGAAATGAAATTTTATGGTATGGTACCGTGATTTGAATTTAAAATGGTTGGATAAATTATTTATTACCTAAGTACCAACCACACTAACTTAAATTGCCTTTGTCTAATTCGAACTAAAAAGAAGTAAGGTTCACAAAATGTTTTTGTTGTTTGTTTACTTTTAGGTGCACAAGAGATGAAGAAACATCACCAACAGTACTGCCAAACAGAAGGTCTGTACAGTGACAGCAGTCCTGCAAACTCATCCACTTGTTCAGCTTAGTGCCACTGCCAATTGAGAGCTTTAAGATGGCCCCAAACAATGTTGCTGCCAAGAAAGTGGCCAGTGCCAGTGAGCAAAATCAACTTTCCACCAGTGGCGTGCCGTCCACAACCTTTTTCGAGAGATATGTGCCTGCCGGACCGGCCTCCAAGGTGGAACCTGGGAGCAGGACACCTGCATCAACAGCACCACCCCAACCTGAGCCCAAACCCATGTCTGTCATTGAGGAAGCCACTGCAATCATGGCGACGCCGACTAGCAGTGACGTTGAATTGCATTTGTCACTTTTGTAAAATAGTACCCATTTGTTTCAGGAAACAGAGCAAAGTTAACAGCAGCAGCATTCAGCAATAGTCGAGTTTTATGAAGTTGGAGCAGAACAGGAGGTTGAGCCTCGTGCAGAGCAAGAATTTCCTCTCTTAGAATCATTGGCTCCCAGATCTCCAGCAAAGAAAATTAAGGGTACTCCACCATCTTCTCCAGGCACCACTTCTGATGATGGAGATATGGAGTGGAACCCATCAGAGTCAGGGAGATGCCAGGAGAGGCAAGGGAAAAGAAAAGATTCTGCAAGCCTTAGAATTTGTAAAGAGATGATGAGGAGAATGACAATGATGAGACAGTCATTTTGGAAGCAGGCACAGAGGAGTCTGACATTACTCCTCCTACTCAACCTGCTTAGAGGGAGAGGGCACAGGTAATATTGACAGATCCCATATTTGTAAAATCCCAGCTGAGAGCTGCACCAACCTCTACCTCAGTTTAAGTATGCACTGCAGAGAGGTAATCGCGACACGCCCACCTACCTCTAGTTCTTCTTCAGACATTGGCAGTGGCCCACTAAGAAATTCTCCTTTCCCAGTTGGGGACTTTTTTACGCTTAGCAAAAAGGAGGAGACCATTGCAATATGCTCTATTTGACACATAAGTGTTCGTCAAGGTAAGCCTGGTTCACATTATAGTACTGGGGGGCAAAGAACCCACATGAAAAAACATCATGCAAACCGGTGGGAGGAGTTCCTTAAAAAACTTGCTAAACTTGCCCGTGGTGAAGGTGAGGAGAGCCAGGAATCATCAGCTATAAATCCAATAACAGTGGGAGATCATGAGGAAGGAGAGGGTGGCATCCTCAAGCAAAGTAGACCTGTGGACCAGAATCACCCGCCTCAGCAACCTCATAATGGCACAAAAAGTCTCATAGTCAGATGGAGACACCACAGCATACAGTGTCTGCCCTACGATCCACATTGAGTCTACCACCACTTCATGAAAGTTGCCTGTGTCAGTGGCATCTGAAAAGATGAAAATCCTGGCTACTATTATGGGCATGCTTAGGCAAGAGGGGCTCTACAATCACAACCATCAAATTGTACGTATGGACAATGAGAAGCTGGCAAAAATGTTAACGCTAGACAGCCTCCCTTTTTTCTGTAGAAGGAGTGGGATTCTTACAATTGTGGCGGTTATCTGCCCGAAATAGAAGGTTTCAAGTCAGACCTATTTTGCCAGGGTTGCTGTTCCAGGACTGCTTCATAATGTGTTACAATTGGTTGGACAAACTTTGCAGCAAAGCGTTGTTTACGATATCCACCTGATAACAGACATGTGAACCAGTTGCCAGGTGATTGATTACATGTGCATCACTGCACACTGGATCTCTTTTCCTGGAGTGAAGCAATAGTTATCTACAGGTTTTGGCACTGAAGAGTGTTTGGCAGCATTCAACAGTAGGTATGTTCTCCATGGAGAACTCACATACTGCTGCAAACATATTGGACAAATTTAACAGCAAGGTGTCTTAATGGATGTGACACAGAGGTCTCCGAATTGGATTTCTCGCCAAGGACAATGGCAATAACATAGTCATGACCATTGCAGATGGTGGCTATTTCAGGGTCCTGTGATTGGTGCATTGCATCAACCTGGTTGTGCAAGAGTTTCTAAAAAAATGAAGACATGGTCAGCAACATACTGACCACCTGTAGAAGAATCTCCACTCATTTCAACCATTCTTTTAAAGCCCAGAAGCAGTTGTGGATTATTCAGTGTGATAGAGTGCACTAGAGTAACAATTAAAGCCCGGCTACTAGAGGTGCTTACACATTGGAACTCAACCTATCACATGTTGAAACGTCTGTTTGAGCAGTACAGACGGATCAATGACGATGCCATTCAAAGAGGAAAGAATGCAATTGGGAAAGCTATGACCATGGATGCAGACAGGGCCTAGTCAAATGCCTAATACAGATGCTACTCCCTTTTGGGGTTTTCTCATGGGAATTTAGCAAGGAGGACAGTATGATGGGCCAAGCTATCCCGTTGTTGTATCTGCCACTGGACCAGCTAGCGAAGGTTTCTGAAAGGTTCACAGATGAGGGTGTGAAGGAAAATGCAGATGTGCATGCCTTGGTTGAGAGCCTAATCCTTTGCTTGGATCGTATTGCAAGGCTGCAAAATGACATAGGGGTCATTACAACCCTGGCGGACGTTGTTAAAGCTGCGGTAATACAGCAAACAGGCCGGCGGACAAAAAAAGGGAATTATGACTGTGGCAGAAACCGCCAACATAGACAGCCACTTTAACACTCCGACCGCCATGGCGGTACAGACAAGCAGCGCAGCGGTCACCGCCAACAGACAGGCGGAAGACAATGTACCGCCCACAGTATCACAACCCGCCAATCCGCCACCTTTTCCGGGGCAGATTCACCGTGGATAAAAACACGGCGGAAACAGCTTTTGCAATGGGAAAACGCTCACCTTAACACACTCCATGAGGAAGGAGGCCACCATGGAGCCCGAACTACAAATACTCCCTGCGCTTGTGTTCCTGCTCCTCTACGATCACGACATAGGGGAGGCAAAAGTCAGGGACACACACATGCAACACCCCCACCCCCAACTCGACCCTCACCCACTACAACACACACAGGAATGGATTTCCAAACAGCACAGTAACAACCCACAACCCCCCCCCGGAAGAATGCAAAGACAAAAAGAAATCAGTTCAAACATTGTAATGCATCAAAATACAGTAACCAACTATATACAGATATATATACACATTCCAAATATATACATCACAATTAGTAGTGCAGGCATGCACATTTCAATGTCCGTGGACCACTGGGCCCAAAATGCATGGGTGAGTCCGACACTAGATACCTGTCCACAAACGGAGAGAACACAGCAGGGACATCAGATAGAAATACAACAGGCACCTCAGGGGGAAGGGAAGGGGGGCACCTCAGCCGGATTACAGCACCACGCCAGATCCACGATGGGGCTCCATGCCCATTGATGTATCCTGGGGAGTGCAAAGCCACAGTCTCTCAAGTCTCTACAGTGGGTGGGTTGCCCACTGTACCATCCTGGGGAGTGCAAAGCCACAGCCTCTCAAGTATCTACAGTGGGTGGTTTGCCCACTGTTCAATCCTGGGGAGTGCAAAGCCACAGTCTCTCAAGTCTCTACACTGTGTGGGTTGCCCACTGTTACATCCTGGGGAGTGCAAAGCCACAGTCTCTCAAGTCTCTACAGTGAGTGGTTTGCCCACTGTTACATCCTGGAGAGTGCAAAGCCACTGACTCTCAAGTCTCTACAGTGGGTGGTTTGCCCACTGTTCAATCCTGGGGAGTGCAAAGCCACAGTCTCTCATGTCTCTACAGTGGGTGGGTTGCCTACTGTTACATCCTGGGGAGTGCAAAGCCACAGTCTCTCAAGTGGATGCAGGTCTCCACTGGTTCTGGAGGCGGACTGGTGCCCAGAGTGATTCATCCTGTGAAGGACAGACAGAGTGGATGCAGGTCTACACTGGTTCTGGAGGGGGACTGGTGCCCAGAGTGCTTCATCCTGTGAAGGACAGACAGAGTTGATGCAGGTCTCCACTGGTTCTGGAGGGGGAATGGTGCCCAGAGTGCTTCATCCTGTGAAGGGCAGACAGAGTGGATGCAGGTCTCCACTGGTTCTGGAGGGGGAATGGTGCCCAGAGTGCATCACGCTCCCCGTGACGGTCCCAGTTCCGTCACTGTCCCAGCTGCACATGGGCTAACGATGCTTGATTTGGCGGTGCCTTGCCCTGTTCAGCGGTCTTCACCATGGCGGTCTTTGCCCTGTTCAGCGGTGCTTGCCTTTGCTGTCTCTGACCTGTTCAGCGGTGCTTTGCCATGTCGGTCTTTGGCCTGTTCAGCGGTGCTTTGCCATGGCGGTCTTTGCCCTGATCAGCGGTCTTCACCATGGCGGTCTTTGCCCTGTTCAGCGGTGCTTTGCCCTGTTCAGCGGTCTTCACCATGGCGGTCTTTGCCCTGTTCAGCTGTGCTTTGCCCTGTTCAGCGGTCTTCACCATGGCGGTCTTTACCCTGTTCAGCGGTCTTCACCATGGCGGTCTTTGCCCTGTTCAGCGGTGCTTGCCTTTGCGGTCTCTGACCTGTGAAGCGGTGTGTGGCATTACGGTCCCTCAGTGCCCAGCGGGGCTGTGGCTGCCGGGGCCCTCCAGTCACTGATGCTAGCGGTGGAATCCAGACCAGTGACGATACTGGTGTCCTCCAGGGCACTGACTCTGGCGGTGGTCTCCGGACCAGTGACAATACTGGTTCCCTCCAGGGCACTGACTCTGGCGGTGGTCTCCTGACCAGTGATGATACTGGTGCCCTCCAGGGCACTGACTCTGGCGGTGGTCGACACTGGTGCCCTCCAGGGCACTGACTCTGGCGGTGGTCTCCTGACCAGTGACGATACTGGTGCCCTCCAGGGCACTGACTCTGGCGGTGGTCTCCGGACCAGTGACGATACTGGTCTCCGGACCAGTGACGATACTGGTGCCCTCCAGGGCGCTGACTCTGGCGGTGGTCTCCTGACCAGTGACGATACGGGTAATCCAGGGCACTGACTCTGGCGGTGGTCTCCGGACCAGTGACGATACTGCTGCCCTCCAGGGCTCTGACGCTGGCGGTGTTCTCAGGACCAGTGACGATACTGCTGGCGGTGGCGTCCTGAACAGCGGGGAGGATGGCGGCCTTCTCCACCGTGCTGCTCTTCTCAGACTTTGGAGACTTCTTCTGCCCCTTCACCACCTTGGGAGGCGTCACAGCTGACTCGGCATTCCCCCCGGGACCCTTGTGAGCTGTTTTGCCGGCAGGAGTCTTCACCCTCTCCTGTCGGCCACTTTCCAACTTAAGATGCTTTACAGGGGGTGGACTGGCAGTGCTTTGGCTCCGTGTCACACTGGCTGCCCTGGTGGCCGGTGCACTCCACACACCTTTAACACGCACCACTGGTACCAGACTTTTTTTTGGCTGGGGTGCTACTACGGGACCTATGAATTGGAGGGGTGGAGGTGGTCGGAAAGAGGTCAACGTTGCAGAGGAAGAGTTTCTGACGAACACTGGGATGGGTAGCTGGAGGGGGTCTGGGAGTGGATGAAGAGGAGGTGGTTGTAGGAGGTGTAACTTTAGGTGATTTGTGTGCAGGTTCAGGTACTGGAGGCTGTCGTGAGGTGGATGGATGTTGGGTGTGTGGGTGCCTGCGTTTGTGTACTTTGGGAGGGGGCGTCACAGACACACTGGGAGTGGACACAGGGGACGTGTAAATGGTAGTGGGGGTGGGGGTGGTGAGTGCAGGTGAGCGGGGTGTGGTGCTGGGTGTTCTGGTGCGAGTCCTAGTGCCTGTAGATGTAGTGCATGCAGGTGAGAGTGTAGACGACACTGGGAGGGAGGAGGGAGACGACGACGAGGGGGACACAGTGGAGGCAGTGGATGTTGCTGTGTCTGTATGTGGGTGATGCTTGAGTGAGTGCCTGTGGGTTGTGTGGTGCTTATGATTGCCTGAGCTACTTTTGTGTGTTGAGGTGTGTGCATGCTTGTCTGATAGTGTGCTTTGGATAGGCTGGGGTACAGGGGACTGGGTCTGGGTGGAGGAAGTTGGAGGGGGTAGGCTAAAGACAGGGACAATGGCTGCCATCAGTGCTGAGGCCAGATATTGCAGGGTTCGATGAAGGGCAGCCTGACCAGAATGAATGCCCTCCAGGAATGCATTACCGTGTTGCAACTCCCTTTCTACACCCTGGATGGCATTCACAATGGTAGACTGCCCAACAGTGAGTGACCTGAGGAGGTCAATGGCCTCCTCACTGAGGGCAGCAGGGGTGACTGGGGCAGGGGCTGAGGTGCCTGGGGCGAAGGTGATGCCCACCCTTCTGGGTGAGCGGGCACGGAGCGAAGGCTGAGGGGCTGCTGGGAGGGCGGTGCTGGTAGGGGGGTGGGGTGGCTGTACCTGTAGAAGTGGGGGGCACAGATGGTGCCGCCACCACAAGGGAGCTCCCATCGGCGGACGAGTCCATGTCGCTGTTTGGTGATCCGGTGACTGACGTGAAGCTCCCCTCGCCCTCCGTCCCACTGGTGTATTCAGAGTCTGTGGTGTGGCCCTCCATGA
Source organism: Pleurodeles waltl (assembly GCF_031143425.1). Taxonomy (NCBI): domain Eukaryota; kingdom Metazoa; phylum Chordata; class Amphibia; order Caudata; family Salamandridae; genus Pleurodeles; species Pleurodeles waltl. The sequence goes on from NC_090439.1 coordinate 403,056,381, forward strand.
CCATGTGGGATGCAGCTCCCTCGTGCTCCGGTGCCACTGTACCTCTGCCTGATGACGCTGATGCACAAAAGAACAGGGAGAGCACAAAATGGGGGTGGGACGACAGAAGAAAGACAGGTTGAGTGCATGGCTTACCGCTACCGTTGGCGGACAATACAGACACAGCAGCCACCTGCACTACGCCATGCTCTTGGCCTCTACAGATGCAATTCCTGGGATCTGGCCTACATGGCTATGGTGGACATCTGCATCTGCACACATAGATGACACAGGGGCATGTATACCTGTACTTGGCACTCTACAGAGGTGGGGTGGAGTGCCACATGGCCTGCATTCCGTAGGGGCCTAGCCTACGTAACTCGCCCTGGCCTAGGGAAACCCACAGCCCTCCTCCCCCAACCAGACCCCTCCACTGTGCGCAAAGTCCGCAGAATGAGAGTGTACTCACCCCCTTGTGTCTGCTGTGATGCCCTCAAGCGCCCATCCAACTCAGGGTAGGCCACCGCCAGGATCCGGAACATCAGGTGGGTCATGGTGCGACGGGCACCCCTCCCACGTTGGGAGGCCATCCCCAGCTGAGCCTCCGCTGTCTTCTTGCTCCAGCGGCGAATGTCCTCCCATCTTTTACGGCAGAGGGTGCCCCGTCTCTGGTGGACCCCGAGGGTCCGGACGTCCTTGGCGATGGCACGCCAAATGTACTTCTTCTGGTGGGCGCTGACCTACATGACATGTACAGGGGAAGAAGAGAAGTCATTACCAACTGCACCGTCGAAGTGAGTGGCCCCCATCCCTACCCTTGCCATTTGGCACATGCATTCACAGTCCTTCATGGTCGCTGAACTCTGCCCCCTTGCTACTGACATCCAGCCCTCTCCACCCAGCATAGCCCATACAACGTTCTCCCTGTGTACTTACCTGTTGCTCTGAAGGACCGTAGAGTAGCGTGTACTGGGGGAGGACCCCGTCGACTAGCTTCTCCAACTCCTGAGCAGTGAAGGCAGGGGCCCTTTTCCCAGACGCAGCAGGCATTGTCTCTTCCAGACCGAGGTCACAGCAGCACTTGCAGTGTAGGTCCTCTCCTGTCAAAGATCAGGTATCGAGTGATTGAACAGATAGAAAATGGCGGTCACGTCCGCAGCGGTGACGTCCACGGCGGTCCGTATCATCACCGCCGGCGCACTTCATCATTGGCTCCTGGGACCCATAGGGTCCAATGTTAACCAATGCAGCATTGCGCCACGGTCTACGACCGCCTACCGCGACGGTGTACAACGCCAGCACAGATACCTCACATCCCATTGTCCCACTTTAGAGGTCAGGCAGCCGCCATTTCAGGGGCCCACATGGCTTTATTTAGTACTGCGTCACACATACCTAGCCCTACACTCAACACACATACAGGAAGAGTTTTGTATTTGGTGTCGTGTTCTGTGTAGATGTGGGTACATAACTGGGAATTTGTTGACTCTGTGGTTGCTGTTGTCCTTCTTAGGCACCGTCAGCTGGGACATTTGAGGAGATGGCGGAATCCTCCGGTGTACCGACCACTGGTGGACCTGTTAACAATGGAGGAGCGACATTTGATCATCACCTACAGGTTTGACCGTGCCACAATCCAGGAACTGTGTACCCAGTTGGAGCCAGACCTGATCTCAGCAATCCGCCATCCCACAGGAATACCCCCTGATGTGCAGGTGCTATCAGTGCTTCATTTCCTTGCAAGTGGATCATTTCAAACAACTGTGGCCATGGCATCAGGGATGTCCCAGCCTATGTTTTCCAATGTGTTGTCCAGAGTGTTGTCTGCCCTGCTAAAACACATAAGGAGCTACATTATTTTCCCTCAGGTGGAGGATTTGGCTACTGTTAAAGGTGACTTCTATGCCCTGGGACATATCTCCAACATCATAGGTGCTATTGATGGCACACATGTAGCTCTGGTCCCCACACGCAGGAGTGAACAGGAACCGGAAGAGTTATCATTCCATGAATGTACAGATGGTATGTTTGGCAGACCAGTACATCTCCCAGGTAAATGCTATGTTCCCTGGCTCAGTGCATGACGCCTACATCCTGCGGGATAGCAACATCCTGTATGTGATGGGTCAACTCCAGAGGCACCGGGTGTGGCTATTAGGGGACTCTGGTTACCCCAACCTGTCCTGGCTATTGACCCCAGTGAGGAATCCCAGGACCAGGGCAGAGGAACTCTACAATGAGCCCCATGGGCGGACTAGGAGGGTGATCGAACGCACCTTCGGCCTCCTGAAGGCCAGGATCAGGTGCCTCCATATGACAGGTGGTTCCCTATTCTACTCACCAAGGAAGGTGTGCCAGATCATCATCGCCTGCTCGATGCTTCACAATCTTGCTTTGCGACGCCAGGTGCCTTTTCTGCAGGAGGATGGTCCAGATGACGGTGTTGTGGCAGCTGTGGAGCCTGTGGACAGTGATGAGGAGTAAGCTGAGGAAGAAGACATAGACAACAGGGAGTCAGACATACAGCAATATTTCCAGTGACACACAGGTGAGAAATGTATTTTTACTATCACATTCACTTTCACACTTCTACCTCTATCCTGTCTGTCAATTAGTAGCAGTATTTGGTAACTGAGTTGTACATTTCCAATACGGTTTCACAGGTGTGGTTACCAACGTGTGTCATCTGTTTGCATCCTTCATGGACTTGTGATGTGTGACATAGGTATGTTGGCATTACATTTGAAAACGCATTTTGTCACTGTCATTGCTAATACACATTTTCAAAATCACAGACTGACTCCAGATTGTTTTGTGGTTCAAGGGTGTTTATTGAAGTGCTACTTATTGGAGGGGGTGGCAAAATGGTGATGGGTGATGGTGGAGGAATGTCCATGGCAGAGTCCAGTCTATTAGTCTCAGAGGTGCACTGCCCATATGGGCATAGGAAGTGGAGCTGGGGCAGTTCCAATCTGGACAGGGTAACAAAGTGAGACAGTGGGAGGACAATCAGGGTGGTCTAATTTCCTGGCGGGGGTCTTGCCATCTTGCTCTGTCCTGTTCCTGGATCTCAGGGACCGCTAGCGGGTGGTTCTCCATCTGCAGGGGGTGGGTCGCTGGTGTGGTGGTCCTGTGGCGGGGCGTCCTGTCCACTGGCACCGGCGGAGGTGGTGGGCAGTTCATCGTCCATGCTAGTGTCAGGGGCCCCTTGGAGTGCCACGGTGTCCCTCATGGTCTTTTGTATGTCCTTCAGCACCCCTACGATGGTGTCCAGGGCGGAGCTGATGGTTCTGAGCTCCTCCCTGAACCCCAAATACTGTTCGTACTGCAGGCGCTGGGTCTCCTGAAACTTGGCCAGGACCGTAGCTATCGTCTCCTGGGAGTGGTGGTATGCTCCCATGATGGAGGAGAGGGCCTCGTGGAGGGTGGGTTCCCTTGGCCTGTCCACCCACTGTCACACAGCAGCCGTCCCAGTTCCTGTGCCTCCGTCCCCTGGACCGTGTGCCCACTACCACTGCCCCCAGGTCCTTGTTGTTGTTTGGGTGGTGGGTTACCCTGGGTTCCCTGTAGTGGTGGACACACCGTTGATTGACATGTCCTGGGGACGGAGGTATGGGCCCGCTGGGTGGGTGCTGTGCTGGTGTTACCATAGGGTGGAAGGTCAGTGTTGGGCTGGGCCTGTGCAAGGGGAACCGACTGTCCCAAGGCCCACGATGGTCCGGGCTGGTCATCTGGATCCAGTTGACCAGAGCTGCTGTCGTCACTGTGGGCCTCTTCTGTGGGTGGAGTGGAGATGTCTGGACCCTCCTGTGTGGTGACGTTATGTAGTGGTCCTGCAGGGGTATAAGAGCATGATTATTGCATGTGTGTGTGTCATGGTGTGCAATGGGTGGGTGTGCGTGTACCCCAGTGCAAGCATTCCTGTGTGGGGGCTTGTATGTTGATGGTTGGGGGGTTGTTATGGGTATGTGCAGAGAGCATGCTTTAGTGCTGGGTGTCCATGCTTAGTTGTGTCATGCAGGGCTTGGTGTTGGGATGGGTGGTTTGTGTTATGAGTACATTAGTGAGGAGTTGGAGTGATAGGGGAGGGGGTGAGGGTGGGGGTGTGTGATAGCATGCAGGTAGGGTGGGGGATATGATAGTTAAGATTTGACTTACCAGTGTCCATTCCTCCACCGACTCCTCCGAGGCCCTCTGGATGCATGATGGTCAAACCTGCTCCTCCGATGTTGTTAGTTGTGGGGGAGGAGGTGGGGGTCTGCCGCCAGTCCGCTGAATCGCGATGTTGTGCCTGGAGACCACTGAACCCACCTTCCCCCGTAAGTCGTTCCACCTCTTCCGGATGTCCTCCCGATTTCTTGGATGCTGTCCCACAGCGTTGACCCTGTCGACGATTCTTCGCCATAGCTCCATCTTCCTGGCTATGGAGGTGTGCTGCACCTGTGCTCCAAATAGCTGTGGCTCTACCCATAGGATTTCCTCCACCATGACCCTGAGCTCCTCCTCGGAAAACCTGGGGTGTCTTTGGCGTGACATGAGGTGGTGTAGGTGATGTGTGGGGTGGTGTATGTGTTGATGAGTGTGGTGATGTGTGGTGGTGTGGGGTGTATGGAGCGTGGATGTTGTATGGGTGATGGTGTTGTGTGCCTCTGTGTGGTGGGGTTGTCTATTGCTGTAGTCTCTCTCTGGCCTTCTTTCAGATTTTTTGGTCGTAGGGGTTTGTTGGTGATGTGGGTGTGTGTTTTATATTGTGTTGGGTGTGTGGGAGTGTTGTTTGTATGTGTATCGGGTGTGTGTATTTCGAATTGTCCAATGTGGCTGTGTTTTGGAGATGTGTGTGTATTTTGAGCGCGGCGGTGTGTACCACCAATGGAATACCGCAGTTGAAAGACCGCCGCGTGGATTCGTGGGTCGTGATAGCATGGGCGTGTTTCTGTTGGCGTGACAGAGGAGGAATTGTTTTCGCCAGTTTATCACTGACCTTTGGTGTGGCGGAGTTGTGTGGGTGTCTGAATTTCGGTGGATTCCGTGCTGTGAGTCATAATAGCTGTGGCAGAATTCCGCGGCCGCGGCTGTGTATTGGCGGTCTTCTGCACGGTGGTAAGCGGCTTTTACCGCCAATGTTGTAATGACCCCCATAGTCTCATCCAAAAAGTACATCTGTTTTACATAATTTGATCAAGGGTACAAACAAACCTTCTACTTCGAGAGAGGGCATGCTTGTCTCATAACAGCTAACCCCAGCAATAAGAAGACTGACAACGTCAGCAACAGAAGAATCAGAACCTACTTCTGCATTGGCTAATTTTCAAGTGGCTGGTCCTAGGTCCAGTGGAGAGGCAAAGGCAAAAGAAGTCAAGCAAGTGGTAGCACCAATGACCATTCAGAGGATGATCCAGTATCTGGTTTGTCCTGTAGTCTGTGTGTCTGCTGAGCATCTATTCTGTACAGCTGATGTAGTTGTCACTGTGAGAAGGACCAGTCTCCTACCTCACAATGTCCTTAACTGCTTATTCCAGTCTTAGCATAAAACGTTTTAATTATGTATTTATTACACATCACTGAGAGATTGCTTGGGACTGTACAGGCTACTTAAAAAGAAAGACACAGAAATGTTAACTCACTGATTTATATTACTAATACTACTACTACCACATCACCACTATCTTAGTGAAAGGAGGACAGCAGGACTTCTAAAATAATCAGCTCAAGTGAGTGCCTACAGCAACGAGCAGATCTAGGTAGCACTCAGCACCTGGCTTGTTCTAATTGGATCACATTTAATTTGTAACACATACTTGAACTTAGTATTGCAGGACACAAAAATATTAGTAATAATTACTAGTACTCATCAAGCCCTACAACTTGAATGCCAAGCAGGTCAAACAGGTCCTTCTCCTTGTCGAGGACATCGGTCCAGTGGTGCATCTGCTGGGTGCACTGAAAACGAGTACACCTGCAAAAGCAACGGCGTACCATCCCCCATAGCAGCTGACGCTCCCATAAGGCGTATCCACTCCCAGGCCTCCCACCTCATGCCAGCATGGAGGGGAGATGGCCGAGACAAAAAAAACCAATGGGGCTAGCTCCTCCTTGCTGAACATGGTGTAAGGCTGTGGTTAGCTGCACTCCCTGCACTGGTGCTGCCTAACTCATGCTCTGAAGGAGTAGATTAGAAGTATTTAGTAGGTTGAGGGAGAACAAAAAATGGACAAAAAGTACCATAAAATAAAAAAGAGGCAAAACATAAAATACACAAACACAAATGTAAACACTAATGAAAGAAACCCAAAACAGGGAAGGATAAGTAGTATAAAATCAGGATTTCAGAGATACAGATTAAATTGCAGGGTAGGCCTAGCACCATGCACAGAATAGGATAAACAAGGTGGCTGCACACACGGTCGACCATGTGATGCCATTTTCACTTACTTTGTAATGCAGATCGTGTTACTTGCACCAATCAGCTCAACCGGGCGGCCGAACACAACTCTGCTCACTTGTGGAGGTAGGCAGAGTTCTCAGGATGTTTTGGCCACTCCATGAAATTCTGTATCGCAGAACTATGTGTGCTCAACCCAGGCCAATTTACAGAGAGTTTCAATTTTCTTTTACCAATCATAAATTTTAGAACTGTGTGGATGAAAGAACATTTAGATGAATAATAATTTTGGTTTCTTGGGCTGAAGGGCTGTGTGTAATGCACTGAATTGAATGATGCCTTTCAGTTCCTTACACAAAAGAATTTATGATGTACTTCTCATTGAAATGATGAATATTGTTGTTGTGTGGTGTTTGTCTTTGTCACACCATTCCCCTACTCCCCGTTCCCATCCATTCATCAAATCCCTAAATCTCTTTCCCCAGGCTGTGTGATTTATTGAGGTTTGACTTAATTTACACCATAAATGGATCGCACACTTGGTGGGGCAGATGTGGTAAAAGCAGCACCAACTCACTGCAGCATCTCCGTACCTGAACAATACAATAGCCCACACCAGCCCCACTTAACCAATCGGGCATGAAAAAGATAAGATAATAATCATAGTGCACACCATTCTAAGAGTTTCCTGGTCATATTGGTCTGGTCTCTGTCTTTGATAATAAACCCACACACTCTGTTTTTTTCTCTTTTATTTTAGTTGCCTGTGATGACTAAATAATGGGGGTCATTCTGACCCTGGCGGCCGGTGACCGCCAGGGTCACCGACCACGGGAGCACCGCCAACAGGCTGGCGGTGCTCCCAAGGGCATTCTGACCGCGGCGGTTCAGCCGCGGTCAGAAAGGGTAAACCGGCGGTCTCCCGCCGGTTTACCGCTGCCCCATTGAATCCTCGCGCTCCGCCGCCATGGGGATTCAGACACCCCCTACCGCCATCCTGTTCATGGCGGGAAACCCGCCATGAACAGGATGGCGGTAGGGGGTGCCGAGGGGCCCCCGTAAGAAGGCCCCACAAAGTATTTCAGTGTCTGCGTTGCAGACACTGAAATACGCGACGGGTGCAACTGCACCCGTCGCACCCCTGCAACTACGCCGGCTCAATTCTGAGCCGGCGTCCACGTTGCAGGGGCATTTCCGCTGGGCCGGCGGGCGCTCTTTTGGAGAGCGCCTGCCGGCCCAGCGGAAATGTTTGAATGGGCGCCGCGGTCTTTTGACCGCGGTGTGGTCATTTGTCGGCAGTACCTTGGCGGACGGCCTCAGCCGTCCGCCAAGGTCAGAATCAGGGCCAATATGTCTAATGAATCTGACAGTTGGAGTTCCGCTCATTGGAAAAGATGGGAGTGGGACATTGCTTTAAAATTGTGATGTCTTCCCTGGTAGCACAAGAAGGGAATACTAATACCAACACCATAAATAACAAGGCCCTTTTTGGAAGCCCTGCAATGAGGTTTGGGAAGATTTTAGAGAGGTACACATCCTGGTAAGATACAGCTAGATGAACTTGTTAAGTATTTGTTACGTTGTTCTTTGGAGGGAGAGATAAATTATTTTTTTGTCTATTTGGGGAAATACTAGTTACAGGCAGTAGAACTAGAGAGGTTACTACACTAAGGGGGTTATTCTAACTTTGGAGGAGTGTTAATCCGTCCCAAAAGTGACGGTAAAGTGACGGATATACCACCAGCCGTATTACGAGTTCCATAGGATATAATGGACTCGTAATAAGGCTGGTGGTAAATCCGTCACTTTTCCGTCACTTTTGGGACGGATTAACACCTCCTCCAAAGTTAGAATAATCCCCTAAGTATTGCATATACTGCTGTATAATGTAGTGGTGGCTGAGTGCTGCAAAATCGCATCAAGTGAAACAGAATTAAATTAAACAGTTTTGTGTTCACAGACAGTGCAGCTCTGGCAGCGGGGTATAACTGTACTGCAGGAAAAGTTAAGTAACCTACTGAAGAATAATGCATGTTAAGGGACTTAAAGTAGGGAAGGTTTAGGGGGTACAACAGTACTTTCAACAATGCTATAATAAATTATATTACGCCAACTAGCAATAGAAAGACAGATATTGAATGATGACAGAGAAAAAAAGTACAACCAGTCTCTTTTCAGAACCCTCCCTCCCTCTCCACCCACAACAAGTTTCCTTCCATCAATCAATGTGAAGAAGAACGTCAAAGCCACTTTGATTAATGGGAGGGAAAATATTGGAACTTTCATTCCATAATGGAAGATATATAACTTCAACTGGGCAGATAAATGTGCCACAGAAATCCCATTCTGAGATTGTATTTACTTTTTTGTTTACTTTTTTAGGTAGTTGGTGACAGAAAGAGAGAATAACATAGCAAGCACTAATAGGTAACTGAGTGGGCAATAGGAAAAACACTGTGGGCCATATTTATACTTTTTGACGCAAAACTGCGCTAACGCAGTTTTGCGCCAGAAAATTTTGCGCCGTCTAACGCCATTTGGATGCGCCGTGCGGGCGTCAAATTTATACTTTGACGTACGGCGGCGCAACCAACAGGTGGGCGTCAGGATATTGTGACGCACACAGCGGCGTCAAGTCGTAAGGAAAAACCACGTAAAGGCGACGCACATCACCGTGGGCCGATTTACGACAGCGCAATCGTGAAAGCGCTGGTTTTTCTCACGCAATTGCGTCAAATTCTAGCGCGAAAACTGCAGTGTTACCAGAGAGCCAACATGGATCCCAGTGGACACAACAGAGCCCAGGATGATGACAGCAGACCAGGAACCAGCCAAGAGGTCCCACAAACAAACCAGGATAACCAAAAAAAGAAAAGAAAGTGTCGCTTCAGTGAAGAGGAGCAGGAAATCCTGGTGAGAGAGGTGACGGAACACCAGCACCAACTTTTCATTACATCCAAATTGCCACTCAGTAGGAGAGAGGCCATATGGAAGCAAATAGTGGACAAGATCAACAGTGTGGCTGAAGAACGCCGCACAGTCACTGAGTGTAAGAAACGCTGGCATGACTGTAAACGCAGGACCAAAGAGAAAATGGCCAGGAACAGGAAGGCAGCAATGCAGACTGGAGGTGGGAGTCCAGCACAACAGGAGGCCCTGGACCACATGGAGGAGATGGTTGCAGCCGCCATCCCCGAGGAGATCGTCACAGGGATTCAAGGGCAGGACAGTGCAGACTACCAAGACACAATGCACATGCAGGGTAAGTCGCATGGGGAATTATAATGCACTAATGTTAACTGCAACCAGGGGGGGAATACCTACTACACAATGCATGTAAGTCAGCATATACATAGAGTGGCATGGGTAAAGGAGCACAGTAGGGGGGCATGCCTAGCACACACTGAAGCTGGGGCACCACCAAACACAGCAACAAGTACAGCCCCATGGGGACATCCTGTAAGTACAACAATAGAGCCAAGGGAAAGCAGCGACAGGTAGGAAGGCCACTACAGCAAACTCACATCCAGGCACTTGTTTTGTAAAATCTATCCTACAGCAACTAGGTCCCTATCAGTAACCCAGTAGGCAAAGCAACAACTGCAATGTAACTGCCACAACACCTTACAATAACGCCTCTCATCTCTGTGCAGCTACAGTACCAAATGGCAGCAACCTCCCCATGGAATATACATACACAAATTAGGGGGTGACATTGACATCCGCAACAAGTCAGTGTAAAAATACAAACGCACCAGTACACTCAAATGCCCAATGTCCATACCTGACACATACATAAGCCAAAGTAAACAGCAATAGGACCCACACAGCACCAACCACACACACATGCTGCATACGTCAGGGTCCCTCACATGCCTGGATAACAAGGCTTCATCACTAATGTCATACTGCTCAGACAACACCTGAGGAGGAGACATAGGCAACTGGTCACTCAAACACACCTGCAAAGTCTGACAAACAAATCGGACCTTCATACGATAAACAGGCTTATACAATCAAACACACATGACCCACCTTCATCTTCAAACATCAACAATGTTTACATCCACACCACATCCAAACATGAACATGCATAGGAAATGGCACGGAACATGTACACTGCATGCAATGTGAATCAAAAGTGAATGGGGCAGGTCCTGAGAGGCAAGTGTGTTGGCAGGGCACTCACAACACCCACAGTCAGTCAATGTGTATTCTGGCAAGTGTAATGTATACTTTGCGCATTAGCCTCAGGCTGTAGGCCTTTCTGCACCTTACCCTGAATGTACTCTTACGCATATGCTCACATCTAAGAGCCTCTGAGCACTTTGCACTACATGCTTCTCATTGGCCTTCCTATCAGGAAATATACCAAATAGCCAGTCCTAGGGTGTTGTTAATAAGTCCAATCACACTGTTTTGCCTACATCTGCACTGGAGTGTGCCAGAACAGATACACTCTGTGCCCCAGTCAAGGATACAGTCTGGTACTTTGCGGATAGATGGGGTAGGGGTTCTGATTTGGCATTCCTGCGTAGGGAAACTATCTCATCACCATGACTTATGACTTATAAAATCACTTCCTTGTCCCAAGACACACAAGAGGGAGTCTCCAAACAGAGAAACACCAGACGCTGCCTGCCTTGCTGCAGATGCAAAACCAGATCACAGGCCATTGCTCAGATATGACGGATGAAGTCTCCCCAGTGATTCAGACAGGCAGGCTAGAAGCTTAACATGCTGTGCTATAAATAGAACAAGCAGAGGGAGAGTACAAACTGTTAGGCACCATGATAGCTTTCGACCAATGTCTTACTCTCCTGCTGACTATTTCAAGTCTACCATGTTGAAGTATTTGGGTTATTGTGGCTCACACCTAAATATAGACAAGTCAGTTGTTCAAAGAGATCATCATATGAAACAAATACTGTCTTTGACTTTTGTGTATGAGTTCATACTGGAAAAGAGTGAAGATGTTGGGATCTGAGTGACCACAACTTCCCTGAAAAGTTCCAAAGATGTCATGCGCTCGGATGTATAATCATTCCTTTGCTGTGGGAGACATGAGCCAATGCTAGTTAGCTAGAGCAAAATGAAAGAATCAGGGTGACAGAGTCAATTAAAAGTGGGTCAGACTCAGTCCATCACACCATTAGCTATCCTGCTGCCTCGTAAGCAAGTCAGCTCAGGTCGGATAATGAGAACACACCCTCGAAAATGTCTCTACATAAGAATAGTTAATCACGGAGGGACTAGTAGGACACAAAGATGCCTATTCACAAAATGTTACAAAGCAACACCTAGCGGCAATTAGGCAGACAAGTCTGGTAGCTCCACATCACACATGTGACACACAGGTGGGCCATAGGCCTACAACAATGCCCATATGAAGGACAGCAGATACCCAGAAAAAAACAGAGACCAAAGATAAGGCATCCAAACGCCTGTAACTGTTTGCAAACTTGTTACAACACAGACACACTAATTGTACCCTGTTTCATTGCAGAGGAACATGGATCTCCTGCCGATATGCCTGACCCTGATTTCCCTGATGACATCGATGACGACCCCATCAACCTCTCCCCACAAACCCTCAACATGGTCTTTGGAAGCCTCCAAACCCCACCTTCAGTCCCAAGGAGGAGCCCAGAAGAAGCAGCCACCCCAGTAGACCCACCTGCCACCCCAAATGTAATACCTGCCAGCTCCAACACAGCTGAGGACTCCAACGACACTGGAACCAGCTTTGAAAGAACCGTCGTTGGGGTCCAGCGGGAGCTGGCCAAGGAGGTGCGGGTGGGGATGCAAACTATGGCAGCCAGCCTTGAGGGGGTGCGTTCGTGCATGATCCCTCCTGCTGATCAGACAGCTGTGATGCAAGCACTAACATCGCACATGCAGGAACTTGTAGAAACACAAAAGCAAATCGCCACAGCTGTCATCCAGTTGACGGAACAACTAAGAATGCAAGCCAGTCAACGGGTGCACGAATGCAACATCGAACCCCTCAGGGCTGACCTGGCTGCCTACCATCGGGATGTGGCTGCCATTCTGAGAAACCAGCAGGCCCTCCTTGCTGCAGTATTGCCCTTCCTAAGTCCACAGGGACTAGCCCCCGGGATGTCTGCCTCCATGTCTTCTAACACTGAGGTGTGTGTTGCCCCTTCACAACCAACAACAACAAGGACAGAGGAGGCAACACACACATCAGAAGAAGAAGACGTGGAACAGATAACCTTCACACGGAGGAGTACCCGGAAGCCCTAGTCCCTGCACCATGGCCTACTCTGACCAAGGTCCTGCGTTTAGTCAAAGCCCAGTTTCTGAACACCTACACTCAATGACTGTTTGGCAATCCACTGTTTGACTTGTCCACATTGCCAGTGAATGTCTCTCTCCTACAATTTGGTAATCCTGTCCCTCTGCACTGACACCTTCTATAGGCTCACCAAGAAATGATGCCCCAGAACGGACTCAGCAAAAATGTTGAATGGACAATTTGCACTACAACACCTGTAAAAAAATCGCACTTGCTCACCTATTGTGTCTCTGTGTCATTTCACACTTCAACTGTGCAGTACCTAACTCCAAAGTGGCTGTGTGGCAACCCTGTTGAATCTCTATACTACTGTCCTGATGTCATATATTCAGATCCATCTGTGCATTGGCCAGGATTGCATCATAGCCCTACCATACTGAGGGAAATAACTGAGGAAGGAACTAAGCACACACAATCATGCTGTGTTGGTCAGAATGATGCACCATCTATCGCTATTCCAGAGAGCAAATGGTGGCTGGGAAATGTAGGCTCCATGCAAGACTTAAATAAGAATGGATGCCGCTTAATGTAATGAATCGTGTACAAATCACACTGCATTAACTTCCCTTACAGAGTAGGCTTCCATGAAGGAAATTCATGCTGCTTCAGTACACACATGATGTAGCTCAGCAATGAAAGCAGCAATACATGAGTGTGAACAACTCCTCATCTACAAAGATCTCCCTGAGCTTCACACTGCTGTCCGACCTAACAATTAACCCACATTGACATGTAATGAAGCACTCTTTGTGAAGTTGGACACATATCATAACAAAAGCTTGGTGTACAATGCACACTACCAATGGGGAGTCTCCCAATTTGAGGATACTTAACAAGTGAGCACACGGGTAGATGGGATGTTAAACATCCATTCCCAGGGGATGCTGAGCATAGGACACAAATGTCACACTAAATCATTCTGCAACATGGATGTCAAGGCCATGATAAAGTAGCACCTAACGCATCAAGTAAAGGGTTAACAAAATATTTATTTATATCTAGTACTACAAGAGGCAACTAAGGGAAAGGTACACCTACACTAATCTAACCTGACAACTAATAACCCACAACTGTCCCTAGCTAACCTAAGCTAAACTTACTCTACACATGTAACGAAACGATCTAAACATCAACCCCCCACCCACCATTATGAGACAGGACACATGCAGGACAAAACATACTAACCTACACACATACTACACTATCCTAAACAAGCAGATATATATATATATTTTTTTTTATTTTTATTTTTTTTTATTTTTATTTTTTTATTAAACATGAATCCCAACATTGCCCCCCACCCACCCACCCACACACAAATATTTGAGAAAAATAACAAGGACCCCCCACCCTCTTCCCTAACACTAACTAAGCTACATACCTATCCTAATCCTAATACTAATCCCCAAAGCCCAACTAACAGGATAAAAAAAGGAAAGAGGTGAGAGGGGAGGGATAAAAGTTTAAGAGGGCAAACGAACTAGAGGTTTGCCCTCCTTAGTGTGCGCCTGATTTCGCCGACCCGGGTCTTTACATAGTTCATGTCATCAGTCAGGTTGTCCACCTTCCTCAAAAGTTTGTCCACTTTCCGGGACAATGCCTGGAAGGCTGCAGGGTCCACGGGAAGGTCTGTGGGGAGGGTTTGTGTGCCAGCAGAGGTCGAGCTAGTGGCAGCTGTTGGTGGGACATGTGACTGTCCTGCTGCCAGCACACGGCTGGGTCCAGGTCGTGCTGCATGCGGCGGGTCCATGGCAGCCGAAGTAGATGGGACCACTGGGCCAGACCTGGTGGCTGTGTCGGTGGCTGTAGGTGGCACACTTGTTGGAGGCTGTGGTGTGGCCCACCACGCCCCGGAGGCCCTTTCGGAGTGATACCTGCGGCCCATCCGCCGATACCCAGACTGCACCTGCAGGATGTGCCTGTAACGGATGGCACGCCGCTCAAAATGGATGCGATCGGCCGCCCTCATGTTAGCAGCTGTGAAGAGAAAAGGCAGATATTTACCTTTGGCTTTGCATTGGGTGGGATAGCACAATGGGTTATTTGTACATTACTAGAAATGTATAGGTTGCAGCAATTGTCACAACATAGTTCACAGAAGGGCTCAGAGGAAGTACATGTGAAGCATGCATACATAAGGGCATATCACACCTAGAATATCCAGGTCTCTACATGATGGATGACATCACCCTACACTACTCATCCTAATCATCCCTACGGTTTTGTACATCATGGCTGCACCTCTTCCGCATACTTACTTCACTACATATGTCACTATATGTGATAACTATCACACTCCTCACTCTAAGCCATCTGGAATTGGTTGTGTGCTAAGATTGAACCAATGGGCTATAACCCAATGTCTACACTAGGGACCAGATGTAGGAAGATGGGAAATGGGACGAACAATCTGCAATGCAGAATGGGGTATCTGACACCGTCTGTGAGTTGCTATGGGGTTGCTAAGAGCCACCTCATTTACATCAATGATGTGGGTTGCAAGTTGCTCCACCTTTGCAACTATGGGCACTCACGGGGATGGAGGCCTGCTGGGAACAGCAGACCTCCATGTCCGTGACCGCTTGGAAATAACGCAGAACATGTTCCCCAAGTGTAGGCCGTTTACCTCAACGGGAAATGAGCAGCACTTAGAAATAAATTACGACAATTTCAATATTGAATAATTTAAGGCACTTAGGCCCGTATTTATATTTGTTGTTGCGCCGCATTTGCGTCACTTGTTGACGCAAAAGCCGCGCAAACTTGCAAATTCCAATTGTAATTTGTAAGTTTGCGCCGTTTTGGCGTCAAAAAGCTGCGCAAATGTGGTGCAAAAAAATTATAAATACGGGCCGCAGTGGTCCCTTGGACCACTGCCTGTTTTGTACAGGATTATTTTGGTACACTCGGAAAGGTGATGGGTTACAATGGGGACCCCTTACAGCTAGCAAGTGGGTTACCATCCACTTCAAGTGGATGATAACTGCGACTCACTTAGCAACCACAAACTCCATTGCAAATGGACTTGCATACCACTGTCAGTTGCAAATAGGACTGGAAAAAGCCTTCATATTTAGGATTAGGAATAAAATCTCCCATATATTTTCATGATCACCTAACACATTTCGGAATAGGAAACAGATGTTTGCAACTCACACACAATAATTATGAGTTTATCAACTTGTACACAGTTTGGCACATCTGGCCCTAGGTTCTGACTCACGACACAAAAGGTGTCAAGTAAGTGTGAGATACTGGTTGCTACAGTCCAAGGTAGCCTGTTTCACATTAACATCCCAGTCGTTGAGGGTGGTGTGGGAAGAACAACCACCAATCCCATGTGAAATGCACACCCAGGAGTGTATTGAACGTTCACCAAGTATGTGCCTTCACACACAAGACCTATGAATGGCTAGCAACACGTTGGACTTAGGCAAACATTGTGACATCCATGGACCACACATGTCACAATGATATGACTTTTGCCAACATGACATACTATCAGTGAGGCATGTTTTACTACACACACAGAGGAGGTGGAACACCCATTCTCATGATTCAACAGAACACATAGGCCATTGCACTCAAGTCACACACACTCCTAGTTCAGCTTGTGTAAGTACATGCCCCCGGAAGATCCAACCTAAAGTGTGCACAGTCCATCCTCAACTAGGAAGATGCACTTTTCATCACAGCCATGTGCCTAAGCTATATGGGAGAATGTCAGTCTGATATGCAGACTCAGTTCATGTCAAGTCCCCGACCAAGTCTTACTTTGACCAGTGTATTCTAAGTAACTCATCCCATTCCCCATTGCGGCCCAACTGTAATGTCCTACAGCCCCTCAATCTCAGAGATGGCTAGGTGTTGCTTAACAGAAACATAAGTCCAATTTGATATCACACTAACACGACAATGGCAATGAACGGCCAGCGCATCACATCATGATTTCTCTTGAACACACAGTAGTCCATTTTGCGTCATTGGCAAATAAATATATCAAATAGCACTCAGGCAACACTCACTGTAGGTATCGGGGTCGTCGAAGTGTGCCACCTCTCCCACGGTGTAAGGCTCTGGTCCACCTGTAAAGCATGACAGGAAGAATGTACTCAGACTGGGTGGACTGACAAAATAATTCTGTTACAATGACACTGTGAGAATATGACATGGTAATGATACACTTTCACACATGCTCATACTGCATGGATGAGTTTGTATTCAACATTAACATTGGATGATTCTCCTGCTACAGTTACACACCCTACTACACACATGCAGTGGCCAGGACAGTCAGGTGTCGTCCAAGTTTACTCACAATAATTATGCCCCGACAATATTGTTATCCAAACATCTCAGCATGTGCATTCCAGAGAGACATCCAGACACTTGTTCCATGAGGACTGCATGACCACTCACAGTCAAACAGCCTATGTGGACATGTTCAACACACAGCAACCACACACACATGTGACATATCTGTGGAAAACATATCTGACTTCATGTGACGTGTATAAAACACACATGTATATCATCATCATGGGATTCAAATCAGATTTCGAGCGATGGGGTCTACATATGTAGGTATGTTGTTTCGACATGACTTACTCATTGCCCATTATGACATGTAGAGTACAAATAGAGCCATTAACGTGTTGCTTGTCTGACACAAATGCTAGACTACATTACATACAGCTACAGCCATCTGGTATGTGTAGAACAACTGAGCCATCTGACTGCTAGCATAGGTCTTCATACACATTGTGCAACACGTACACATTAGGGCACATATGTAAACATTAGTAAGGCAGCATTTGCATCATTGCATCACGCAGAGATGGGCCACACCTGCCAAATACAGATATATGTATTAAGTTTCTGCTGTTTGAGGGAGAAAAAGTGTAGCCAATTTGGGGATATCAATATATATTGACAAGGGCCTAGGTTTCCCTAGCATTACACATAGTCAGCTCCTTATCTAGCAGATTGGGTAACATTCATCACATGTTCACACACAGATTACTATCATGTCCATGTAATTGATTGCTACTCACCAACATGGCCACCAATCCTGACTCCCAGGTGGTCCAGCAGGTCCTGTTCCCTCGTGATCAGATCGGCCCAGCGGTGTTTCAACTGATGGACATTCCGCATGCTCCCATGGACCCGGACCATGTGATGGCGCACCTTCTCCCAGCGAATTTTCCGGGCCTCCGTGTGATACCCCTGTATCACACGGCCCCCAGCCTCCAGCATCAGCGGGAGGAAATGGCACACTAGCCAGATAAATCCCCCCAATTCATCTTCGCCCATCCTGGACAGGCGAGGCCTCCCTGACATTATGACTGATGACTAACAGAAAAAATAAAGTAGGAAATGGGGAAAGGTAGAGGTGTGAAGTTAAGAAAAGGAGAAAATAGCCCAACTAACCCCAATAACTACCCTACCCACAACAGACTCCCACAGACAATACAAACAAATACAGGAATGGACAAAACTAGACTTAACAGACTGAGACAATGATACACAACAATATTAGACTGAACAAAGTACAAAAGACAAGCTACACAGGACAACAAAGCAGTAATTCACAGGACAACACTCTTCACTGAACCACAGTCTAGAAAAATCTGAGACTGCAAAGTGAAAGTGAAAGTCAACTTCCAATACAGATTTGGCAAACAGGATATCCTATTACATCACTTCCTGCATAAAATGGCCGCCGTTTTTTAATCCCGGTTTGCGTCGTATTTTCACGCATACATAATTTCGCGTCATTTTTTATGACGCATAATATTGCACATGCTGCTGAGTGTAAAAATATGATATGAATATTAAGATTCATTTACTGTACGAGATGTACTTAAATATGTGCATGTTGTGTCATTTTTTCTGACGCATACATGATGGGCGTCATATTTTATCCACCTACAGGAGTGCTAATGCTACTGAGTGAAAAAATATGATATGAATATTTAGATTCATTTACTGTACGAGATGTACGAAAATATGTGCATGTTGCGTCATTTTTTCCGACGCATACATGATGGGCGTCATATTTTTGAAACGTACAGGAATGCACATGCTGCTGAGTCAAATCTGAAATATGATGTAACTTATATTTTGCTGTCTAAATCTGTGAATTTTTTTTATACATTCAGATTTGACTCTGCATTCTGTGCACTCATGTACGTGACCAAAATATGACACCCATGCTGTATGCGTAGAATTATGATCAAATCTTTTTGTTACGTCTTCATGTTTTTAACTTGGGGAAGGTGATTTGTCAGGGTCAAACGGGGCAATGTGATACACATTTGTGTTTGGATATGCCACATGTCCATTGTTGTATGTATGGCAGGCATTCACACAGTAATGGTGTGGATACGTTACATAATGTCTTTTCCATATTTGTCAACATATTTGTGGCAATTGCTGATGGCTGTTTGGAAATGATGGATGGGATACCATGATGTATTCCTTCTCCAAATTTGGTCCACACTTATGATGGTGATGCTTTTATCTGGAGTCCTAACAGGGAGTGCAATGGTCACTTACAGTTATTATGGGGCTAACCATGTCCTAGCCTCATTTTGTGTTTGTGCTTTGTGTTCTACTCTTGACATGTAGGCCACACATGTACCTTATGCATGTGTTTGGCTCACAAGTACAGGATTTGTGTATGTTTGTGGGACCGTAGAAGTGGACTTAGGCCCCCAGCACCCTAGGATTTGACCATCCTGATTAGTTACAGTATCCATGGCTTGGCTTAATATTTTATGGGAAACCTGCAGCAGCAGGCTAATGTAAGGCCATATGGTATGTATGACTGTTGACCATTCATTCATCTCATTAGCCCATTAGAAGTTTGCAGTAATGATGATTTTGAGCTGACATGCCTACCATTTCCCAATGACTATGTTTGGAAGACTCTGAGCGTTCCTGATGTTCTGGGGAATATTCTTTAGTGGGTGTCTGTGTCCCTTTCTGCATTAACTGGTTAAGTGGCATGTCACATTCTTCCTGCTAGGTTCAAACTGGGACCCGACTGTGATGGTCTACTTTCAATAATTTGGTTGATTGTATGACATATGTGTACATGTGTGTTGGTATGTGGATCCACTATCACCTGTCTGGGTGTATGTTGTCACTGTGACATCCAGGTCTCCTCCTGAGTTAGTGGCAGCTAATGTTGTCCCAATTGTGTTTTGCTCATATCACCCACTGGAGAGAAGCCATTGATGACATGGTGACGTACACATGGATGGTCCCACCCTGTCTCTGACCACATGTGATGTGACTTTCACATGATCTACTTTTTTTGTCTGGGTGCAAGACTGTCTCAGGTGTTTTGATGTAGCATGTGGATTTGCCACATTTGTACTCATGTGGGCCTCTGTGTATGGCAATGTATCATGTCACATCCTACCCTCTGTGCATACAATTGAAATGTTCTTTTTTGTTGTGATGATTGTTATGGCATTGTTGGTCAAGGAGACCACATTCTTCGTCAGCATTTTATAAGTAAAGGTGCTCAGTAATGCATGGACCAAAGCATGATGTGGTGTTTGATATCTGTGTTTATTTACAATAGTGTAATACAGGGGATTATTATACATTAAGCAAAAAAATTATTTACAAGCTGCTGGCGCCTACGCTGTCCTGCTGCCGTGTTGGGTTGTCCCCCCTCCTGTTGCGGCCCAGCATCCTCCTCTTCGTCATCCTCAGGCATGCCTGGGTCCAGTTCAAGGAGGGGAATGTTCCTCTGGACACATATATTGTGCAATATGGCACAAGTGAGGATGATTTTGCACACCATCTCTGGGGAATAGAGTAGGCTCCCGCCAGTGATGTCAAGGCAGCGGAACCTAGACTTTAGGATCCCAAAGGTCCTCTCCACAATGCTGCGGGTCCTCTTGTGGGCGTCATTGTATGCCCGCTCTGCAGCAGTGATTGGGTTCCCGAATGGTGTCATCACCCAAGGCTGGATGCCATACCCCTGATCAGCTGAAAGAGAAAGAGAATGGATTGAATTAGATGTAGGAGGCAGTGTTGTACGGATCTTTGATGGCTGTAATTGTCTTGTGTTGTCTGTGACTCTTTTGTGTACTAATGTTCCAACCTATGGTTGTTGTTGAAAAGTTTGCTTTGATATATTTTCCCTTGGCTGAGCAAGTGTTTGTTGGCTAACCGTTTGTCAGAAGGACTGTTTTTGTTGTTGCAGTAGAGTGTTCCCTCCCTAGCATTGTGACTAGTGATACAGTTGTCTGTGTGTCCTCACTGGGGGTGTGATGTTAGTTCCATGCCGAGTTAAAACGTGAAAGTGTATTTGACACCTTCATGTGTATGAGCCCAGGCCATCCCATACCTTTTGACTTATGCATTGTATTAGTGTACAGGTTATTTTGAGACTTCCAATCTGTAAAGTGACATTTGGCCAACCACACTCATTGATGTCTTCACATTAGGCTGTGGATTAAATTCCAATGTGTGACAGGTTAAATGTTGACTTCTGACACATGGCTAGTGATGTGAGTACCTCAGTGTGTTCCTGGCTAGGTGTTGCTATTGTGGTGTATGTGTTGTTTGTCCTAGAGGGTTTGTGTGCGGTGTGTGTATGGGTTTGTTTTTTGTCCTTACCAACAAGTAGTCCATTGCCATAGCGTCCATCCTGGAAGTGTTGGTTGATGGTGGAGTGACGGAAGATGAATGCGTCATGTACACTCCCAGGATATTTGGCCACGATGTTGGTGATCAGTCCTTGGTGATCGACTATGGCCTGGACGTTGATTGAATGTGTGTGCTTCCTGTTGCGGTAGAGGTGTTCTGAATCAGCAGGTGGCACAAGGCGTACGTGTGTGCAGTCGATTGCACCAAGGACGTGCGGGAAGCCACTGATGGCGTAGAACCCCTGTTTAATTTCCTGCTGCTTCTGCAGTGTGTTAGGGAAGCAGATGTGGCGGGGTGTCAGGCGAATGATGGCATCCAGGACTTTAGGCAGGAATGCAGAGAATGATGGTTGGGATATTCCACCAACCAGGGCACCAGTTGTCTGAAAGGAGCCACTTGCCAGCAGGTGTAGTACGGCAAGCAGCTTTGTTTCAGTTGGGATAGTGCGGGGTGTCACTAAAGTGGGGGCCAACTGTTGTTCGATATTTGCCAGCAGCTGCTGAATGGCCTGCCAGTTCAACCGGTACCTCTGGATGATGTCCCGTTCCCTGAGGCCATGCAGGGTTGTTCTTGGGCGGAATATCCTGTCCTGCCTTCTGCGCTGTCTTTGGGGTCCCTGCTGTTGTTGTTGTAGCTGCTGTTGTTGCTGCAGGGCTCTGCGTCTACGTGCACGTTGAAGAAAAAGCACCTCCATAGCTCCCTGTTGCTGCTCTGCTGCTCTGTTGTTTGTTCTGTGTGTTCTGCTTAAGTACAGGTGTGTTTGCCCCATTTTAACGCCTGCCCTGACCCAGGCGTTAAAATTTCACGCTATTCGTGCTTTGCGTCATTTTTTTGCGCCGCCTACGGCCCGGGAGTCATTTTTGCCCGGAAGCATAAATACGACGCACCGCTGTATGCGTGGGTTTTTGGACGGGAACGCCTACCCTGCATGTCATTAACGCAGGGCGGGGTGCCGCTTCCAAAAACTCACGCACATAGCGCCATTCCCCTTGTGCGCCGCATCGGGCGTCAGGGTATAAATATGGGGCATCGTTTGCGCTGAATGTGCGTCAAAATTTTTGACGCACATTCGGCGCAACCGGAGTATAAATATGGCCCTGTGTCTTCAGTTTGCGCATTGCATACTTGGCTCCATCCTGCCACGGTGGAGCAGCGAATGCATATGAATTCAATCACGGCCTGCACTTACTAAAGCACCAGAAATGACATTGCACCGCAGTTTTAGAAGGCAATGAGATGCCAAGAGCAGGGACTAGACTCTGGAGGGGATGGATGGGATATCTGCCTCACTTAACACACTGTCAACAAGAAAGCAAGGTGACTTACCACTTGTCTCTGCCAATACTGGGACAGCATCTCCTTTTCCCTCGATCACCTGTACCTCCACCAATGTCCCGGCTGAGGCAGCACTGCTGGTGGTGGTCTCTGAGCCTTGTGAAAAACATAATGCATCCATTTTAGGTGCCAGATAGTCACCTAAGTATTTATTTTGCACATGCTACAACATCAATACCTCACTAAAGTTAAGTTAGCAATCTATTAACATATTTTTCTATTGAAAGTAATCAATTTGAGAGGTTTGTGTTATTTATTGCTTAAAAACATTTGAAAACCCAGGTAGCTATTGCATCAACCATAAAAAACCTTTTCTCCAAATGGAGAGATAAAAATCGGGTTTAGAAGGATTCAGGAATAAGGGAAGGGCAAAAGGTAAGGCTTGGCTACAATTCTGTAAATGGATAAGAGGTAGAAAATAATGCAAAAGGCATGTGGTACTGGTTCTGGACATGGTACCTTATTAGCCAGGCTAGCTTGAATCCAGTGGCACAGCGAGCCTTGCTCATGAGGGTTGATACCCTGAAACTGGTTCCACGGAGCATGTTTCCAGTCCAGGGAGGACTTGGCCTGACCGTTCAGGCTTGGTTGTTCCCATGATTTGCATATGGCTGGGTCCAAACTGGGGTGGCATGGTTAGCAAAAGAAAGATGGATTCAACCCAGATCTGTGACTGGGTTGAGTATTTCAAAAGTTTCAGCACTCTGTCCATCATCTTGTTGTGTTGATATGTTAGCCCTAAGTGGCCAGGGTATGCCCAGAAGTGTGTTCTTTGCTTGCTGTGCCACTGGGTTTAAGCTAGCCTGGTTGATGAGGGGTAAAACCTCCAAACCGGTCCCAGGAGGCTCGTTTCCAATCCAGAGAGGACATGGCCTGGCAGTTCAGGCTGGACTGTTCCCATGGGAGCAGGGTCAAGGATGATTAGCATTTGGATAGGTCCAAACTGGGGTGGCATGGTGAGCAAATAAATGATGGATTCAACCCAGATATGTGACTGGGGGTGAGTGTTTCAAAATTTTCAGTACTCTGTCCATCATTTTGTTGTGTTGCTATGTTTGCTAAGTGGCCAAGGTATGCCCAGACATGGGTCTCTTACTCGCTGTGCCACTGAATTCAAGCTTGCCTGACTGATGAGGAGTGATACTCTGAAAGTGGTCCCAGGATGCTTGTTCCTTGTCCAGGGAGGTACCGACCTGGCAGTTTGGGCTGGACTGTTTCCATGGTGCAGCTAGGTCAAGACTGATTTGCATTTGGCAGGGTCCAGACTGGGGTGTCATGGGGAGCAAAAGGACAATGGTTTCAACCCAGATCTGTAAATGTGGGTGAGTGAAACATTTCAGCACTCAGGCCATCAGCTTGTTGTGTTGCTAAGAGTTATAGTTACCTGGAATAGCTCTCGAAGGGCGGAATTTCTATGATTTTATATGATTAAAATGTGAGACTAACTATAGCGTCCCTGTAACCTTTGGTATTTTTAAGTGAATTTCTATGTTTTCCTTAATTCTGTTCATGAACTATAACATCCCTGTAACGTTTTTTAATTGAATTTCTATAGTTTATTTACTGTAAATTAATTTTAATTTCTATATGTTAATCCAACCACGCCTGCACATGCCTAAGGCCATGCGAAACCCCCTAAAAATCCTCAACCTGTTTTTTTGCTATGTGCGGCAATGTAGGAGGCTGCCCTGGCTTATAGTGGGTACCAATGGTACTTACACCTTGTGCCAGGTCCAGTTATCACTTATTAGTAGAGTACCAGTGTTCTAGCATTTTAGGCTGATAGAGATAGCTATAGCAGAGCAGCCAAGGCTGAACTAGGAGACATGCAAAGCTCATGCAATACCACTTATATCATATAGGTACTATATCACAAGAAAGACAATACTCAGTGTTGCCAAAAATAAAGGTACTTTATTTTAGTGACAGTGTGTCAAAAATATCTCAGAGGATATACTACCTTAGGAGGTAAGTAAAATACACACAATATACACAACAGACCAAATCAGGTAAGTAAAACAGTCAGACAGTAGTGCAAACACTGTAGAGTACAATAGGATGCAATAGTCCTAGGGACAACACAAACCATATACTAAGAAAGTGGAATGCAAACCACGAATGGACCCCTAGGCTAGTGTAGTGTGTAGAGGGTCACTAGGAGTGTAAGAAAACACTAAGGGTGTCCAAGATATCCCACCCCAAGACCCTGGAAAGTAGGAGTAAAGTACTACTATTTCCCCAGAAACACACTAAAGTCAAGATAAGGGATCTTGCAAAGACCACATCAGACTGCAAAGTACAGAAGATGGATTCCTGGACCTGAGGACCTGCAAAGGAAGGGGACCAAGTCCAAGAGTAGCGAAAGTGTCCCGGGGGGACAGGAGCCAACTAAACACTGGATGAAGGTGCAAAATGGCTTCCTCCAGTTGGAAGAAGCGGAAGATTCTGCAACAACGAAAGGAGGTAGGAAGATCTTCTTCGTGCAAAAGATGTTCCACGGTGTGCTGGGGGAGGCAGAAGTGCTTCCTTGTCAAAATACCGCAAACAAGCTTTGCTTGCTGCAAGAGTCACTGTTAGAGAAAAATGGTGCTGCCTGGGCCAAGGAAGGACCAGAATGTCGCCACTTGTGAGAGGAGACAGAAGGGGCCCTCAGCAACGTAGAGAGCCCACGCACAAGCGGGAAGCACCCGCAGAAGTCCTTGAACACGGGTTCAAGAAGACTGAACACAGCAGTTGTCTCAACACTGCAAAAGGAGGTCCCACGACACCGGAGATCAACTCAGGGAGTTGAGCATTGCAGGACAGAGTGCTGGGGACCTAGGCTTGGCTGTGCATGCAGGATTCCTTGGAAATGTGCACAGAAGCCCTTGTAGCTGCAGTTCACACAGTGCACAGGATTACTGCCTGGAGAAGGGAGGCAAGGACTTACCTCCTCCAAATTTGGACAGTTGGACCACTGAACAGTCTGGGGTTTGAGTTTTAGGGGGAGCCCCTTCCATAATGGTTTAGATCTTCTTCTACAGTGGTGCGATCTGTTCTCCACCTACCAGGTGGCCCAGATAAACCACTTTCCCCAGCCCTATCTGGCACGTTGAGGTCTTGCTAGTGAGGCCTGCCTTTTGCAGGGCCTCCAAAACTTTCCACAGGTGGACCAGGTGATCATCCCAGGTGGAGCTAAAGCCAGCAATATTGTCTAAATATGCTGCACTAAAGGCTTCCAATCCTTGGAGGACTGCATTCACCAATCTCTGAAAAGTGGCAGGTGCATTCTTCAATCCAAAGGGCATAACAGTGAACTGATAGTGCCCTCCAATGGTTGAAAATGTTGTCTTTGGTTTAGCATCTTCTGATAACTTAATCTGCCAATACCCTGCAGTTAAATCAAAAGTGCTTAGATACTTGGCAGAAGCCAGTGTATATATCAGCTCATCTGCCCTGGGTATAGGGTGAGCATTCGTTTTTGTTACTTGATTGAGACCTCTATAGTCCACACAACACCTCATTTCCTTTTTTCCATCTCTACTATGAGGTTTGGGGACAAACACCATTGGGCTGCCCCATGGGCTTTCAGAAGGTTCAATCACTCCAAGATCCAACATTTTCTGTACCTCTTGTTTAATACAGTCTCTGACATGGTCAGGCTGTCTATAAATTTTACTTTTGACAGATAAACTGTCTCCAGTGTCAATTGTGTGCTCACACCAGGTAGTTGTACCTGGAATTAGTGAGAAGAGGTCAGAGAACTGGTCAAGGAGATTTATGCAGTTGTCCTTCTGCTCAGCAGTAAGGCAATCTGCTCATACGGGAAACATCCTTTATTCCGAAGTTTTAGTTACGAAGTCGTGGTTAACGAAAGCGCAACAACGCTTTTTTTTAACCACGACTCCGTTATTTTGTGCCTTAACTACATATGTTCTGAACAACGAACATGCGTGGTTAAGGTACAAAGAAGGGAGTCGGCTAAGGAGGACGACGCAGGTGACGAGGGGAAGACTAAGGTAAGTGGGGGGTTTTAGGTTTTGGGCAGGGGGTGGGGGGTCAGGGGGTTTTAGGTTTTGGGGGGTTAGGGGGGTGGGGCGTTTTTGGTTTTGGGGAGGGGTGGGGGTCAGGGGGTTTTAGGTTTGGGGTGGGATTGGGGGGTGGGGCGTTTTTGGTTTTGGGGAGGGGGAGGGGGATTAGGGGGTTTTAGGTTTTGGGGCGGGGTTGGGGGGGTGGGACGTTTTTGTTTTTGGGGAGGGGGTTAGGGGGTTTTAGGTTTTGGGGCGGGGTTGGAGGGTAGGGCGTTTTTGGTTTTGGGGAGGGGGGGCAGGGGGTTTTAGGGCAGGGTTGGGGGGTGGGGGTCAGGGGGTTTTAGGTTTTGGGGCAGGGTTGGGGGGTGGGGCGTTTTTGGTTTTGGGGAGGGGGTGGGGGGTCAGGGGGTTTTAGGTTTTGGGGCAGGGTTGGGGGTGGGGCGTTTTTGGTTTTGGGGAGGGGGTGGGGGGTCGGTGGTTTTAGGTTTTGGGGCGGGGTTGGGGGATGGGGTGTTTTTGGTTTTGGGGAGGGATTGGTGGTCAGGGGGTTTTAGGTTTGGGGCGGGGTTGGGGGGGTGGGGTGTTTTTGGTTTTGGGGAGGGGGTGGGGGTCAGGGGGTTTTAGGTTTTGGGGCGGGGTTAGGGGGTGGGGCATTTTTGGTTTTGGGGAGGGGGTGGGGGTTGGGGTTTTAGGTTTTGGGGTGGGGTTGGGGGGTTGGGGTGAGGGATGTAGGATCAATGGTGCCTATTACTAATGCTTTTTATCAGGAATGCCTTTACAACGAAATATCGTTGCTAAGGCATTCGTGGTAAAGGCATTAGTAGTAACATCGAGGTCGGTGTTCCGACCTCGTTGTTGAAGCACTAGTTGTTTCGGAAGTCAGTGTTCCGTCGTATAACCGCTAATACAACTCCCTCCACTAAGCCATCAGCTTCAGTGGTGGAGAAGAGGTCAGGGAGAGAGTCACTCTCTTCCTCCTGACCCTCATCTGTGGCCATGCGCAGGGTTAAGTCAGCCTTGTCATAGTAAGGTTTCAGGCGATTGATATGAAGCACCCTAAGGGGGCTTCTGGCAGTGCCCAGGTCCACAAAGTAGGTGACCTCACCTTTCTTTTCCACAATGCTCTTGGTGCCACAGGCCCCAACACCCACACCTTTTGTCCTGGGTGGTACTCAGTCAGGACAGCCTTCTGGTCATGCTATTGCTTTTGGAGCTCTTAGTTGGCCTGAAGGTTTTTACATCCCTTTTTCATGTACTGAGCCATCCTTGATCTGAGGCCAATTACATAGTCCACAATGTCTTGTTTGGGAGCTTTTAAAGGTTGTTCCCAACCCTCCTTCACACGAGCAAGGGGACATCTTACAGGGTGTCCAAAGAGAAGTTCAAAGGGACTGAAGCCCACTCCTTTCTGGGGTACCTCCCTATAAGCAAAAAGGAGGTATGGCAAAAGAACATCCCATCTCCTCCTGAGTTTTTCAGGTAGTCCCATAATCATGCCTTTGAGAGTTTTATTAAACCTCTCAACCAATCCATTTGTTTGTGGATGATAAGGGGTGGTGAACTTGTAGGTAGCACCACACTCCTTCCACTTTGCTTTGAGATATGCAGACAGGAAGTTACTACCTCTGTCTGATACCACTTCCTTAGGGAAACCCACTCTGGAAAATATTCCCAGGAGGGCTTTTGCCACTGCAGGAGCTGTAGTGGTCCTTAAGGGTATAGCTTCAGGACACCTAGTGGCATTGTCCACTACCACAAGGATAAATCTATTTCCTGAAGCTGTTGGAGGGTCAAGGGGGCCAACAATGTCAATCCCTACCCTTTCAAAGGGAACCCTAACCACTAGGAGTGTAATTAAGGGGGCATTAGGTGTGCCACAAGCCTTGCCACTGGCTTGGCAGGTCACACAGGAGTGACAAATCTCCTTGGTGTCTTCTGACATATGAGGCCAGTGAAACAATGGAACAAGTCTGCCCCAAGTTTTACTTTGGCCCAAATGCCCAGCCAAAGGAATGTCATGTGCCAAAGTCAGAAGAAACTCCCTATACTGAAAAGAGATGACAAATCTCCTGGCAGCTCCAGGCTTAGGGTCCCATGACTCAGTACAGAGAAGGTTATCTTCCCAATAGACTTTGTGGCTGTCAGTGACATTCCCATTCTGCTGTTTGACAGTTTGCTGTCTTAAACCCTCTAGTGTGGGACAGGTCTGCTGTGCCATACTCAGCTCTTCCCTGGCAGGCCCCCCTGCACCCAAAGGCTCAGTAGTGTCTGCTGCCAGCTCATCTGGTGTAGGTTCTGCACAGGGAAAGGATTCCTCTTCCTCCAAAGGGGAATCTTTGGGAGAGGGAGGGATAGTGGGCAAGGATTTACCCTTTCTACCCCTAGCTTTTGGGAGCCCTTGGTCTATTATTTCAGGATCCAAGTTTCCCTGTCCTCTTTGCTTCTGGGCCTGAGCCCTTGTGAGAGCAAAGATATGCCCTGGAATGCCCAGCATTGCTGCATCAGCCTCCAACTCCACTTCAGCCCAAGCTGATGTCTCCAAATCATTGCCTAGTAAGCAGTCTACAGGTAAATCAATGGCTACCACAACTGTCTTTGGATAAGTAACCCCCCCCACCAGTTGAGATTCACAACAGCCATTGGGTGGCTAGGAGTAATGTCATGAGCTTCAGTCACTTGGTACTGCTGACCAATTAGGTGTTGATCAGGGTGAACCAGTTTCTCAATCACCATAGTGACACTAGCTCCTGTATCCCTGTAGGCCTCAACCTCATCATCATTTATTAGGGGAAGTTGCTTGTACTTACCCATATTAAGGGGACAAGCAACCAAGGTGGCAAAGTCAATACCACCATCAGAGACTAAAATAGCCTCTGTGTCTCCCTAACAAGACCAACACCAACTATATTACCAATGGTGAGCCCAGCTACACCCTTTGATTGGCTATTTGTAGTAGACTTCCCACCACCACTACTATTACTAGGGGCACTAGAGGATGCAGTTGGGGTTGTAGTAGTGGGAGCCTTGGTGTTTTTCTTTGGACAAGTCGAATCACTTGCCCAATGGCATTTACGCTTACATAGACAACACCATGGCTTCTTTTGATTGTTAGAAGAGGATTTGGACCCACCTCCCCCAGAGGATTTTTGTGGGCCTGATGAAGACTCAGAATGCTTTTTATCATTGTCCCCACCCTTGTCAGAAGACTTACCATCCTTCTTCTTGCCATCCTTGTCACCACCTGTATGAACTTTTCTGTTCACTCTTGTTCTGACCCATTTGTCTGCCTTCTTTCCTAATTCTTGGGCAGAGGTCAGATCTGAGTCTACCAAGTACTGATGTAACAAATCAGACACACAATTATTCAAAATATGGTCTCTCAGAATAAGATTATATAGGCTTTCATAGTCAGTCACCTTACTGCCATGTAACCATCCCTCTAAGGCCTTCACTGAACAGTCTACAAAGTCTTCCAGTCTTGGGAGGACTCTTTTCTGGTGTCTCTGAACATTATCCTGTATTGTTCAGTGGTTAAACCAAATCCACCTAAGAGTGCATCTTTCAAAACTTTGTAGTTGTTGGCATCACTTTCTCTGACAGTAAGGAGCCTATCCCTATCCTTACCAGTGAAAGACAACCACAAGATAGCAGCCCAGTGCCTTTGAGGGACCAACTGTACCATACAGGACCTCTCAAGTACAGCAAACCACTTGTTGATGTCATCCCCTTCCTTGTAAGGGGGGACAATCTTGTGCAGGTTTCTTGAATCTTGTTCTCTTACAGGATTACTATCAAGAACACTACTTCTGCTACCATGGGGAACTAACCCCAACTTCTGTCTTTCCCTCTCTACATCTAGAGATTCCCTGTCTAAGGCCAACTGCTGCTGTCTCAGCTTCAGTCTGGCCTTTTCCAACCTCACCTTTCTGAGTTCCCTGTCTAGGGTGTTATCCTCAGGGTGGGAAGCTTGGGAATTCTGGGACACAGAGGAAATGTGGGAATAGGCAGACATGTGGCTGTCTCTAACTGGCTGGACTCTATTTACCTGGCCTTTTGGAGTGAAAGGTGCCCTACTAGTGTGTGACCACCTCCCAGTACCAGTTTCACTAGCTGGCCTGTTAGCTGACAAGTCTTTGGAGGAACCCTCCCCAGAGTCCTCAGGGCCCTCCCCTGAATCTTCTTGTGTACCCCCCTCCTCTACCTCCTGACCCTGGGATGAGTCAGAGTGGTTCTGGTCACTTTCTAGGAGAAGGCTAAGGAGAAGATCTTTGGTAGGGTTCTTACCAATGCTTAAACCTCTTTCTATGCAGATACACCTCAAACATTTAAAGTTTAAACTACCATAAGTTGCCTGGACAACTGTAGCAGTGGCCTCTACTACAGACATAGTTGTGAGGGAGTGTTTAGGATAGAGAGAAAAAGTTTTTAGAAACTTGTAAAGAAAAGAGAAAAACTTTTCAAACTTTTTCAAAACTTTTCAAACTTTTTCAAAACTTTTCAAACTTTTTCAAAACTTTTGAAAACTTTTTAGAAAGTTTTTTGAAAGTTTTTAGAAAGAGAATTAAGCTGTTTAGGTTAACTGTGTATATTTTCTAGTATTTGGAATATGTTTTTTCTTATGAAAAGCACAAATTACAAAGTGGTAAAGCAGTTAAAAGTACTTATCCCACCGCTGCACCACCAATGTAGGAGGCTAGCCTGGCTTATAGTGAGTACCTGATGGTGCTTACACCTTGTGCCAGGTCCAGTTATCCCTTATTAGTAGATTATTGGTGTTCTAGCAGCATAGGCGGATAGAAGTAGCTATAGCAGAGCAGCTTAGGCTGAACTAGGAGACATGCAAAGCTTCTACTATACCTCTTATATCATATAACACTATATCATCTGAATAACAATACTGGGAGTTACTAAAAATAAAGGTACTTTATTTCAGTGACAATGTGCCAAAAATATCTCAGAGGATATACTCCCTTAGGAGGTAAGTAAAATAAAAAAAATATACACACAAACCAAAATCAGGTAAGTAAACAGTTAGAAAAGTAGTGCAAACACTGTAGAATACAATATGATGCAATAGGCCTAGGGGCAACACAATCCTTATACTAAGAAAGTGGAATGCGAACCACTTAGGGACCCCAGGCACAGTGTAGTGTGTAGATGGTCACTGGGAGTGTAAGAAAACACTTAGGGTGTCCAAGATACCCCACCCCAGACCCTAAAAAGTAGGAGTAAAGTGACCCTACTTCCTCAGAAACACACTTCAAAGACCACAACAGACTGCAAAGCACTGAAGACGGATTCCTGGACCTGAGGACCTGTAAAGAAAGGGGACCAAGTCCAAGAGTCACGAAAGTGTCCGGGGGGGCAGGAGCCCACTAAACCCTGGATGACGGTGCAAAATGGCTGCCTCTGGGTGGCAGAAGCTGATGATTGTGCAACAACGGAAGATGCCAGGAACTTCTCCTTTGCACAGAAGATGTCCCACAAAGTGCTGGAGGATGCATAGTTGTTTCTTTGGAGAAAGACCACAAACGAGCCTTGCTAGCTGCAAAGGTCATGATTGAAGAAAAAGGTTGCTGCCGTGCCCAGGAAAGACCAGGTGGTTGCCACTTGGAAGAGGAGACAGAGGGGGCCCTCAGCAACACAGAAAGCCCACGCACAAGAAGGCAGCACCCGCAGAAGTACTTGAACATGGGTTCAAGAAAACTGAGCATGGCAGTCATCTCAACACTACAGAAGAGGGTTCTACGAAGCCAGTGGTCAACTCAGCAAGTTGAGCAATGTAGGATGGAGTGCAGAGGACCTGGGCTGTGCTGTGCACGAAGGATTCCTTGCCAAAGTGCACAGAAGCCCTAGCAGCTGCAGTTCACGCAGTACACAGGATTAATGTCTGGAGAGGGGAGGCAAGGACTTACCTCCTCCAAATTTGGACAGTTGGACAACTGGACAGTCTGGGTCACTTGGGTCCACCACCTGTGTTCCAGGGGCCATGGTCATCAGGTTGAGAGGGGTCTCAGCATACCGGTGATGCTGAAGTTTGGTGCCTGCTGGAGCAGGGGGAGATTCCGTCTACCCACAGGAGATTTCTTCTTGGCTTCCAGTGCAAGGTGAAGGCAGACAACCTCCAAAGCATGCACCGCCAGGAAACAGTCGAGAAAGCCGGCAGGATTATGCGCTACAATGTCGCTGGTAGTCTTCTTGCTACTTTGTTGCAGTTTTGCAGGTGTCCTGGAGCAGTCAGCAGTCGATCCTTGGCAGAAGTTGAAGAGGGAGATGCAGAGGAACTCTGGTGAATTCTTGCAAATCGTTGTCTGAGTAAAAGCCCACAGGAGAGACCCTAAATAGCCCTCAGAGGAGGATTGGCCACCTAGAGTGGTAAGCACCTATCAGGAGGGGTCTCTGACGTCACCTGCTAGCACTGGCCACTCAGAGGCCTCCATTGTGCCCTCACACCTCTGCACTCAAGATGGCAGAGGTCTGGGACACACTGGAGGAGCTCTGGGCACCACCCCTGGCATGGTGATGGACAGGGGAGTGGTCACTCCCCTTTCCTTTGTCTAGTTCTCATGCCAGAGTAGGGGTTGGGGGTTCCCTGAACCGCTGTAGACTGGCTTACGCAAGGTGGGCATCATCTCCCCAGTCCTTAACACCTATTTCCAAATGGAGAGGGTGTAACTCCCTCTCTCAGAGGAAATCCTTTGTTCTGCCTTCCTGGGACTGGGCTGCCTAGACCCCAGGAGGACAGAACCCTGTCTGAGGTTTAGCAGCAGCAGTAGCTGCAGAGAAAACCCCAGAAAGCTGTTTTGGCAGTACCCAGGGTCCATGGGGAGCCCCGGGGATGCATGGGATTGGCACCCCAATACCAGATTTGGCATGGGGGGGGGAATTCCATGATCTTAGACATGTTACATGGCCATATTCGAAGTTACCACTGTGAAGCTACATATGCGTATTAACCTATATGTAGTGCACGTGTGTAATGGTGTCCCCACACTCACAAACTCACAAAGTCCGGGGAAATAGCCCTGCCCTATGTGGGGGCACCTTGGCTGGTTCCAGGGTGCCCTCACACTTAGTAACTTTGCACCTAACCTTCACCAAGTGAGGGTTAGACATATTGGTGACTTGTAAGTAACTTAAGTGCAGTGTAACATGGCTGTGAAATAACATGGACGTTATTTCAATCAGGCTGCAGTGGCAATCCTGTGTAAGAATTGTCTGCGCTCCCTATGGGTGGCAAAATAAATACTGCAGCCCATAGGGTTCTCCTGAAACCCCAATACCATGGGTACCTAGGTACCATATACTAGTGAATTATAAGGGTGTTCAAGTGTGCCAATTAGAATTGGTGAAAATGGTCAGTAGCCTATAGTGACAATTTTAAAGGCAGAGAAAGCATAAGCACTGAGGTTATGATTAGCAGAGCCTCAGTGACACAGTTAGTAGTACACAGATACACACATTCAGGCCACAAACAATGAGCACTGAGGTCCTGGCTAGCAGGATCCCAGTGAGATAGGCAAAAACAAACTTACATAAATGTGAAAAATGGGGGTACCATGCCAGGCAAGATGGTACTTTCCTAGAGGAAGGAGCTAGCACTGAGAATGAGAGAAAGGCAAGCAACCGGCAGCACAGAACGGGGTTGAAAGCAGGAAGAAAGCAGTGAGAAAGACGGATAGGCAAGCAGGAGAAAGGCACAAAATGGGGCTGAGAGCAAGGAGAAAACAGTGAGAAGAAGGGAAAATCAAGGAGCAGGCACACACAAAATGGGTCTGAGTGGAAGGAGAAAGCAGTGAGGGAAAGGCAGATAGCAGGCATGCTCAAAATGGGGTTAAGAGGGAGGAGAAACTAGTGGGAATGAGGAAAGGGCAGACAGCAGGGACACTGAAAATGGGTCTGAGACCGTCCAGACAATGCAGTGAGGATGAGGGAAAAGCAGACAGCAGGCATGCACACAATGGGATTGACAGCCTGGAGAAAGCAGTGAGGAGAGAAAGGCAGTAAGCAGGTACGCACACAATGGGGCTGAGTCTGCACAAAGCAGTGAGAAGGGAAAATCAGGCATGCACTCATGGGTCTGATAGCAAGGAATACACAGTGAGGTGGAGGAAAAGGCAGGCAGCAGGCATGCACACTACAGAACTAAGATTGAGAAGAAAGACGTGAAGATTGATGGAAATCCAAGGAGCAGAGAACCCTACAATGGGGCTGAGAGCATGGAGAAAGTATGGTGAAGGAGGGAAAGGCAGGCCGCAGGTAAGCACACAACAAGGCAGAGAGCCTAGAGAAAGCAATGAGGAGGAGAGAAAGGCAGGCAGGCACATAATGGACTGAGAGTGAGGAGAAAGCAGTGAGGAGGAGGGGAAGACAGGCAGCAAGCACGCACACAATGGAGCTGAGACCCACAAAGCACTAAGGGGAGGAGAAAGGCAGCAACACACACAAAAGAGCTGAGAGTCTGGAGAACGCAGCAAGGAGGAAGAAAAGGCAGCAGGCATTAACACAAAATGGGGCTGAAAACCCAGAGAAAACATTGGGGAGGAGGGAAAATCAGGCAGCATGCCTACACATAACAGGGTTGATTACCCAGAGAAAGAAGTGAGGAGGAGGGAAAGGCAGCAGCAAGCACAAACAACAATGTTGACAGCCCAGACAAAGCAGTGAGGAAGAGAGAAAGGCAGGCAGGCAAAGAACAGGGCTGAGAGCCCAAAGAAAGCAGCAAGAAGGAGAGAGAGGCAGGCAGCAGGCATGCACACAATGGGGCCGAGAATAAGAAGAAAGCAGTGAGCAAGTGTGACAGGCAGCAGACATACACACAATGGGGGAGAGTGAGGAATATGTATTGAGGAGGATGGAAAGGCAGGCAGCAAGCAAATACACAATGGGGCTCAGAGCCCTGAGAAAGCAATGGGGAGAAAGGAAAGGCAGGTAGCAGGCAGAAGACACAAACGGGCTTAGAGCAAGGAAAACACAGTGAGGAGTAGGAAAATTCAGGTAACAGGTACACACTCAACAGGGTTGAAGCGAGGAGAAAGCAGTTAGGAATGAAAGAAAGGGAGCAAGGAAGCACACAATGAGGCAGAAAGCCCAGAGAAGGCAGTGAGGAGGAGAGAAAGGCAAAAAGCAGGCATGCACAAAATGGGTCTGAAAGCTCAGAGAAAGCAGTGAGAAGGAGGAAAGTCATAAGGCAGGCTTGCAGACAATAGCGCTGAGAAAAACAAGAAAGCAGTGAGGAAAAGGGAAAGGCAGGCGCTAAGGGCCATATTTATACTTTTTGACGCAAAACTGCGCCGGCGCAGTTTTGCGTCAAAAATATTACTGCCGGCTAACGCCATTTCGGTGCGCCGTGAGGGTGTCAAATTTATACCTTGACCCACGGCGGCGCAAACCACAGGTGTAAGTCATTTGTTTTTTATGCATACCGCAGTGTCACATTGTAAAGGAAAACAACATTAATGCGGCAGAAATTACTGTGGGTCCATTTACGGCACCGCAAACCGGATATGCAGCGTTTTTTGACGCAATAGCATTGAAATTCCCCGCAAACACAGCCATTTCAGCAGAGTAGAGCCAAAATGGATTCCAGATGCCTGTACAGACCCCAGGAAGATGACAACAGACCAGGAACCAGCCAGGAGGACCCACACAAGAACCAGGACAGGGAGAAGAAGAAAAGAAAGTGTTGCTTCAGTGCAGAGGAGCAGGATATCCTGGGAAAAGAGGTGACGGAACACCAGCACCAACTGTTTGTCACCTCAAAGTTGCCAATCAGTAGGAGAGAGGCAATATGGCAACAAATTGTTGGCAAGATTAACAGTGTGGCAGAAGTACGCAGAACAGTCATCGAGTGCAAGAAACGCTGGCATGACTGCAAGTGTAGGACCAAGGAAAAGATGGCCAGGAACAGGAAGGCAGCACTGGAGACTGGAGGTGGGAGTCCAGCACACCAGGAGCCTCTGGATCACATGGAGGAGATGGTGGCAGCCATCATCCCTGAGGAGATCGTCACAGGGATTCAAGGACAGGACAGCACAGACTACCAGGAGACAACACACATGCAGGGTAAGTCACATGGGGAATTAAAATGCACTAATGTCAACTACAACCGGGGGGGATGCCGACTACAAAATGCATGGAAGTCATCATATACATGGAGTGGCATGGGTAAAGGGGTACGGCATGGGGGCATGGCCTGTACAGAGAGAAGCTGGGGCACATCATAACACAACACCAACAACAGTTCCATGGGGGTATGCTGCCATGCCAATGATGTAGAAAAGGTAAAGCCACGCCAGGAGGGAAGGGAACAACATCAAACTGACATCCTGTCACACGCCAGCCACTATACCCTCTACATTAACTAGGGCCCAATTAACAACCTCTAGCCATACCAACAGCTGGAATGTAACAGTGACAACAGTTGCCAATACCACCTCCACTGTGTGTGCAACTCAAGTAGCCAATGGCAGTTACGTCCCATGACAAATTTAACAGTCCCCTGAAACAAGACAAATGCTCCAGTCCTGTCAATTGTGAATGCCCATAGTTGCCGCAAACATCAGCCAACGTCATCAACATTAGGAGCTACACAGCACTAAGGTCACACCCATGCAGCATATGCCAGGGTCCATCCTGTGCCTGGGTCACAATGCAACATCCCAAATGTCATTCTGCTCAGACAACAGCATTGAGGGGGAGGACACATGTAACTGGTCACTGAAATACAGCTGCACAGTCAGAGGAGGAAATAGGACACTGCTACGACTATCAGGGCAATCCAATGTCCACACATTCCCCAACATCAGCTGTACACATTACCAATGCTAACTTCCATATTGTGCCATAACTATGCTATGCATAGGATACACTACATTTCAACTACATATAAGTGGATGTGAAAGATCAGAGACTGGGGCAGGTCCAGATTGTTAAGTGTGCTGATAGTGACATCAGAGCACCCACAGCTAGTGAAAGGTCTCACCATGAGAATGGATGTAGATGGAGGGTTGAGTAGGACAAGAAGGTGGCAATTCACTGTTTGGCCAAAACCAACACCTAGAGGAGATGATGCTGACAAGTCCTCTAACTGACCACAATACATGTGACGTGCAGGTGGGGCATATGCCTGGGAGAATGCCCATCTGAAAGACTGGAGCAATGAACAGGAAACAAGATCACAATGTGAAAATCATCACAAGGCAGGCATGTCATATCACAAATGCCACAACACAGATACACTAATTATACCCTATTTCATTGCAGAGGACGATGGATCTCCTGCGGATATGCCTGTCCAGGCCTACCCTGATGACATGGATGACGAGGTGACAAACATCAGCCACCAGACCCTCCAAGATGTCCTTGGAACCCTCCAGACCCACCTTCAGTCACAAGGAGGAGCACAGAACAAGCAGCCATCACAGAGGACCCACCCACAACCTCAATTGTAAGACCTGCCAGCCCCAATACAGCTGAGGACTCAGATGACACAGGCACCAGCTTTGAGAGAACTGTAGTCGGGGTACAGCGGGACCTGGCCAATGAGGTGCGGGTGGGGATGCAAACTATGGCAGCCAGCCTAGAGGGGGTGCGCTCGTGCATGATGTCATCTGTAGATCAGGCAGCAGCCATGCAAGTGCTAACATCCATCCTGCAAGGACTACAACAAACTGTAAAGGAATTCACCACTGCAGTAAGGAAGTTGCCACAACACCTTGCACCCCAAACCTTCCACTGCATGCACAAATACAATCATGACCCCCTTAGGGCCGACCTGGCTGTCTACCATCGTGATGTGGCTGCTATTCTTAAGAACCAGCAGATCCTCCATGCAGCAGTACTGCCCTTAAGACCCTCACAGGTAGCAGCGACCTGGATGTCTGACTCCACGTCTTCAAACACTGAAGTGTGTGTTGCCCCTTCACAACCACCACCACCAAGGACAGAGGAGGCAACACACACATCAGAAGAAGAAGACATGGACCAGATCACCTTCACACGTAAAAGTACCCGGAAGCACTAGTCCCTGCCACATGGCCAACTATTACCAAGGTCCTGCGCTTTGTAACATGCCAGTCTTACAACAACTGTACTCAATGACTGTTCTGCAAACCACTGTATATCTTGTCAGCCTGCCCAGTGATTGGCTCTCACTTACTCATTGGCAAATCCTGTCCCTCTGCACTGTCTGACACATCACCCCAGCATGTCAAATGCATTTTCCTGTAGCACTTGTGTAGGATCACAATGGAAGATGTCACTATAATGGACTCACAATCATGGACAATGTACATATAGCACTACAGCACTTTTCAATAAATAGCACTTACACAACCACTTTGTCTCTGTGTAATGTGACACATCACCCGTGCAGTAGATCACTGAATTTTGCCTCCTGTCAAATTACATAGCTTGTCAATACAACTGTCCTGAAATATTGTAATCTGATAACTATGCAGAGTGGCCTGGATTCTACCATACTCTGCTCTTCTTGAGAGTAATATCTGATGAAAAGAGAAACCGTACACCATAATGCTGTGTCGGACAGAATAATGCTTCCTCAAGGGATATCTGAGCCAGTAAATAGTGGCAGCAAAATGTTGCCTCCATGTAAAACTAACACATATAACACTGCCCACAAATCTAAGCAGTCAACAAACTGCATGAATGAATGTGTCTGAGTTTACATCCAAATAAGTAATCATGCTGAACAGTGTCACAAATGATCTTTGTGAGTCATGATCACGAAACTACAAGAGTGCATACTACCACTCACCTTATAAGGGTGTCCTTGAACATCACACTGCAGTCAGACATAACACAGTGTCCCCAAAACCAAATCTGGAAGCACAGTATTTGACATTGAAAACATACTTTTTGAAAAAAACACGTTGGTATCCATAGTAACTGTGATTGGTGGTTGCAATGAATGGTCAAATCTTTGCAAGGTAGCTTTGTGGTAGCTGCCAATGTTACAGCTAATTTGGGATTTGTTTGTAGTGTCGAAGTAAGCCTCAGCAAGGCCTACTAGTGCAAGGGGTTCGCCCTTCTCTGCACAAAGTCCTCAGACTATATAGGAAGAAGTTGGCACAGAAACTGAAATAAAAGACAAAGTTTATGAAACCTCATGGGGTGGTACCACAGTTCAAACAGCACCCTTCGGTAATGTTTGAAGTAGCACACTGAACTGAGAGAGCATGGTCCTTTTATACCCACGCAGGGGCTAAAAGAAGGTGGTACAATTATAGGAGCAAGACTTGTATACATATAAGGTTATATGGAAATGCACAGTCAACAGGTAGGAGGGGCTAACAGTTTTCAAGAACTAGTTGACACATTACTGTCGGTTACTAATTAGTAACAGCTGCAGACCTTACTGGGCATGTGCGAAAGTGGGAGATGCTAAATATAACTTGTCACTAGACAGATTTTCAGGAGTAGTTAACAGGAAGGTAGGACAGAGCACATGGCGAGCACATGGCAGCATGTGGCAGAGATAATGGCTGCCATGAATACAAAATGGATTCTGCGAAATGTTCACAATAGTTGCTAAATACAAGATATCTTCTGCTAATGCTTAGTCTAATCGCTACTAAATTGCAACAGTAGCACAGGACACAAATGTGATACAAAAGAAATCATGTACACTCATGCCAAGGCCCTGATCTACAGGCATTTCACGTTTACTGTAATGGTTTTTTTTTCAAAACACACAAGAACCCAAACATTGCCAACACACACTAAAAACAAAACAGTAGAAATAATCAGGACCCCCCACCCAGTAACACTAACTAAACTAACAGCCTATACTAACCTAACACTAAGCCCCCTAAACCCACAAAGTATAAGAGTAAGGAAAGAGGAGGGAGGAGAGGGAATCATGTCCATCAAAATGGCTAGAGCTTAATGGACCGCACCCGCCGGTTGATATGGCGAACACCCTGCTGCAGGCGACTAATTTTTCTGAGGACACAGTCCATTTTAAGCTTCATGTCCACAAAAGCAGCAGGGTCAATAGCTGCAGCTAGGGTGGTCTGTGTGCCAGCTGAGGAAGTGTTGGGCCGTGTAGGGTCAATGTCTGTGGGCTGCCCGGCAGGTGGTCCTGTGCTAGGGCCTGGTGCACTTGCAGATGTTGTTGCCACAACGAGCACAGCTGTTGGTGGTGCCACCTGGGTGGTAGTCGTGGTGGTGCTGTTGGTGGGCAAAGAAGGGCCACCCTGTGGAAATGCCCTCCAGGCTCCAGAGGCCCGTTTGTTTCGGTATCTGCGGGCCATTCTTCGGTACCCCGACTCTACCTGCAGTATATGCTGGTACCGCATTGCCCGCCTTTGGAATTCCCACACCTAGATGGGTGTCATATTAGTAGCTGTGAAGACAAATGAAAGAAAATATATTAGGAACTGCATTGTTTGAAATGGCACAAGGAGTAAATCAGACAATACATCTATACTTGTAACAGCTCATATCATCATACAGATCATTGAATGTCCCTGAGGAAGTACATGGCAGGCCAGCCTACAAAGGTCGTATCACACATGGCACATCCAAACCCTACAAGATGGGTAACAACAGCCATGATTTTGGCATCAGAGTTCTGCCAGTTGTCAGCTAACAATCATTCAGCACATCCTCTGCCAATGCCAGGGCTACAAATGTCATTGTACGGGATGGAAAGCTAGGGCCACATGATCTGTAAGTTGTAAATGGACTTGCTAGTATAGTACTCATGTGCTAAACATGAGTGTGTGTATACTAGGTTCAGACAAAAGATTCACTGATTTACATGTCTGTGTACCAAACTTGTATCATCAGTCCTAGGTACACTATTCACAAACCCATGTCTGTGTTTGAGGGTGGGAGGATGGAGAAACAACTAACAATTTCAAACAACATGGACACCCAGGACGCTTATGAAAGCAGGACATGTGTTTGGCTCAACCCACACACCACATGTAAGGTGTATCTACAAATAGGAGACAGCAAACCCTTGACCAATCCCAGCGCCACACATGTCTGGTAATGCAGACCTTTG
Source organism: Pleurodeles waltl (assembly GCF_031143425.1). NCBI lineage: Eukaryota > Metazoa > Chordata > Amphibia > Caudata > Salamandridae > Pleurodeles > Pleurodeles waltl. Next base: position 403,098,110 of record NC_090439.1, read on the forward strand.
TTCACATCATATACTTCCAGTAAGCCATGACATACAACTAACACAGAGATGCAAGAACACCCCTGGGCACAATTTGCTTGCACACCTAGGCCATTGCACTCAAGTGCCACATACTCGTAGCACTACATGTGGAGCTACATGCTGCTAGGAAGTTCAACCTACAGTTTGATCAGTGCATTCGTGAATAGTGAAACAAAAGTCTGCCGGTAAGTATTTTGAAGTCCCATTCTGGGAGAATGTGGGTCTGACAAACTGACTAAATCACAGATTAGGTCCAGTGCAAATCTTGCTGATACAAGTGTTATCCACATGACTCATCCCCATTCACATTGCGGGGCCTACAGGACTGACCTAGAATCCCTAAATAAGACAATAGGATAAGCATTGGCCAACTCTAAAATGGTGAGAAAATGAAATCCCACTAATGGAACAAGACAAATGATGGGCCAGCGCATCACACCTTGCTATTTGTTCAACACACAGGAGTCCATCACACATCACCAGCAAACACAACACATAATAGACATATCAACACTTACTGGAGTTGTCGGGCTCCTCGAATGAAGCCACCTCGCCACATTGTAGGGTGCGGGTCCACCTGTAAGGCATTGAAGGTAGAAATTAGCTCAAATTCTGTGCACTGACCAACAATTCCAAAGACAAATACTATGTGTAAGATTACATAAGTAAGTAAAGCCACTCAGACATGATGATACTGCATCCGATATTTCACGGCGAACATGTACATACCATGGGTCTCCTGTGAAACTTACACACATATCTGCACACATGCAGTGGCCCTAACTATCATGTGTTGGCAAACATGCCCCTTCATTAGTAAGCAGACATTATAATGGAGTGTATTTGTCTCATCATGTGTATCCAAGAGAGGCATCCAAAGCCACTTTCCTTGAGGAGTGCATTACCATTCAACCAGCCATTGTGGCCATGACACAGGACCAATGTCCCAGGGGCAGGTACAGTTGTAAGCCCTCATGTTGTTACAGTTTCTTCATTTGATGTGGCCCAGCTATGATGAGTTGCACCAACCATAGAGATATGAACCTATGTGCATACCTTTGGCCAGCCATCCCTAAACGAAAGGTGGAACAACAAACACCATATACCAGTCTAAGATGTTAGCTGAGGGCACCTTGCACGTTTTCCCTATGTCTCCAAATCCAGATCTGACATGTATCCGAAATGATGAAGGACCACAATCATCCCTAAGATTTATAGAACTTCCGTGATTGCTTGCCTTACACACTCACCAGACACACATGAGACATATGGAGGGGGCTTTGTGCCCATTGTGCTTCATCCTGCCAAGGAGGGGCTGAGTGGATGCCTTCTTCCACTGGTTCTGGAGGGGGCCTTGTGCCCAGTGTGCTTCATCCTGGATGCGGCAAGGTCACAGTCTCTCACCTGGGTGTCACTACGACAGGTGTTGCAGGGGCCAGGATGTACAGCAGCCCATGCAATCGCCACTACACACTGCTCGCCGGTGGTAATGGCTGCTCAGTGGATGCCAGTTGCACTGCAGGTGGCGGTGCTGTCAGTGGTGGTGGTAGCCTCCAGGCCTTCACCTGCAGCCTGGGATGGCTGCCCACTGGGGCTGCTGCTGCTGGCAGTGGTGCTGCTGGTGCTGCGGCAGCTGGCAGTGCTGCCCGCGGTGCAGGAGGCGGTGCTGTCAGTGGTGGTGGTAGCCTCCAGGCCTTCACTTGCAGCCTGGGATGGCTGCCCACTGGGGCTGCTGCTGCTGGCAGTGATGCTTCTGGCGGCGGGGCAGGTGGCGGTGCTGGCCGCGGTGCAGGTGGCGGTGATGGCTGCAGTGGTGGTAGGCTTCAGCCCTTCACTTGCAGCCTCGGACGGCTGAAGTGCCATGGCTGGTGTTGTGTGCCCCTTCCTGCCCTTGGCAGATGGTGGTGCCTCCTTCCTACTGCCAGCTGGTGTCTTTTTCTGGCCCTTGCTGGCTGATGGTGCCTTCTTCCCTTTGCTGGCTGGTGTCCCCTTCTTGCCCTTGCTAGGTGGCGGACCCTACTTGGTCTTGGCAGGTGGTTCTGGCACACTGGCTGGACTGACCGGTGCCTCCTTGGAGCCTCTCACACCTGTAGTAGCTGCAGAAACCACAGTTTCCGTGGACTGGGTGGCTGAGGTGCTGGCCTGGGTTCTGGCCACCCTGTTCCAAAGTGAAGGACGGGGGTGGGGTAGTTAATAGGTCAATGGTGGTGAGGAAAAGCTTCTTAGGGACACTGGGGCAGGAAGAGGGTGACGGTTTGGGTGTGGAGGAAGAGGGAGTGGTTGTATTAGGTGTCAGTCTGCTGTATTTGGGTGCAGGTGCATTGGCTCGATGCTTTTGTGAGGTGGATGGCTGTTGGGTGTCTGAGTGCTTGCGTTTGTGTACTTTGGGAGAAGGGGGCACAGACACAGTGGGAGAGGACACAGGGGATGTGTTCATGGATGTGGGGGTGGTGACTGCCAGTGAGGGGCGTGTAGTGATAGGCGTGCTGGGGATGGAGGTAGTGGATGAGGATGTAGTGCATGCAGGTGTGAGTGGAGACGCTACTGGGAGGGAGGTGGACGACGAGGAGGAGGGGGACACAGTGGAGGCAGTGGATGTTGGTGTGTCTGCATGTGGATGGTGCCTGAGTGAGTTCTGATGAGATGAAGTGTGCTGCTTGTATTTGCCTGAGCCACTTCTGTGTATTGATTTGGGTGATTGCTGGTCTGAAGGTGTGCTTGGGATAGGCTGGGGTTGAGGGGATTGGGACTGGGTAGAGGAAGTTGGAGGGGAGAGGCTGAAGATAGGGACAATGGCTGCCATCAGTGAGTTGGCCAGAGCCTGGAATGCTCTCTGTTGGGCGGCCACACCAGAGTGTTTGTTGCAAATGTCCTGCTAGACCCTGGATGGCATTCAGTATGGTTGACTGCCCAACTGAGAGGGATCTCAGGAGGTCAATAGCATCCTCACTGAGGGCAGCAGGGCTGACAGGGGCAGAGCCTGAGGTGCCGGGGGCGAAGGAAATGCCTACTCTCCTGGGTGAGCGGGCACAGGAAACACACTGAGGGGCTGCTGGGAGGGCAATGCTGGTATTGGGGTGGCAACTGTACCTATTGTTGGGATGGGCACAGAGGTGTTCACCACCACCAAGGAGCTTCCCTCGGAGGAGGAGTTGCTGTCGGTAGTGTCCCCTCCTGTCTCCGTCGTAGTGCTCCCTTCGCCCTCCGTCCCATCTGGTGCACTCACCATCGGTGGATTCGGCATCCAGACCCATGTGGGATGCAGCTCCCTCCATCGCCGATACCTCTGGTCCTCCGCCAGATGATGCTAATTCACACAAGGACAGGGTGACAAAACAAAAAGGGGGTGAGAGACAGAGAATACACTTGGACAATGCCAGCAACAACACTACCGTTGGCATACACAACTCACAGGGAACAGCCCTATGCACTAGGGCATGCACTACCATTTATAATGCTAGTCACGAGCACATGGGGTACAATGCCTAACGCCATTAGCTGCACACCTGAAATCCACAGGACCCTGCCCAGTAGTAGATTCCCACTAACATTATTGGGGTTGGAGTGCATCCGAGCTTGCCCATCATTGAACATACCCTGCCATGTTCGCCCTGGCCTAGGGGCACCAACAGCCCACATCCCCCACCCAGGTAATACCTTAATGCACGCAAACTCATGATTCAGAATCTGTACTCACCCCCTTGTGGCTGCTGTGATGCCTTTAAGCACCCATCCAACTCCGGATAAGCCACCGCCAGGATGTGGAACATCAGCTGGGTCAGGGTATGACGAGCACCCTTTCCTCGTTGGGAGGCCAGCCCCAGCTAGGCCTCCGCCGTTTTCCTTGCCCAGAGGTGCAGGTCCTCCCACCGTTTGCATCAGTGGGTGCTCTGCCTGTCAAAGACCCCCAGATTCTGCTCCTCCTTGGCGATGGCACGCCAAATACCCTTTTTCTGATGGACGCTGACCCGCAGAAAAAATACACCAGAAAAGGTATTAGTCATACCGTCCGGACTGTTATACTCATGGCCCACCATATCCCCCTACCCCCTTATGTACATACTTTGACCACCATACATGCAGCACTCTGCCCAGGTCCCCTCAGTCCTCCCCACACAAGGCTTACACACACAGCAATCCATACATTCATGCCCCATGCATCATGCTCACAGTGTACTCACCAGTTTTTCTGGAGGACCATAGTGTAAAGGGTACTGGGGTAGGACCCCATCCACCAGTCTCTCCAACTCCTCCAAAGTGAGGAAGGGGCCCTTTCCCCAGACACTTAAACCATGGTCGCTTCCAGACACAGGTCACAGCAGCACTTGCAAAGTAGGTCCTCTCCTGTTGAAGGTCAGGTAGCAAGTGAGTGAACAGACAGAAAATGGCAGTCATGTCCGCGGTGGTGCGTACCGTCACCGACTGCGTACATCGCCATTGGCTCCTTGAACCCATAGGCCCCAATGATAACCAATGCAGTTTTGCACGGCGGTCGTCATGCCACCGACCACAACGGCGCACAACGCCAGCTGAATTACCTCATTTCCACTTGTCCCACCTCACATGTCAGGCAGCCGCCATTTCAGGGGGCACATGCCATGGCACCTAACTGTGTCACAGCAGTCATTGGCACATCGACTGACTTACAAGTTCACATACTGTTTCTGTAAAGCAAAAATTACACATTAGTGTGAAAATATGTTTGATTATGACCTTCTGCTCACCGTTTTTCACCCTAGAGTTCAACCACTGAGGATGAATAGGAGATGGAGACATTCCCCCATGTACAGACCCCTGGTGGACCTGGTGACAATGGAGGACAGACACATTATCCTAACCTACAGACTTGATACGGCCACAATCCAAGAACTGTGTGCCCAATTGGAGCCAGACCTGATATCAGCTATCCGCCACCCCAAAGGTATACCCCTCTAGTGCAAGTCCTGTCAGAGCTCAATTTCCTGGCAAGTAGTTACTTACAAGCAACAGTGGCCATGGCATCACGGATGTCACAGCCTATGTTCTCAAATGTGCTGACCAGAGTGTTGTCTGCCCTGATGAAACACATGCAAAGCTACATTGTTTTCCCCCAGTAGGAGGATTTGGCCACAATGAAGGTTGAATTCTATGCACTGGGACATATCCCCAACATCATTGGTGCCATTGATGGTACACATATTGCATTTGTCCCCTCCCCCGGAGAAATGAACAAGTGGTCCCGAAATAGAAAAAGCTTTCGCTCTCTGAATGTGCAGATGGTGTGTTTGGCGGATCAGTACATCTCCCATTTCAATGAAAAGTATTCTGGCTCTGTGCATGATGCCTTTATCTTGAGGAATAGCAGCATCCCATATGTGATGTCTCAACTCCAGAGGCACAGGGTGTGGCTAATAGGTGAGCCCATGGTCCCAACCCAGTTTGTGTAGGTATATGGGTATGGGGTTGGCCCTAAGGGTGAATGTGTAGCTAACAGGTATCCCTCGATCTTTGCAGGTGACTCTGGTTACCCCAACCTCTCATGGCTACTGACCCCAGTGAGTTATGCCAGGACAAGGACAGAGGAACGTTACACTGAGGCACATGGGCGAACAAGGAGGATCATTGAGTGAACCTTTGGCCTCCTGAAGGCCAGATTCCGGGGCCTACATCTGACAGCTGGATCCCTGTACTACTCACCCAAGAAGGTGTGCCAGATCATAGTTGCATGGTACATGTTGCACAACCTGGCCTTGAGACGCCAGGTGCCTTTTCTGCAGGAGGATGAGCCTGGGGATGGTCGTGTGGTAGCAGAGGAATCTGTGGACAGTGACGAAGAGGAGGCAGAGGAAGAGGATGTGGACAACAGAACTACACTAACTCAACAGTACTTCCAGTGACACACAGGTAAGACACTGTAACTTCACCTTCCATTGCAGTTTTGATTTGGACATTTAACATGGCAGCCTGATTTCTCTATATCTATGGCCACTTACTGTACCCTTTGGCATCTCTATTTTCTGATCTTTGTGCCCCACTCTGGCTCCTGGTGTGTTTACTGCTGCCCACTACAGGTCATACCTATGTAAATATTACAGTAAATGTGAATTGCAATATTTGAGGTTTGTTAAACTAATACATATGTGAAACAATTGACAGACTCCATACATGTAATAGTTCTAAGGGTGTTTATTTCAGTGCTCAACAGTAAATGGGGATGTGCAATGGGCTGGGTTGATGATGGAGGAAAGTCAAAGATAGAGTTCAGTCTATTTGTATCACAGGTGCATTGTCCAAGGGGGTATAGGAAGTGGAGCAAGGCAGTTTAAGGTGGAAAGGGTGACAGAGTTGGACAGAAGGGTGACAATCAGGAGAGTCTTATTTCCTGGCGAGGGTCTTGGCAATGTTCTCTGGCTTCTTCCTGGATCACAGGGACCGTTTGCGGGGTGGTTCTCCTTCTGCAGGGAGTGGGGTGCTGGTGGGCCGCTGTTTCTGTGGCGGGGCCTCCTGTCCACTAGCGTCGGCGGAGGTGAAGGTCTGTTCTTCATGTGGCTAGTGTCAGGGGCCCGTTGGTGTGCCACTGCCTCCCTCATGGTGTTGGCTATGTCTGCCAGCACCCCTGCAATGGTGACCAGGGTGGTGTGGATGTCCGTCAGGTCCTCCCTGATCCCCAGGTACTGTCCCTCCTGCAGCCGCTGGGTCTCCTACAGCTTGGCTGGGATCTGGCCCATGGTCTCCTGGGATAGTGGTATGCTCCCAGGATGTTGGTGAGTGCCTCGTGGAGAGTCGGTTCCCTGGGCGTGCCCTTCCCCTGTCGCACAGCAGTCCTCCCAGCTTCCCTGTTGTCCTGTGCCTCTGTCCCCTGAACCGTGTGCCCACTGACCCAGGTCCCTGATCGTCCTGTGTTTGTGGGGTTGCCTGGGTTCCCTGTAGTGGTAGACACACTGCTGATTGACGTGTCCTGGGGACAGAAGGATGGGCCCGCTGGGTGTGTGCTATTTTAGTGTTGTCTGAGAGGGGAGGATCTGTGGTGGGTTGGAACTGTGCTGGGTGACCGACTGTCCAGAGGTTCCTGATGGGCCAGGTCGGGCATCGTGATCCAGGCATACAGAGCTGCTGTCATCACTGTGGGGCTTCTTGGGGGGGGGGGGGGATGTGGCTGGCACCTCCTCTCCAGTGAAGTTGAGTGGGGGCCCTGTGGAGATGTAACTGCAGTGTTATTGTTTCTGCGTATGCCATCTTGTGCATGGGTATGTTTCCCTCTATGGTTGTTATTAGCAAGGTAGCTTTGGCTTGTGTGAGTTGTGATTTGGTTGGCTAAGTGATTGTCACTAGTGTGCATGCTGTGGTGATCGGTGTTCATGCAGGTCTGTGATGGGGGTCAATGCATTGGTGTTGCATGCAGGGCTTGGTTTTGGGATGGGTGGGTTGTAATGGTGGGCTATATGTGAGGTGGTGGGGTGATGGGGGTGAGGGTAGGGGTTGTTGTTTGTGATGATATGCAGGTAGGGGGGGTGATAAAGTATTAGAGATTTCACTTATCAGAGTCCAGTCCTCCTGCTACTCCTGCCAGTCCCTCAGGATGCATGATCGCCAAGACTTGCTCCTCCCATGTTGTTAGTTGTATGGAGGAGGTGAGGGTCCACTGCCAGTCCTCTGTACAGCTATCTGGTGTCTTGCAACCACAGAACGTACCTTTCCCCGTAGGTCGTTCCACCTTTTCCTGATGTCATCCCTTGTTCTTTGGTGCTGTACCACGGTGTTGACTGTGTCCACGACTCTCTGCCATAGCTCCATCTTCCTTGCAATAGATGTGTGCTGCACCTGTGATCCGAATAACTGTGGCTCTACCCAGATGATTTCCTCCACTATGACCCTTAGCTTCTCCTCTGAGAACCTGGGGTGTCTTTTTGGTGCCATGGGTGTAGTGTGAGTGGTGTGTGTGATGGTGTGTGGGGTGATGTGTTGGGCTGTGTGCTGTGAGGTGGTTGGATGGTCTATGGGTGATGGTGTTTTGTGGCTCAGTTTCAGTGGGTGCTCCTGGCTTGTCTCTCTCTCACTTGCCAAAATCTTTGGGTCTTAAAGGGTTGTGGGTAGTGTGGGTGGGTGTTTTATATTGGTGTAGGTGTGGTGTGTGTGTCATGTGTATTTATTTTGAATTGTCCAATGTGGGGTTGTTTTGTATGTGTGTGTATTTTGAGCGCGGTGGTCTATACCACCAATGGTTTACCGCGGTTGAATGGCTGCCTTAGTGATTGGTGGGTCATGATGCTGTGGGCGTATTTCTGTTGGCGTAACAGTTTGGATTTTGGTCCTGTCACTTTATCACTGACCTTTGGGCTGGTGGACATGTGTTTGTCTGTATAGTGGCGGATTGCTATGTATGGGTCATAATATGGGCAGCGGTATACCACCGCGGTTGTGGTATGTTGGCGGCAGTCAGCATGGCGGTAAGCGGCGCTTACCGCCAATGTTGTAATGAGGGCCTATATCTTCAGCTCTTGCCAGCAACTGCAACTGTTTCCTGGTTGTGCATCCTCTGAGGCAGCCCGTCTTCAGCCTGCACCAGAAGAGTGAAGGAATCTTCCTTGGGGTGAAGGAGTCATTCCCCTGCTTCTGCAGGCATGAGTTGCAAAGATGACCGACTGCGTGGATCCCCTCTCCTGCTGAAATGCCTGTATCCTGTATCACAGGTGGTGAACTGAAATGGTCCTGATGGTCCTGATGGTCTTCACGTCCCACTGTCCAACTTTGGTGGAGGTAAGAGCTTGCCTCCCCATGCAAGACAGTACCCCCTTGCATCACATGTTTGTCAGATGCCAAGGCTTGTTGGCATCCTTCCACAGAGTCCTTCATGCATCTTGCAGCTCCAGCCCTAGCACCCTGTCCTGTGATGCACTGCTTTCTCAGTGGTTCTTAGGTGGCGTGGGAATCGTTGTCATTATGCTGCATGGGCCTCTTTTGCACCTTCCTTGTCTCCATGCTGTGGGACTCCTGTGTGCACTGTCTGGTCTTCTGTGGGCTCTCTGAGTTGCTGAGAACGCCCTCTGACTCGCCTTCCTGGATAGAGTCCACCCTGCCCTTCCTGGTCCCGGGCAGCACCATTTTCCACTAACTGCGAGCCTTGCATGTGCCAAGGCTTGTTGGTGGACTCCAGTGAAGCAAACCAGACTGTAATCCTCCATACAGCGTGGGACATCACTTGCACCATCCAGGAGCCCGACTCCATCTTCTTGGGTGCAGTACTGACAGTTCTTCTTCACTGGTGGTTCTTCTTTTGCACCTTCACCCAGGTTAACAGGGGCTCCTGTTCTCCCTAGACTCTTGTGTGCTTCTTGGACTTAGTACCCTTCTTCCACAGGTCCTCAGGTCCAGAAATCCAGTGTTGGTGTCCTGCAGTCCCTTCTGGTTCTTGATAAATTCTTCTAGTTTTTAAGTGTGTCCTGGGAAAGTTACTGTGATTTACTCCTGCTTTCCTGGTCACTGGGGTGGGTTCTAGTTCTTACCTTTGGGGTTTTCTAGTACTCCCAGCTCCCCTCTACACACTATACTTGCCTAGATGGGAGACCAACTTTTACATTCCACTTTCTTAGTATATGGTTTGTGCTCCCCCTCGGCCCATTTCTAACTATAGTGACTTTCACTAATTGTACTGTTTTCTAACTGTTTTTACACCTGTTCCTGCATACTAGTGTATACAATTTATGTATTACTTACCTCCTAAGGGAGTATAGTCTCTTTGGTATTTTTGGCATTTGTGTCACCAAAATAAAGTACCTTTATTTTTGCAACACTGATTGTTTTCTTTCATGAGTGTGAGTACTGTGTGACTACAGTGGTATTGCATGAGCTTTGCATGTCTCCTAGGGAAGCCTTGGCTGCTCATCCACAGCTTCCTCTGGAGAGCCCGGCTTCTGGCCACTGCCTACCGTTCACTAATAAGGGATAACAGGACTTGTATAAGGTGTAAGTACCATAGGTACCCACTACAAACCAGGTCAGCCTCCTACAGTTAAGCAAACAATGGGCCTGAGAGCCCAGAAAAAGAATGGATGCAAGGAAGGCGAAGCCAAACCAGATAGGGGCCCACAGAAAATGCCTCCTTGGGCTGGGACTGGCTTAGCAGGAGGCCAGAAAGCCCCTGGAAAATGCTCACTAGTGTTTGGCAGGCATTATTTGAAAGCCACCAAACATGGTACAACAGGCATGTTGTGTCCAGGTCAAAAGGAGGGCAAGTTGCCTCTGTCACCCTTTGTTGGACCTGGAACAGCAACCCACTGACCTCAGAGTGCAAGTTTTAGCCGCACCTAGAAGGTGGTCTTTGGAGTGGGATAGGTGCTCGGGCAACCCATAGAAGCACAGTAGCATAAGAGGAAGAGTCACTCTAACAGCCTTGGGATGCCTAATGGCAGGGGCACGAGGAATGCAGGCAATGACCCATGAAGGGGGCAGTGGCAGGCGGACACAGCACTTGCTGCCGGGCAAGGCCAGAAGGCATCCAAAGGAACTTGGCTGAAAGGGAAGCCTTGCCGCCAGCATATGCTAAATTCCAGTATGTCAATACATAAGAGGCTGTGCAAATTAATAGACGATAAGCAGGTCAAGAAAAAGGATTCAAGAATTTAGCAACAAAGGGAATATTTCACAATGGTGCATATGTTTGACCACTTGTGCGATGTATTATGAATCATATGACTATAATACGGTAATAAAACTGTGACCGTTTGCAACTTCCAGTAATGTCTCCAGTGTGTATTTTCAAGGGAGAAGGGGAGTTATAAGGTGGCCAGAAGTAATCCAGTTTCTCACACATCTGGAATGGCTTAGTAATGAGGAGACGGGAAAGGCAGGCAGCAGGCACACACACAACAGGTTTGAGAAACTGGAGAAAGCAGTGAGAAGGAGGAAATGTCAGGCAGCAGGCACACACTCAACAGGGTTCAGAGCGAGGAGAAAATAGTGAGGAGGGAAAGGCAGGGAAGCACATAATAGGGCTGAGAGGGAAGAGAAAGCAGCGAAGATGAGGGAAAGACAGGTACTAGGTGTGCATACAATGGGAGTGAGAGCCCTGAGAAAGCAGTGAGGAGGAGGGAAACACAGGCAGCAGTCATGCATACAATGGGTTTGAGAGCCAAGGGAAAGAACTAATGAAGAAGGGAAAGGCAGGTAGCAGGCACACACACAATTGGCCTGAAAGTGAGGAGAAAGCAGTGAGGAGGAGGAAAGGCAGGCAGCAAGGAAGCACACAAAGGGCTGAGAGCAAGTAGAAAGCAGTGAGGAGGGAAAGGCAAACGTCAGGCATTCACACAACAGGGCTGAGAGCAAGGAAAGGCAGTGAGCAGGAGAGAAAGGCATGGAGCTGGCAGGCACACAATCGGGCTGTGAGTGAGGTGAAAGCAGTAAGGAGAAGGGAAAGTAAGGCAGCAAGCATCCAAAGAACATGGCTAATAGTGGGATCCCACTTAGTGTCAAACAGACTACTACAATTTGTGTACCTGGACCTTTGTGGTCCCTTACAACCTGATGGTGCATGCAAATACATCTTAGTTGCTGTGGATTCCTCTTCTAGATTCCTATGAGTATGGCAACAATGGTCAGCTAAGGCTAGAAACTGTTATTAAAGGTTTGCTGGCCTTTATCGCTACATATGGGTTTGCAGCATTCCATCCCATTCCCTGAACACTCTAAAGGCAAAAGCAATGTCTTAGAGGCATTGATTTTGCCTCTAGGCCATTCAGGGAAACCATGAGGATGATGGGTGTTGAGCTTCATTACTCCACCCCATACCATCCTGAGGGTAATTTGGTTTTGGAGAGGCGGAATCGAGGCTTAAAGCAAACCTTAACAGTAAGAGTAACCTGTTGTTGTTGTTTTACAGTAGCTACAACAATTTCAAGATGACAATTCATCCGCCTGTACAGCCACCTTGGGAAAAAAGGGATTTGCCAACAACATCTACAGGCTGGATTTCTGAAGTTGGTCATTTGGTTCATGAAAAGATTGCTGTGAAGAAGACGTTCGGTCCATCCTTCAGAACACTGGTTCCTCGATTGGGAATACACATTACCAGAACTGTCATCCTAACACCGCTGCCTGGTTCCAAAGAGAACAGATTAATCTCCATTGGTTATTTCATATTACACCATGTGGCCAAACCTGCACACCAGACACAAGGTCTCTTGGGTAATACCCGCCGCCCTCTCACTACCCAAAAGGACATACCTCTACAAGCAGCAACCAACTTTTTTGCATGCATCAATTTGTATAATAATGCTACAATTGAGCATGGGGAGGGTAGCGAATGAGCTTTTGCTGATTCTAGTCACCACTTCACTGACAAGACACGTCCAAATGTGGAATTGTACTACTCTGATTCAGTGCAGACAGATGGCATCATCTACTATGAACCTCCACAACAAGTGGATCCAACCACCAGCTCTGCACTAGCTCCTGTATTTGCACAGACTGCTTCTGGTTACTTCGTCGATACTGATGACTTTTCTTCTGACATCTGCTTCTGCAACAGAAACCGTATCAAAGACACGTAAGCTGTACATATGGCTTAAAATTAACTATTTGGTTTATCCATTGCATTACCTGTAAATTTTGTTGACATTGTTTACCTTGTTGCTTTGGATTGGTTTTGTCATTTTTTTCTTTCTCTTGATAAATAGTCAATATTTTCTTGAACGCTCTGCTGTCGAGCCAGTGGATGAGGTTTTAACACCTCATTTATCTTACCATAAAAATCAAAGAGACTTGTCCATTGTGAACATTTCAGCAGTTCCGATTCAGATGGGTTTGTTTGGGATAAAAAGCCCATTGATATATACGGTCCTACTGAGGTCATTCAAATTCCAACATCAATGATTAATGATATTACACCTGGTGTTGTTTCCGTTGATTGGGCGTTAATACAGTTGATTCTATGATTTCTGAACTTGAATACTACACTGTATTTGAAAGTAAAGATGTGTATATGAACACATCGAATTATGTGACGATGTTCTGTTACAACCAAGGGGGACCTCACCTTCTGGACGGAGCTGGTAAACCCCGATCATTTTTCAATTACACACAATGAAAACATTGTCCTACTCCAGCTGTGGGGAGCTCCAAAATACATGCCGAAAATGTTGCATATTTTACTGGGCATGACACTAGAAATGCTAAGTCATTTTATTTCAAAGTAGCAACTTCCAAAATGAAGAAGATATTGCTACCCAACACAAAACGATTTATTCAGATTCCTTTGTCTCGCAACTTGCTGTTGAGGACTATGAGTACTGGAAAAACACTATTGATATGAAAAATGTATTTGGAACAAAAGATTGGTATATATGGAGTAGGGATGCTTAGTTTAGAGCATGCCTTATTCCTTTACAAATTATGGCCCCCAATATAACCCTGGTCAGTAAATCCTGCTTACCGCCATGCTGACGGCCGTCAAGATACTGAGGCGGAAATCCGCTACAGGTATTACGACCCACATCTCGTAATCTGCCACAATACAGACTCCCACAGAAGTCTGCCACACCAAAGGTCAGTGATAAACTGGCGATAGCAAAACCCACACCATCACACCAACAAGAATGGGCCCACACTATCACAGCCCACAAATCAACATGGCGGTCTTTCAACCGCGGTAATCCATTGGCGGTACACACAACTGCGCTCAAAATACACACACATTTATTATGTTGGAAAATGGGTTATTGGTAGGGCAGGTAGGTACCTACACCTAGCACCAAGCCACTAACCTCCACATAGGTACAGTTAGGTCTCAGTAAATTAATCTCAGCTCTACCCTTGGTAGCTTGTCATCGAGCGTCAAGGCTTAACTTAGGAGACAAAGTGTAAAGCATTCAAATATCACAAAACAGTAATTAAATAAAACACAGGAAACAGTTTAAAAATCC